>NC_141018.1:35233200-35733105 GCF_052327205.1 Somniosus microcephalus
CCCCTCCCTCCCTCTCTCTCCCCCCCTCCCTCCCTCTCCCCCCTCCCTCCCTCTCTCCTCCCCCTCCCCTCCCTCCCCCCTCCCCCCTCCTCACTCCTCTCCCCTCCCCTCCCTCCCTCCCTCTCTCCCCCCCTCCCTCCTCTCCCTCCCTCTCTCTCTCCCCTCCCCCTCCCTCCTCTCCCCTCCTCCCCCTCTCTCCCCTCCCTCTCCACTCCCCCTCCCTCCCTCTCCCCCCTCCCTCCTCCCTCTCTCTCCCCCCTCCTCCCTCCCTCTCCCTCCCTCCCTCTCTCCCCCCCTCCCTCCCTCTCTCCCCCCTCCCTCCCCTCTCTCCCCCCCTCCCTCCCTCTCTCTCCCCCCCCTCCCTCCCTCTCTCTCCCCCCTCCCTCCCTCCTCCCTCTCTCTCACCCCCCTCCCTCCCTCCCTCCCTCCCTCTCCCCCCCTCCCTCTCTCTCCTCCCCTCCCCTCCCTCCCTCTCCCCCCCTCCCTCCCCCCTCTCTCTCTCCCCCCTCCCTCCCTCACCCCCCCCTCCCTCCTCTCCCCCCCCTCCCTCCACCCTCCCCCCCCTCCCACCCTCTCTCCCCCCCCCCCTCCCTCCCTCTCCCCCCCTCCCTCCCTCCCTCCTCCCCCCCTCTCCTCCCTCTCCCCCCCCCTCCCCTCCTCCCCCCCTCCCTCCCTCCCCCTCCCTCTCTCCCCCCTCCCTCCTCTCCCCCCCTCCCCTCACTCCCTCCCCCTCCCTCTCTCTCCCCCCCTCCCTCCCTCCACTCCCCCCCCTCCCTCCCTCCTCACTCCCCCCTCCCTCTCACTCTCCCCCCCTCCCCTCTCTCTCCCCCCTCCTCCCTCCCTCTCTCCCCCCCCTCCCTCCCTCTCCCCCCTCCCTCCCTCTCACTCCCCCCCTCCCCCCCCTCCCTCCCTCCCCCTCCCTCTCTCCCCCCCCCCCCTCTCTCCCCCCCCTCCCTCCTCTCTCTCCCCCTCCCTCCCTCTCTCCCCCTCCCCTCCCTCTCTCCCCCCTCCTCCCTCTCCCTCCCCTCCCTCCCTCCTCTCCCCACCTCCCTCCCTCTCTCCCCCCTCCCTCCCTCCCTCTCTCCCCCCCTCTCTCACCCCCCCTCCCTCCCTCTCTCTCCCCCCCTCCTCCTCACTCCCCTCCCTCTCCTCTCTCCCCCCCCTCCCCTCCCACCACCCCCCACCCCCCACACCCACCCACCCTCCCCTCCACACACACCCCACCCCCCCACCCACCCTCTCCCCCACCTCCCCCACTCACCCCCCCCCCACCCCCTCCACACCCCACCCACCCACACACCCCCACCACCCCACACCCCCCCCACCCTCACACCCCCACCACCCACCCACCCCCCACCCACCCACACACCCCCCCCACCAACCCACCACACCCCCCCTCTCCCCCCTCCCACCCCACCCTCACACCCACCCCCTCCCACCCACCCCCCCACCCCCCTCACCCTCACACTCCCCCCCCACCCCCACCCTCACACTCCCCCCCCCCCCCCTCACACTCCCCCCCCCCTCTCCCCCTCCCCTCCCCTCTCACCCCCTCCCCCCCCTCTCTCTCCCCCCTCCCCCCACTCTCCCCCCTCCTCCCTCCCCCCCCTCTCCCTCCCCCCCCCACCCCCCCTCCCCTCACTCCCCCCCCTCCCCACTCCCCCCCCTACCCCCCACTCACCCCCCCACCCCCCCACACCTCCACCCCCTCCTCTCCCCCCCACCCCCCCCTCTCCCCCTCACTCTCCCCCCTCCCCCCCTCCACCCTCTCTCACCCCCTCCCCCCTCACACCCCTCCTCCCTCCCTCCCCCTCCCTCCCTCTCTCCCTCCACCCCCCTCCTCCCCCCCTCCACCCTCTCCCCCCTCCCTCACCCCCCCACCCTCCTCCCTCCCCCACCTCTCCCCCCTCCTCCCTCCCTCTCCCCCTCTCCCCCCACCTCCTCCCTCCTCTCCCCTCCACCTCCCTCCCCCCTCCACCCTCCCCCCCTCCTCCCTCCCCCCTCCTCCCTCTCCTCTCTCCCCCCTCTCCCTCTCTCCCCCCTCCTTCCCTCTCTCTCCCCCCCTCCTCCCTCTCCCTCCCTCCCTCCACTCCCCCCCCTCCTTCCCTCTCTCTTCCCTCCCTCTCCCCCCCCCTCCTTCCCTCTCCCCCCCTCCTTCCCTCTCTCTCCCCCCTCCTCCTCCCTCTCTCCCCCCTCCCTCTCCCCCCTCCCTCTCTCTCTCCCTCCCTCCCCCTCTCTCTCCCCCCCCTCCCTCTCTCCCCCTCCCTCTCCCCCCCTCCCTCTCTCTCTCCCTCCCTCCCCCTCTCTCTCCCCCCCTCCCTCTCTCCCTCTCTCTCTCCCCCTCCCCCCCCTCTCTCCCCCCTCTCTCTCTCCCCCCCTCTCTCTCTCTCCCTCTCTCTCTCTCCCCCCTCCCCCTCTCTCTCTCCCCCCCCTCCCTCTCTCCCCCCCCTCTCTCTCCCCCTCTCTCTCTCCCCCTCCCCCCCCCTCTCTCTCCCCCCCCCTCCCCCCCTCTCTCTCTCCCCCCCTCCCCCTCTCTCTCCCCCCCCTCCCCCTCTCCCCCTCTCTCTCCCCCCTCCCTCTCTCCCCCCCTCCCCCTCTCTCTCCCCCCCTCCCCCTCTCTCTCCCCCTCCCTCTCTCTCTCTCCCCCTTCCTCTCTCTCCCCCTCCCTCTCTCTCCCCCCTCCCCCTCCCCTCTCTCTCCCCCCTCCCCCTCCCCCTCCCCTCTCTCTCCCCCCTCCCCCTCCCCCCTCCCCTCTCTCTCCCCCTCCCCTCTCTCTCCCCCTCCCCTCTCTCTCCCTCCCCCTCCCCCTCTCCTCCCTCTCTCCCCTCCCCTCTCCTCCCTCTCTCCCCCCCCCTCTCTCTCCTCCCCCCCTCTCTCTCCCCTCTCCCCTCCCCCCCTCCCCTCTCCTCCCCCCCTCCCCTCTCTCCCCCTCCCCTCTCTCTCCCTCCCCCTCCTCCTCCCTCCTCTCCCCTCTCCCTCCCCCCTCTCTCCTCCTCCCTCCCCCCTCTCTCCTCCTCCTCCCTCCCCCCTCTCTCCTCCTCTCCCTCCCCCCTCTCTCCTCCTCTCCCTCTCCCCTCTCCTCCCTCCCCCTCTCCTCTCCTCCCTCTCCCCTCTCTCCTCCTCTCTCCCCCCCTCTCTCCTCCTCTCCCTCTTCCCTCCTCTCTCCCTCCTCCTCCCTCTCTCCCCCCTCCCTCTCTCTCCCCCCCTCCCTCCTCCTCCCCTCTCCCTCTCCCTCCCTCCTCCTCCCCTCTCCCTCTCCCTCCCTCCTCCTCTCCCTCCCCTCTCCCTCCTCCCCCTCTCCTCTCCCTCCTCCCTCTCCCTCTCTCCCCCTCTCTCTCCCTCCCTCTCTCACACACACTCTCTCTCTCTCACACACTATATCTCCCCCTCCCTTTCCCTCTCTCTCTCTCTCTGTGCTGTGGGGGTTAATGCTGCGGGTGCATTGATGAAGTGTGAGAGAGAGGCTGGGCGGCTCCGCCCTGGACTCGAGCCGAGGCAGCTGGAGGCTGCAGAGTGAGACACAGAGCCGAGCGAGCGGTGAGACCGGTAGGTACCGGGGACCGGGCTGGGGCAGCACTCGCAGGCGATGGGAGTCAGACTGGCGCAGCTTTGATCGTGGAGTCTGATCACTGCGATTGGGCAAGTACGAGAAATGTAGGGTTTTTATATATAAAAGAAAAACAGGATTCATGTTGACGAGGAGTTTGGAAGTGAGATAGATTCAGACAGAGGATTTATTGAAGCCAGCTCTGTGTGTGAGTGCTTGGCAACAGATGATCGCAGCCTGTCTGATGCACACAACAGGCTGCTACCTTGAAATCTCTGAGACATATCGGGGTATTTGTGTGTAAAATACTTCTATCTGGAAATATCTGTATTTATTCCATATCTCCCTCTTTCCATTCGTCTGTTTATTTCTGCTTCTGATTTTTTCCACAATTAACAGATTCTGCATTGGAACTCTGATCTTGTGGCTTTATATTTTAAGAGAGGCTGATTTATTTATTTTTTCCAAACAAGCCTTGTTGCAATTTCTCCTCCCACCTCCCCTTCAAAAAATTACTAAAAATGTAGATGTTTCTATTCCATTAAACCCCAGCCCCTCCCCTGGCTGCGAATAATGTCCCCTTTTTTTTAGACATTATCTCCAGCTGGACTGGGCTCAGATGGCATGCAGCAGATTTTTTTGTTTTTAAAGTGTTGAAAATTCCGGCTTCAATGGCCAGACAAGAAGAAGTATCCAGGTAAAGGTTAAGATGCAGAGAGAGAGAGAGACTGAACACTGCGGCAAATCCTGCAGTCTCTTTGTACCATCTCTCTCTGAGCCTCTCGTCTCTGCAGTGGACCAGACTCGTTCCTGCTGATTGAAAAAAACCTTTTATTATTTGTTGAAAACCTTCCAATCATTGAGGGATGGTGGGGTGGGGGTGAAATATATATTTTTGCCCTACCAAAACTTTTAATTTAAAAAACAAACCTTTTTAAGTAACTTTTTTTTGGGAGACCCACTTTATTTATTTTTTATTATATACGTGCCCTTCATGTTTATCCCCGGCAATCACTTGGTGTTAAAAGGCCAGTGGAGACAATTTGGCAATCTTAAAAGTATTTCTTGCAATCCGTAATAAAATCAGGGAGCTCAGGTCCCCACAGATGTCGGTGCAGGAGTTGCTAGCCTGGAGAGGACTTGTGTGCAGTATGTCTGTGTCAAGATTGCAAAACTGATGTTCCCCTTATTGTAAATCTGTGCCTCCCCCTTCCCCTCCTGAATGTACATGGTGCTGTTTTTTCCCCTTTATTGTTAGATGCCCTAACATTTTGTATTGCAGTAAAATCAGCCCCAATACTTCAACCTGGTTGCTGCTGAATTAAGAGGCATCGCAACCTTGCGGCGCTTGTGGCGCAATAGATAATTTTCCCAAGCGCAGCGATTTTCCTTCTGAAAATGGGGTTTCAGTATTTGATTGCGGTAGATTGCAACTTTTACGAGAGATTATCCGTTAGCATCCTTGCAATTCATAATTATCACAACCAGGGAAGGTGGGATTAGCATGTTTGTTATTTGCACAATGAACTCGATTAATTTTCGTGGATTTGAGTTATATGAAAGAAGTTGGGGTTGGGGATTGTGGTTTAGGAAAATGCTGCATCATCGGTGCCTGAAGGGTGCAGAGAACATCAAACTGACCTTTAACCCATTGTCGACTGCAGCAGATTAAGAGATTAAGCTCTAACATTGAAGGGGGTCGAACAGGTCACACAGAGCTCCAGAATTTCGTTCTGACCTGCAATGAAGCAATCTTATTTCCAGGCACACATTCAAAAGATAAATCTCAGGTTGGAGAATGAGAGTTGAGCTGTAGAATGTCTAGAATTAAAAGCATATTGTGCTAAAATGGATTTACATCTTCCAATGCCACTGATTTCTGCACTTGAATCTCTCATGTTCCAAGAATAGGGCAGAATATATTAATCTAGTCTGACCCCCCCCCCCTCTAAAATTAAAATGCTTGTGTATAAAATTAATTATCGTGCAGCATTTCTGAGAGGCTGCTGGAGCAATGATCAGATCTCACTCACCCAGATAGGAAGGCAGCCATTGAGCCAGGACAGTGAGACTAGGTTAACGGCACTGTCTGTGGGGGGGGGTGAAAGAAATTGTGTTACGATTATTGCATCTCCAACTCTGTGGGACCGACAGAAGGGTCTCGGAATCGGTGCCTCTGTTTTAAAACAGGGATGCTTTCTGGGCAGATTCTCTGTAATGTCGCAGGCGTTAGTATAACACAGCCTTGTGTGGGCAGGGCGGCCAGCTTAGACTGAATGGTTTAGAGCATCGTGCGAGGATAACACCATTTTAAAACGGACCCCGCGTCGCTGGAGAACAGCTCGGGAAAGAGAGATGTGATGGCGTTTAATTTGGCGGACAGGTATTTGAAATTTTAAAAATTCAGTCTGTCGCAAGCAGCAGTTTTTTTTTTCATCGTTTATGCTTCCTGTGACAGCGCCTTTGTTTTATGCTCCTTGTTAAGAATGTTCTAACGTTTAAATGCCAACAGTTACTTGGCTGCAGATCCTTTTTTATTTATTGATGGTCCTGCTCTGCGTGGTGCAGGTGTCTGGTACCAGAGCATACTGCAGTGGCAGGCGGCAAAACCCGGACTGGATTTCATGGTCAGCTGTTGCACCCTTCAATCTTCCTCCCTCCCTCCAAGCCCAGGCCGTCCAGACCTGGCAAAAGAATGGCCATTCCGACAATATACAGCGAGTGCCTGTGTCGTGTGCAGAAATAAAAGGAGAACTGGTGGCTCTCATTAAGAGCAGCCTTTGAGAGCTTGGATGTACAGAAAGTAGCACAGCCTGTGTGTCAGCATTGACACTGTTGATACTCTCCGAGATAAACTGCTTGCTGAATGCAATTACCCAGCCGTCTATTCGAATAATACGTTATGGGGCAGACAATCCTTTTAACTTAAAATTCATTGTTAATAGTGCTCCCTTCTTCCCTCATTCCTTTCTTTATTCCATGTCTTTCTTCCCTCCGTTTCTCCCCCTTCCCCGTCTCACCCCATCACTCCATCTTCTCTCCCCGTGTCGCTCTCCCTCTCTCTCCTCGTGTCGCTCTCCCTCTCCTCGTGTCGCTGTCCCTCTCTCTCCCCGTGTCCCTCTCCCTCTCCCCGTGTCCCTCTCCCTCTCTCTCCCCGTGTCCCTCTCCCTCTCTCTCCCCGGGTCGCTCTCCCGCTCTCTCACTCTCCCTGTGTTGTTCTCCCTCTCTCCCCGTGTCACTCTCCCTCTCTCTCCCCATGTCGCTCTCCCTCTCTCTCCCCATGTCACTCTCCCTCTCTCGCCCCATGTCGCTCTCCCTCTCCCCATGTCGCTCTCCCTCTCTCTCCCCGTGTCGCTCTCCCTCTCCCTCTCTCCCCAGTGTCGCTCCTCCCCCTCATCACTCCCCCCTTCTCTCTCCCCAGTGTCACTTCTCTCCCTCTCCCTCTCCCCCGTGTATCACTCCCCCTCTCTTTCCCCTGTGCCACTCCCCTTCTGGTAAACATTTATCCTGGGACTCCAGTGCTACATTTCTAAATCTATTAAACCAGTGAGGACGTCATGTGGAAATCTGTCCCAGAACAAAATGGTTCTGTGCAACATCCAGGTCAGCAATAACATAAGATCCAAAATCTGATTGGCTCGTCCACCTAATCTACAAAATGTAAGGATGACTTGTAAAGTTGCAGCGAGCATTTGTATAGAATTCTCTTCAGGATCCATATAAAGCTGAATGGTGACTGGTGAGTGTTTGTTGTTCTACAAGAAGCCTTAATGGATTGAGTTTCTTTTCAGGTACTATTGACGCTGAACTGGAAGTTTGTGAACCCTTGGTTATTAGTCGCTCAATCCTGGCTCAGTTGGTAGCCTGTCATCTCCGAGTGGGAAGGTTATGGATGAGACTCCACTACTTACTGGTCTTTGTGCGACCTTCCTGTGTGCAAATGGTGTTTGTCTACGCAACAACAGTGACTGAAAGTAATTGGCTGGCTCTGAAGCGATTTTGGGACATTCCCGAGGAGGTGAAAGGTGCTTTATAAATGCAGGCTTCTCTTTTTTCTTTTGCCCAGACTTGGAGCCTTCAGCTTGGCTGGTAGATGGAGTGGATCCCATGTTGTAGTTAAGCTGGTGTTATATTCGCTAGAGCTTAGAAGAATGAGAGGGGATCTCATTGAAACTTATAAAATTCTAACAGGACTAGACAGACTAGATGCAGGAAGGATGTTCCCGATGGCAGGGGAGTCCAGAACCAGGGGTCACAGTCTAAGGATAAGGGGTAAACCATTTAGGACAGAGATGAGGAGGAATTTCTTCACCCAGAGAGTGGTGAACCTGTGGAATTCTCTACCACAGAAGACAGTTGAGGCCAATTCATTAAATATATTCAAGAAGGAGTTAGATATATTTCTTAAGGCTAAAGGGATCAAGGGATATGGGGAGAAAGCAGGGACAGGGTACTGAATTTGGATGATCAGTCATGATCTCATTGAATGACGCAGCAGGCTCGAGGGGCCGAATGGCCTACTCCTGCTCCTATCTTCTGTTTCTATGGTGTTGGTGCGAAGGGTCTGCAGTGATGGCTGTTGGTCTCTCCCCAACTCGAGTTGTTCCCATTGCTCGAAGATATATTTTTGGTGTATTTGGCAAACAGAGAATCCACCCTCCCAGCCACTGCAGTACTTGTTCTAGATTCCTAAGATGGACGTATACTCACATAGCAAGATCTGTGGTGGATTCCATCTAATGACGATCAACTAATCCGGCAATGCCTCGATTTTAAAATTCTCATCCCTTGTTTTCAAACCCCTCCATGGACTCGCCCTTCCCTATCTCTGTAACCTCCTCCAACCCTCCCGAGATCTCTGCGCTCCTCCAATTCCGGCCTCTTGCGCATCCCCGATTTCCATCGCACCACCATTGGCGGCCGCGCCTTCAGCTGCCTGGGTCTTAGGCTCTGGAATTCCCTCCCTAAACCTCTCCGCCTCGCTCTCCTCCTTTAAGACGCTCCTTAAAACCGACCTCTTTGACCAAGCTTTTGGTTACTTGCCCTAATTTCTCCTTATGTGGCTCGGTGTCAAATTTTGTCTGATAATCGCTCCTGTGAAGCGCCTTGGGACGTTTTACTACGTTAAAGGTGCTATATAAATGTAAGTAGTTGTCGTAAGCGGAGCAGAGAGAAAACGCACCCATTAGTGCACCGATCCAGGCCAGTTCAGCAGAAACTCACGGACCCTTGTAATGTCGGAATTACAGGGATCTACTTGGCATTGGCGGTGTTATGCATTCAACTAAAACATCCGCTTTGTGGTCAAGCGCAGCTGTTAGTAGAGGAATCCAGGCTGAAGCAATCTGAATGAACCATTGCACTGCCAACACGGTGCTGCAGATAGCTCTGTAGGTCTGGCTCATCTGACCTCCCCCCCCCCCCCCCCCCCCCCGCCACCCCACCCTCCGACTACGTCTAGACGCATTTCCCAACTCTCTCTGGCCCCCCAAATCTGTCCCAAGTTGGGGAATTGGTTTGACCCAGTTAGAGGAGAGGTGCGGGCTGTATCGGGTCGGAAGTACGAGGGGAAACGGGCTTGGTTGGGTGAGGTGAGCAGATGGATTTCGACGGGTTTGCATTGCGAGGTGACGAGTCAGTGAACTGGTTTCGAGCAAGTGTTGGAGAATGACCCGGACAGTTTGGAGAAAGAAGGCGGAAAAGATCTTTTTGGTTTAAACTGACTTGTTAAATCTAATATTACAAGCGATGCAGATAAGAAGCTAGAGGATTAAACTTACTGTGGTTGGAAAGGGCACTTTAGGGAAGGAGAGGAACCGCTGGAGAATGATGAAGTTGATTTATCAGCAATCCAGACATGAATTTTGTTCCCTTGGCGACGACTCTCAGGCTTTAGACAAGGACAGAAATGGCGTTCAGCTCCCGTCTAAAGCCTGCCATGGAATGTACAGGAGATTTGATGCATTTTGCTTTTGGAACCAGAAGGAAATAAGAAACTCTCAATTTTAATAAGCAGTGACAAAATTGTAGCCTTGAAATTACATGTCTGGATTTGGGTGTCGAGTGGGAGGGGATGCTCTACGGTTGTTATTTTATCACCGTGCCGTGTCACAGCAGCACAGATTCATCCTGCACCGCTTCATCAAAGGGGCCGCTCAGAGTCTTTCTGGGACCAAACCACTGAAGTCGATGCAGTGACGTAGACTCGGGCCTTTCTCGTTTTCCAGTAAACGGGCCATGCTGGAGGTTGGGCGTGCCCGTGGAACTCAGGTGAGGATTTAGCCGTGCTGCCTCCTGTAGTCAAAGAGCCCGCCAACACTCAGTGTCACCTGGGTGAGGGTGGACCTGTACCCCGGTCCGATGATGGGCTTCAAAAGTCTTGATTTCCCTCACCATGGTATCAGCCATTTATCTTAAGTAGCTATTACCCTCAGCAGCACCTCCCAAACCCGCGACCTTTACCACCTAGAAGGACAAGGGCAGCAGGCACACGGGAACACCACCACCTCCAAGTTCACCTCCAAGTTGCCCACTGTCCTGACTTGGAAATATATCGGCCGTTCCTTCATCGTCGCTGGGTCAAAATCCTGGAATTCCCTCCCTAACAGCCCTGTGGGAGCACCTTCACCACACGGACTGCAGCGGTTCCAGAAAGTGGCTCACCACCACCTTCTCAAGGGCATTTAGGGAATGGGCAATAAATGCTGGCCTTGCCAGCGACGCCCACATCCCATGAACGAATAAAAAAAAACTGTCAGTATTATAATTAGTTATAGTATATAATTTGCTCTGGTACCTGTCTTGACCAATCAGCGATGTTTATCCATCGCAGTTAGACTGATTGCGGGGCAGGCCATACCATCATAAAGGGTTATTCAATTATAAAGCACCTTTCCCGACTTCAGGACGTCCCAAAGCGCTTTACAGCCAATTAAGTACTTTTTGAAGTGTAGTCACTGTTGTAATGTGGGAAACGCGGCAGCCAATTTGTGCACAGCAAGCTCCCACAAACAGCAATGTGATAATGACCAGATAATCCATTTTAGTGATGTTGATTGAGGGATAAATATTGGCCCCAGGACACCGGTGAGAACTCCCCTGCTCTTCTTCGAAATAGTGCCGTGTGATCTTTTATATCCACCTGAGAGGGCAGACGGGGCCTCGGTTTAACGTCTCATCGGAAAAACGGCACCTCCGACAGTGCAGTGCTCCCTCAGCACTGCCCCTCCGACAGTGCAGCACTCCCTCAGTACTGCCCCTCCGACAGTGCAGTGCTCCCTCAGCACTGCCCCTCTGAAAGTGCAGTGCTCCCTCAGTACTGCCCCTCCGACAGTGCGGCGCTCCCTCAGTACTGCCCCTCCGACAGTGCAGTGCTCCCTCAGTACTGCCCCTCCGACAGTGCAGTGCTCCCTCAGCACTGCCCCTCCGACAGTGCAGCGCTCCCTCAGTACTGCCCCTCCGACAGTGCGGCGCTCCCTCAGTACTGCCCCTCCGACAGTGCGGCGCTCCCTCAGTACTGCCCCTCCGACAGTGCGGCACTCCCTCAGTACTGACCCTCCAACAGTGCGGCGCTCCCTCAGTACTGCCCCTCCGACAGTGCGGCGCTCCCTCAGTACTGACCCTCCGACAGTGCGGCGCTCCCTCAGTACTGACCCTCCGACAGTGCGGCACTCCCTCAGTACTGACCCTCCAACAGTGCGGCGCTCCCTCAGTACTGCCCCTCCGACAGTGCGGCACTCCCTCAGTACTGACCCTCCAACAGTGCGGCGCTCCCTCAGTACTGCCCCTCCGACAGTGCGGCGCTCCCTCAGTACTGCCCCTCCGACAGTGCAGCGCTCCCTCAGTACTGCCCCTCCGACAGTGCGGCGCTCCCTCAGTACTGCCCCTCCGACAGTGCGGCGCTCCCTCAGCACTGCCCCTCCGACAGTGCGGCACTCCTTCAGCACTGCCCCTCTGACAGTGCGGCGCTCCCTCAGTATTGCACTGAAGTGTCAGCCTAGATTTTTGTGCTCAAGCCTCTGGAGTGGGACTTGAACCCACAACCTTCTGACTCAGAGGCGAGAGTGGTACAATATATGTACTCCTGTTGAATTATGGGAAAACTTAAATATTTGCCGGCTTCACAATGCAAAAAAGTGCGTATGTGCGGGAATTTGAACGAGCCGTGCAGCCCCATTAAAGGGGCCACGCACCCCAAATAATTTTGTTTAGGGAACATTGTATCACACCTGTGCAGGTGACTTTGTGCCTGACCAATTAGATTCAGCATTTCAACACTTTAGGGATGCTCAATCTATTTTTAAAAAGTCTAATCCTGTCTTGTTTAAATATAAATTTAAATAATTTGCTCATCAAGTAAATCCTTGGGCTGCCATATGCTGGTGTGTGAGGATAGATTCAGCGCGTGACTGCACGGCACTGCATTGGAGCAACCTGCAGAGAAACTCCTGCATCGACTTAGTGTCGTGCATTCTGGGTCAAATGCTATCCTCATCTCACCTCAGCCCACAGAAAATAATACACTCACGCACTCACTGTCACACCCCTCACCGTCGTCCTTCCTCTCCTCCCCACTTCTCCCCCACCTCCTCTCCCCATCCCCCACCTCCTCTCCCCATCCCCCACCGCCACCTCCTCTCCCCATCCCCCACCTCCCATCCCCATCCCCTTCTCTCCCCATCCCCAACCTCCTCCCCCTTCTCTCCGCATCCCCCACCTCCTCTCTGCACCTCCCTTCCCTCCCCACCCCTTCTCTCCGCATCCCCCACCCCTTCTCTCCCCATCCCCCACCTCCACCTCCACCTCCTCTCCCCATCCCCCACCTCCACCTCCTCTCCCCATCCCCCACCTCCCATCCCCATCCCCTTCTCTCCCCATCCCCAACCTCCTCCCCCTTCTCTCCGCATCCCCCACCTCCTCTCCGCACCTCCCTTCCCTCCCCACCCCTTCTCTCCGCATCCCCCTTCCCTCCCCACCCCTTCTCTCCGCATCCCCCACCTCCTCTCCCCCCATCCCCCACCTCCACCTCCTCTCCCCATCCCCATCCCCTTCTCTCCCCATCCCCAACCTCCTCCGCCTTCTCTCCGCACCCCCCACCTCCTCTCCGCACCTCCCTTCCCTCCCCACCCCTTCTCTCCGCATCCCCCACCCCTTCTCTCCGCATCCCCCACCCCTTCTCTCCGCATCCCCCACCCCTTCTCTCCGCATCCCCCACCCCTTCTCTCCGCATCCCCCACCTCCTCTCCGACCTCCCTTCCCTCCCCATCCCCCCACCTCCTCTCCGACCTCCCTTCCCTCCCCATCCCCCCACCTCCTCTCCGACCTCCCTTCCCTCCCCATCCCCCCACCTCCTCTCCGACCTCCCTTCCCTCCCCATCCCCCACCTCCTCCCCACTTCTCTCCCCGTCGCCCATTCTCTCTCCTCCTCCCCCATTCTCTCTCCTCCTCCCCCATTCTCTCTCCTCCTCCCCCCTTCTCTCCCCACTTGAGTATCCCTGATTATAATCGCTCCACCATTGGCGGCCGTGCCTTCAGCTGCCTGGGCCCTAAGCTCTGGAATTCCCTCCCTAAACCTCTCCACCTCTCTCCTCCTTTAAGACATTCCTTAAAACCTACCTCTTTGACCAAGCTTTTGGTTACCTGTCCTAATATCTCCTCATTGAAAGAAAGACTTGCATTTCTATAGCGCCTTTCACGACCACTGGATGTCTCAAAGCACTTTACAGCCAATGAAGTACTTTTTGAAGTGTAGTCACTGTTGTAATGTGGGAAACGCAGCAGTCAATTTGCGCACAGCAAGCTCCCACAAACAGCAGTGTGATAATGCCCAGATAATCTGATTTAGTGATGCTAATTGAGGGATAAATATTGGCCAGGACACCGGGGAGAGCTCCCCTACTCTTATTCAAAAAAGTGCCACGGGATCTTTTACGTCCACCTGAGAGAGCAGACGGGGCCTCGGTTTAATGTCTCATCCAAAAGACGGCACCTCTGACAGTGTGGCGCTCCCTCAGTGCTGCACTGGGAGTGTCAGCCTAGATTTTTGTGCTCAAGTCTCTGGAGTGGGACTTGAACCCACGACCTTCTGACTCAGAGGCGAGGGTGCTGCCCACTGAGCCACAGCTTGTGGTGGTGCTAGTGGGGACTTGAGGCCATGTGGCTCGGTGTCAAATCTTGTTGGATACCCTGTTGATGATGCTGTGACGCGCCTAGTGATGTTTTTCTACGTTAAAGGAGCTTTTTAAATGCTGTTGCTGTCGTTGGCCCAGTTTCCTAATATTCAGCATCCGTTATTGTTGTCGATAATTGTGGTGGTGCCAATGGGGAGCGGAGGCCGTTGGGCTGTCCTGGTGTTGGGGGTCCAGACTGGAAGGGGAGGAGTGCACAGTTGCTACAGAAGAGGTTTTATAGAGTGGGAGAACTGGACGAAATGAATGTACCAGACCTTCCTGAAGTGAAAAAGCCATTCTCTGTTTCGGGGAACAGGAGAGGGTTGTGGTGACAACCTAAATGCACAGCTCGCATGGAAGGTTAAGGGGAGATTTAATAGAGCTGTTCAAAGTTACGCGGGGCTTTGATAAAGTAAATAAGGAGAAAATGTTTCTATTGGCAGGAGTGTCAGTAACCAGAGGACACAGATTCAATAGTAACTTTCAAAAGGGAATTGGATAAACACTTGAAAAGGAAAAATTCACAGGGCTCTGGGGAGAGGGCCGGGGGGAGTGGGACTAATTGGAGAGCTCTTTCAAAGAGACGGCACAGGCACGAAGGGCCGAATGGCCTCCTTCTGTGCTTTCCGATTCTATGGAGAGGCTTGAAAAGCGGAGAGAGGGAAAGCCGTGTATGTAGCGAAGTCAAAGAGCAACATTGAGGAGCACGGTGGCAAAGACTATTGAATGGAACGGAAAGGGAAGGCCGAGGCCTGTGGCGGTGAAAGGCAGTGTTTGTATGGCAATGTGAACAGTTCCCACCGTGTACAGCGGGTGTGTTTGTTTATGAACTTAAGAACATAAGAATTAAGTGCAGGAGTCATCCATACGGCCCCTCGAGCCTGCTCCGCCATTCAATAAGATCATGGCTGATCTTCGACCTCAACTCCACTTTCCCACCCGATCTCCATATCCCTTGATTCCCCTTAGAGTCCAAAAATCTATCGATCTCAGCCTTGAATATACTCAAAGACTCAGCATCCACAGCCCTCTGGGGTAGAGAATTCCAAAGATTCACAACCCTCTGAGTGAAGAAATTACTCCTGATCTCGCCCTTAAATGGCTGACCCCTTAGCCTGAGACTGTAACCCCTGGTTCTAGACACTCCAGCCAGGGGGGGAAACAAGGTGCAGCCAACAAGCTGAAACAGGCAGCCCGCTTAATACGGTTTGACGTAATAAAACTCACAATACTCAATACTTGGTTTGAGCATAAAGCAAGGCTTTAATCAACTTGTTTCAGAACATAGAGGTCTAGCTGTACTTCACTAGTTCCTTGTCTTACAAAATGTCCCTGGAAAGCTGGGGCCCACGCTTGAGTATTTATACTCCTTGGACGGCGCCACCAGCTGGCCGTCCAGCGTTATTTCATGAGTAGTTTCTTGATGATGATGAGATTTATAACACGGTTTAAGGGGCGTCTTTGTGATTGAGGTGATGAGAAATGGTTGGCGTCCATTGCCCAATATAGGTGGCTATCCATGATTAGAGGGGATGGTATAAGGGGTAAGTTTTATATTTATTCCTCCTGATTCTTGAATTTTGTTTGTGTTATTTGTCGGGTTGTTGAGGGTGCCTTTTCCTACCTATTATCACATGGTTTGTTTGAGCCAAGCAGAACAAAGTTACCCTTTTTTCCACTCTCAGTGCACATTTAAAATTTGACGGTGGGGTCGTAGACAAGACCTTTAATTATATGGCGGATCTCCTTTGGCATTGCTCACTGGAGTCTGGCGCACAGTTGTGGGGGATGCTGAATCCATCCCTTTTAAGACCCCTGCTCTGAATAGGCGGAGCCAGGTGATGGTAAGTTGCTGTGGTCAGTCAGAGCGCAATTGTATACTGCTTGTAAACTTCAGCCTGCAGATCGAGGGCTTCATGTTTAAGGATTGTTTCCCATCCGTAAAATCAAATAAAGAGCGCTACGAATATATAAAACGGGTAAATATTAGAAAGCTGTGGTTGGATAAAATGGCCGTAATTTGTCGAAGTTGAGAAGCACTTCAACGGTTAACCTCGGAGCAAGTCACGTTGGTATGGTTTTGTTATGCACAGTATCCTTTCTTGTGTAGTTCTTTTTTCTCCTTATTTGTGGTGATAAATTAAGAGGTCGCATAGCTGAGGCAGCTCCTAAAGTGACCCCTGACCACACCCCCACCCCCGGCCGAGTTGACAGCAGGAATATTTTTTTACCAGTTGGCCAATCGCCCCCTTTGTTCCATTTTTGGAAAACCAAGTATCTGAGCTATGCGACCCCCCCTGACCCGCTGATGTCATTGCCTGAATTCCTGCCGGATTGGAAGGAATTATTTCATAGTTGCATAAGTCAGCTGTCGAGCTTACCGAGCCGTCGTGTGTTTATAAACAATGGCCATAAAAGTAAAACTCGAGGCCTCCCCCACTACGTCGCGAGCGACGGGTTGAAATTGGAGAGTAGGCTCCGACTGGGATCCAGGCTTTGCAATGGAGCACAGGAATGTTTAACAGTATTGGAATCAGAGCCTTAAAAAGAATTGGACGGGGGCGGGGGGGGAATGAGAGATGTTTTTTCTTTTTTAAGAATTGCAGTTCAAGGGTCAAAGCCCACAGTGCACTGCAAAAGATGAGGTAGTCTTGACAGTTTATAACAACAGCAACTTGTATTTATATAGCGCCTTTAACGCAGTAAAACATCCCAAGGTGCTTCACAGGAGCGTAAATCAGACAAAATTTGACTTCGAGCCACATAGAGATATTAGGGCCGGTGGCCAAAAGCTTGGTCAAAGAGGTAGGTTTTAAGGAAGAGGAGGAGGCCATTCAGCCCCTCAAACCTGTTCTTCCTGCCAATTAGTTAGATCATGGCTTATCTGTACCACAACTCCAGTTAACCTCCATTGATCCATGTCCCCCGATACCCTCACCCAACAAAACCTGTCTATCTCAGTCGTGAAAGTAGTTACGTGTCGCCAGGATTGGGTTTTAAATGGAATATAAGAAAGAGCTTGCCTTTTATGTAGTACCTTTTCGCGGCCTCAGGATGCCACAAAGGGCTTCACAGCCGAACCGCGCATCCCCTTGCCCGCCCTGTCACGGGAGCGAGCTGCGTCCTCTACAGTCGGATGCGCAATGCTTTGGTTGTGGTCTGGGAGTTGATGCCCATCCACTGCAATAAGTCCTCGGTAACCAGGGAGACAGAGTGAGGTGGTGGTTGTTGTTGTTGTTGAGTGTCTAATTAGAAACGAAATATTGTCAAAAGTATTGTGAGGAATTTAGGGGACTGAATTAAATCCATGACGGTGAGATAAGATTTTCAACATCTTTTAGTCTGGCGGAGCGCAGGCCTTCAAATCTGTTGCCGTGGTGATGTGCTGGCACCGTGTCTTGAGGAGTGATGGGTTGTCGGGTAATCTGGTGATGTATCCGATAAATGGAAATAAAAACAGAAAAGTGTTTGTGTGTGTGTGCCTGGTGTGCATGCCTGGTGTGTGTGGTGTGTGGTGTCTGTCTGTGGTGTGCGTGTGTGTGTGTGTGGTGTCTGTGCGTGCCTGGTGTCTGTGTGTGGTGTGTGGTGTCTGTCTGTGCGTGTGTGTGTGTGTGTGTGTGGTGCCTGTGCGTGCCTGGTGTCTGTGTGTGTGTGTGCACGCATGTCTGTCTCTGTGTGCGTGCCTGGTGTCTGTGTGTGTGTGCGCGTGCGTGTCTCTGTGTGTGTGTGTGCACGTGTCTGTGTGGCTTCTAATGTCCGATCAATTTACAGCCGGTTTATACAGCTCGGCTGAGAATTCACCCCTCTGAGCCGGGAAAGAGAGAGTGCGTCTGCTTCACGCGTAGACTGAACTCTGTGCGTGTGCGATCCTTGTGCACGCGGCGCTCTGTGTGTGTGCAAGTAATATGTCCCACCAGTCCCCGAGTACTTTCTAAACCCAACCTGCCCCCACAGTGGAGTTACACTGCGCGCAGTGTCGAGCTGAAGCGGGTTGAGCTGGGCTGCTGAAGGATGTCTCCCACTGTTGCATCATCCAAAGTTAGACTGTCACTTTAACGTTGCTGCGCAGTGGGAACAATGCACCAGCGGCAGTATAACTACTCTCTGTAAGAGCCACAGTTTGATTGGGACCCAGGTCCTTCCCTCCTGGTTCTGTAAAATAATTTTTTTAAGGAAGTTGGTTGAATTACTGACCCATGAAGCAGGCCTAATACTCTGAGTGGGTTCGGTATGTGTAAAGGGAGGGTGTTTCCTCGCAACACTTAGCACAGAGGTATGCAGATTGTATAGTTGCAGTAGAAAATATTTGGCCAGTTGTTAGGGGCTGAGCTGCCAATCAAGCGGGCTGCTTTGTCCTGGATGGTGTCGAGCTTCTTGAGTGTTGTTGGAGCTGCACTCATCCAGGCAAGTGGAGAGTATTCCATCACACTCCTGACTTGTGCCTTGTAGATGGTGGAAAGGGCTTTGGGGAGTCAGGAGGTGAGACATTCGCCGCAGAATACCCAGCCTCTGACCTGCTCGGATAGCCACGGTATTTATGTGGCTGGTTGGAAAACACTGCATGGTGGCCTGTTAGAATCATAGAATCTTACAGCACAGAAGGAGGCCATTTGGCCCATCGTGCCTGTGCCGGCTCTTTGAAAGAGCTCTCCAATTAGTCCCACTCCCCCCTGCTCTTTCTCCCAGCGCCCTGCAAATTTATTCCCTTCCAGTAATTATCCAATTCCCTTTTGAAAGTTACTATTGAATCTGCTCCCACCGCCCTTTCAGGCAGCGCGTTCCAGATCACAACAACATGTTGCCCTACAAGCTGGCACTTCCGGGCGTTGAGGGGAGGAAAGCGGAGAGAGGACGGAAGGTTTATTCCCAATGACTTTGTGCACTGTGTGTGGTGCTAAAGACTTTGTTAATGAATGGATTCTGGCAGCTTGTGTTTGGCTAAACAGCTGATGCTAACATGACAATCACAACGAAGGTAGTAAATAACGGCTGTCACCATCGTGCAGACAGGAATTATTCTACTAACTGATTAAAGCTTCAACTAGTAGTAACCAGAACATAAGAATTAGGAGCAGGAGTCGGCCATACGGCCCCTCGAGCCTGCTCCGCCATTCAATAAGATCAGGGCTGATCTTCGACATCAACTCCACCTTCCCGCCCGATCTCCATATCCCTTGATTCCCCTAGAGTCCAAAAATCTATCGATCTCAACCTTGAATATACTCAACGATTCAGCATTCACAGCCCTCTGGGGCAGAGAATTCCAAAGATTCACCACCCTCCGAGTGAAGAAATTCTTCCTCATCTCAGTGTTAAATGGCCGACCCCTTATCCTGAGACTGTGACCCCTCGTTCTAGACTCTCCAGCCAGGGGAAACAACCTCTCAGCCTCTACCCTGTCAATCCCCCTCAGAATCTTGTATGTTTCAATGAGATCACCTCTCATTCTTCTAAACTCCAGAGAGTATCGGCCCATTCTACACAATCTCTCCTCATAGGACAGCCGTCTCACCCCAGGAATCAATCTAGTGAACCTCCGTTGCACCGCCTCCAAGGCAAGTATATCCTTCCTTAGATAAGGAGACCAAAACTGTGCGCAGTACTCCAGGAGTGGTCTCACCAAGGCCCTGTACGAAGACTTCCTTACTTTTGTACTCCAACCCCCTTGCAATAAAGACCAACATGCCATTTGCCTTCCTAATTGCTTGCTGTACCTGCGTGCTAACTTTCACTGTTTCCTGTACGAGGACACCTAAATCTCAACATTTAATAGTTTCTCACTATTTAAAAAATATTCTGTTTTTCTATTCTTCCTACCAAAGTGAATAACCTTGCATTTCCCCACATTATACTCCATCGGCCATCTTACTGCTCACTCACCTAGCACTTAGTCTATCTATATCCCTTTGCAGACTCTGGGGGTCCTCCTCACAGCTTATTGTCCCACCTAGCTTTATCCAACAAGGTTGCAAACAGCAAGTCTGACTCAACCGATTCAGTATTGCCCTTTCTGAAGACTGTAGGCTTCCCATAGGTTCTACATGAAGTTATTGGGACTTTAGCAGATAATCTAGGCTGACACTCCCAGTGCAGTGCTGAGGGAGTGCTGCACTGTCGGAGGTGCTGTCTTTTGGTTGAGTTGTTAAACCGAGGCCCCGTCTGCTCTCTCGGGTGAACGCAAAAACATCCCGCAGCACCAATGTTCCCTCTTTAAGGGGCTGTGCGGCCCATTCAAAAATATGGGCATGTGCGGTTTTTGCATTTGAAAGCCAGGGAACCGGCTGCGCGGGTGGTCCAGGCGGATGCACGGCTTAAAGGGAACATTGCACGGCGCTATTTCAATGAAGAGCAGAGGGAGTTCTCCCCAGTGTCCCGGCCAATATTTATCCCTCAATCAACATCACTAAAACAGATCATTATCACATTGCTGTTTGTGGGAGCTTGCTGTGCGCAAATTGGCTGCCACGTTTCCCACATTACAACAGTGGCGACACTTCAAAAAGTCCTTCATTGGCTGTGAAGCGCTTTGGAATGTCCTGAGGTGGTGAAAGGCGCTACAGAAATGCAAGTCTGTCTTTTATTTCTGGCTGTTGTTGAACTGGTTGGAGCCCATTGGGTAATTTCACATTCCACAATTTACCTCCGAGGCCAGACGTAGCTAAATATGAACAAAGCAGCTCGTTTCCAACATTCCACAACCCTCTGGAAGGTTCCACCACAACACAGCTGTCGCTGAAAGGACAAACCATTATTAATTAGAGCGAGGCTTGTGTACAACTGCTGAGCAGAGATTTATAGAGACTCCGGTGATATTTAATTGTGCACTGCAGTACAGACACGCACCACTGACGGACATACCCCCTCCCCCCTGATGGCCTTGTCCCCTCCCCCACTGACGGACATACCCCACCCCCCCCCGACGACCTTGCCCCTGCCCCCCTGACGGACATACCCCACCCCCCCCCCCGACGACCTTGCCCTCCCCCCCTGATGTCCTTGCCCCCTTCCCCCACTGACAGACATACCCCCTCCCCCCACTGTAGACCTTGCCCCTCCCCCCCTGACGGCCTTGCCCCCTCCCCCACTGACGGCCTTGCCCCCTTCCCCACTGACGGACATACCCCCCCCCCCCCACTGACGGCCTTGCCCCCCCCCCCCACTGACGGCCTTGCCCCCCCCCCACTGACGGACATGCCCCCCTCCCCCACTGAGGGCCTTGCCCCCCTCCCCCACTGAGGGCCTTGCCCCCCTCCCCCACTGAGGACCTTGCCCCCCTCCCCCACTGAGGGCCTTGCCGCCTCCCCCCTGACGGACATACCCCTGACGGTCATGCCGCCTCCCCCCCGACGGCCTTGCCGCATCCCCCCTGACTGACATACCGCCGCATTCCCCCTGACGGACATACCGCCGCATCCCCCCTGACGGACATACACCCTCCTCCCCCCTGACGGACATACCCCCTCCCCCCCGACGGACATGCCCCCTCCCCCCTGACGTCCTTGCCCCCTCCCCCCCCGACGGACATGCCCCCTCCCCCCCCCGACGTCCTTGCCCCCTCCCCCCCCCGACGTCCTTGCCCCCTCCCCCACTGACGGACATGCCCCCTCCCCCACTGACGGACATGCCCCCTCCCCCCTGACGTCCTTGCCCCCTCCCCCCCTGACGTCCTTGCCCCCTCCCCCACTGACGGACATGCCCCCTCCCCCACTGACGGACATGCCCCTCCCCACTGACGGCCTTACCCCCTCCCCCCCGACGGACATGCCCCCTGACGGACATGCCCCCTCCCCCACTGACTGTCTTGCCCCTCCCCCAGTCCCCCTCACTGACGAAGTCCTGATCCAGCGTGTTTTCTTTTTCTTGGCAAATTGTTGCTGCTGTTTGTATATTTGTGAGCGCGCTGAGTGGGAAATGTGACGGCCTTTTATACAAACAGAGACAGACCCTCCTGTGGCCTCTCTCAAGATGTCGTGCAGACAAATGTTAACAAATGACACGAGTCTCTGGACTGTAACGTTCTCAGGATTGGTGATGGTTTCTCAGGATTGGGGATGGTTTCTGGAGATGTCTGTCAGGAGGGTGCATTCCATGTAGATCCACTGCAATTTCTCTTTCCGTAACTTTGGGGCATTAACGACCCTCTCTGAGCTAATGCTGGATAATAACCAGGTACATGTGAATCCCGCCTCTCGGCTAGTGTGGGCCATCCTTTATTCCCGAGCCTATAGGCAAAGCCATAGGGGAATTGGAATGAGTTTATCGACTGCGTAATGATAAATTGGAAAGTCACCATTTTTGTTAAATTGAACAATCTGTGCCGTGGCCCAGAGTGCAGGTCACCACCAAGATTGGAACCAGTCGGAGTGGAGGTGAGATGAGGTCAAAGCTTTTGTATAAAAAAGGGAAGAGCAAGGGAGGAGCGGAGTTCCAGGTCCTTGCGAAAGAATGAATTAAGAATGAGAGACAAGGCAGTGAGTCTTGATCCGAACACAGGAAGAATGTGTAGGAGGTACAAGAGAGGGTCGTTCAAAGGACTGTCCTATAAAGTGAGAATTGCCTGTTAAGAGATGATGAAGTGTTTGCTAATTCCTAGAATCGATGAGGAGAGAAGAAAGCTGAAACCAAGCTAGGCCCCTCCCCCCTCCCCAATCTCTCAGACTAACCAGTTGCTACCAACAGTGCTTGAGCTGTAATTGGTGGAATGGCTTTAATTGGATTAGTGGTGGAAGGTCATTACAATTCAAATCACACGTCACAGCTTTAGCCTGAAAGTGGGTCAAACCCTCGACCGTTTCCAGCGGACGGATGGAGCAGGCGAAGGCTGACGGGCGAGGGCATCTGCTGTTTGTGAGTAGCTGGACGCTCCCCCCCCTTTGCACTTGTAAATGAGGCTGGTACCTATTGCGTCGTAGGGAGGTTGGGGGGGGGCGGTGTGGAAGGGGGGAGCCAGCCATTGTACAGACTGCTTTACGCATTCAGCTGCCATGGACTGACTGAAGTACCGTTATGTGTCATCAGAGATGACTAATTGGGGCTGCGCGACAAACACAGAACTGATCTTTGTATTCGAACAAGACGTCGAGTTCTTTGAAAGGTGCTGGGCATGCCTTCGAGCCTTTTCACTGAAATAGGAAAAATAAGTCCCGGGATTTTTTTTTTGATCTGCAGCTATTGAGGCCGTATAAAGAGCGACGTTTTTACACAGAAGGGAACCAACTCAAAATTCATCTGTTGCATTTGCTACACGGTCTCCATTTTGCTCTCAAACATCTGTCCGTTTTCTTCAGTTTTCGCACCTCAATTCCATTGCTCATTTGGAGGACTCTGGCCTCCCTTGTACAGGATAAATCCTAGAGCCCGTCCTTTTTGCAGAGGGATTTGTTGATTGGAGTCCAGCGTTATTGGGATCAGATGCTTTATGTGGAAACACGAGCTGGCGTAGAATGAAATTCAGCTGATGTTTTACAGCTTCCTTCTGCTGTTTCCTGTACGGGAGACGTTCATCGTGGCTCATGGTTGGGGAAGAGAAAATAAATACTGTTTTTTGTTATGACAGGAATTATAAGTTGCATAAAGAAAGAGAAAGACTTGCATTTCTATCGCGCCTTTCACAACCTCAGGACATCCCAAAACGCCAATGAAGTATTTTTTTGAAGTGTAGCCACTGTAGTAATGTCGGAAACGTTGATGAACTGCTGTGTTATTGTACTAGTTAATACCTGCCTTCCAATACTGGGCCAGCACCCAGTAACCTGTTAAAGTTGTAGTGAGTTTGGGCCAAAAACCACACAAATTTAACTTGAGTTGATGTTTTCCCAAAGTTTTTGACCATAAGAAATAGGAGCAGGAGTCGGCCATTCAGCCCCTCGAGCCTGCTCCGCCATTCAGTGTGATCATGGCTGATCTTTGACCTCAACTCCACCTTCCTGCCCTATCCCCATATCCCTCGATTCCTCAAGAGTCCAAAAGCTATCCATCTCAGCCTTGAATATACGCCAACAACTGCAAAGTGTTTCTGCCCGGGGCTGAACCGGGGACTCTCTATATCCACTCTATCAAAACCTTTCATAATTTTAAAGAGCTCTATTAGGTCACCCCTCAGCCTTCTCTTTTCAAGAGAAAAGAGACCCAGCCTGTTCATCCATTCCTGATAGGTATACCCTCGCATTTTTGATATCATCCTTGTAAATCTTTTTTTCCACCCTCTCCAATGCCTCTATATCCTGTATATAATACTAGCTGGCGGCCAGAACTGTACGCAGTACTTCAAGTGTGGCCTAACCAAGGTTCGATACAAGTTTAGTACAACTTCTCTTAGGACATGGTGCGATGACTCTTGATTTCGACACGGGGAGTAGGGTGTTGTATTTGGAGCGCGGGTTGTCTACCTGATTCTCGACAGGCGAGTGTTCATTCAAATGTATCCACTAGCATTTTTTTTTGCCTAAAATGACTTGTTCCTAGGCATGGATCTACACATGGCTTGTATCACCTGGGGAGGGGCGAAATTCTCTTTAATCCTGGATATTGATTGAGCCAGTGACGAGGCGGGGTGAGGTGGGTGGGGGGCGGTGGTGGTAGAGAATAAATGTAATAGTGATGTTGGGCTGCACGTTGCATGATCCCTAAAAAGTCCTTATTTATCATCTAACCATTGTCAAAAGGCAGAAGGAATTTTGGGAGAGAGTCTTCTTTGAAATGGTTGCACAGAATTTTCTGCACCTCGGCTAAATATTATTAGAACTTCTGAAAACGTAGCGCGAGAACTTGGAACTTGCACCCCTGTGGGAGGGGGCGTCTCGACACGTAACTTGGATTCTTACCATTTTTTGATCTTTATTTTTATTGGGTGTTTGGGTAAAAAAAAAAAATTGTATTTTTATCTCCTGTCTGGTCCGATTCTTGCAACTGCGAGGAGAGGCACGTGGTCTACTTGTAGAACAGGCCAGAGGCGACCTAGGCTTGACTCAGCACTCTGAGTTCTTTCATTGGTGCCACGTCAGACTGAAGCTGTGAGGGTCCTTGAGGGATGAAATTAAAGAATCGCAGGACTTGACTGAGAACCCACAGGGGCTTCCTCATTGACAGTTTTAATAAGTGATGATCACTCATTGTGGGACAGTTCATTCCCAGTGTCAGCCGTGGCTCAGTGGGCAGCGCCCTCGCCTCGGAGTCAGAAGGTTGTGGGTTCAAGTCCCGCTCCCGAGACTTGAGCACAAAAATCTAGGCTGGCACTCCCAGTGCAGTACTGAGGGAGAGCTGTACTGTCGGAGGGGCAATACTGAGGGAGAGCTGCACTGTCGGAGGGGCAGTACTGAGGGAGCACCGCACTGTCGGAGGGGCAGTACTGAGGGAGCGCCGCACTGTCGGAGGGGCAGTACTGAGGGAGAGCTGCACTGTCGGAGGGGCAGTACTGAGGGAGAGCTGCACTGTCGGAGGGGCAGTACTGAGGGAGCACCGCACTGTCGGAGGGGCAGTACTGAGGGAGCGCTGCACTGTCGGAGGGGCAGTACTGAGGGAGCACCGCACTGTCGGAGGGGCAGTACTGAGGGAGCGCCGCACTGTCGGAGGGGCAGTACTGAGGGAGCACCGCACTGTCGGAGGGGCAGTACTGAGGGAGCGCCGCACTGTCGGAGGGGCAGTACTGAGGGAGCGCCGCACTGTCGGAGGGGCAGTACTGAGGGAGCGCCGCACTGTCGGAGGGGCAGTACTGAGGGAGCGCCGCACTGTCGGAGGGGCAGTACTGAGGGAGCGCCGCACTGTCGGAGGGACAATACTGAGGGAGCGCCGCACTGTCGGAGGGGCAGTACTGAGGGAGCGCTGCACTGTCGGAGGGGCAGTACTGAGGGAGCGCTGCACTGTTGGAGGTGCTGTCATTTGGATGAGACATCTGCCCTCTCGGGTGGATGTAAAAGATCCCACGGCCACTATTTCGAAGAAGAGCAGGGGAGTTCTCCCCGGTGTCCTGGGGCCAATATTTATCCCTCAATCAACATCACTAAAAAGCAGATGACCTGGTCATTATCACATTGCTGTTTGTGGGAGCTTGCTGTGCACAAATTGGCTGCCGAGTTTCCTACATTACAACAGTGACTACACTTTAAAAGTACTTCATTGGCTGTAAAGCGCGTTGAGATGTCCTGAGGTGGAGAAAGGCGCTATAGAAATGCAAGTCTTTCTTTCTTGCGCAACCTCAAGGTTGCCACATGACCTCCTGCTTACCACCACCTCACCCAATCAAACAGATTTTTTCCCCATTGCCAATATTTTTATAACTAGTAAACCAAAATGTTGAAAGGAAATGGGGAGGAAAAAAGCCCCCCATTTTTTAAATGCCCCTGTCAATGTTTCCCCAGGGTTGCTCACAGCAGGGTCCTAGAGATTAATTTTCATCCCTGGAGACTATAGGGCAATCCTGTTCAAGGGGACGGATTGCTCGGGTGTGTTCAGCTGTTTGTTGGGAGCTCCCTATACACTGTACAGGATGCCAGTCAACTTCAAGGATTAGTTTCTGCATGTAGAATTGATTACCTAGAATTACACAGTATGTACAGCACAGGAACAGGCCATTCGGCCCAACTGGTCTATGCCAGTGTTTCTGCTCCACACCAGCCTCCTCCCACCCCTCTTCATCTCACCCTATCAACATATCCTTCTATTCCTTTCTCCCTCATGTGTTTATCCAGCTTCCCCTTAAATGCATCTATACTATTCGCCTCAACCACTCCCTGTGGTAGCGAGTTCCACATTCTCACCACTCTCTGGGTAAGGAAGTTTCTCCTGAATTCCTTGTTGGATTTATTAGCGACCATCTTATTGATCTCCCTTAGTTTTAGTCTCCCCCATAAGTGGAAACATCTTCTCTACGTCTGATTAAAGATTGTGTCTTGTATGATTCCCCTGCCCCCCCCCCCCCCCCCGGCCATGTTCCCTTTCCCGATATGATGTGGAACAATTAAAGATCGATTAACACACACTGAATATGCCAAGTATCTGGGCACGCCTTACTGCTCACACCTTTAAAGTTCAGTGGTTTCTGTATTTCTTGGGTGTAGTCCAGCTCCATGTGTCATCAGCCATGGCTCAGTGGGCAGCACTCTCGCCTCTGAGTCAGAAGGTCGTGGGTTCAAGTCTCACTCCAGGGACTTGAGCACAAAAATCCAGGCTGACACTCCCAGTGCAGTGCTGAGGGAGTGCAGCACTGTCGGAGGTGCTGTCTTTTGGATGAGACGTTAAATCGAGGCCCCGTCTGCTCTCTCAGGTGGACGTAAAAAATCCAACGGCCACTATTTCGAAGAAGAGTAGGGGAGTTCTCCCCGGTGTCCTGGGGCCAATATTTATCCCTCAATCAACACCTAAAAACAGATGATCTGGTCATTATCACATTGCTGTTTGTGGGAGCTTGCTGTGCGTAAATTGGCTGCCGCGTTTCATACATTACAACAGTGACTTCACTTCAAAAAATAAAAGTACTTCATTGGCTGTAAAGAGCTTTGGGACGTCCTGAGATTGTGAAAGGCGCTGTAGAAATGCGAATTCCTTTCTCCCTATCACTGCAGTCTCTGTCTCCGGCTGGTCGACCCAGTCCTTAATGCATGAGATTAATAAACGGAGTGACTGTATTCTGCTGCTGTTGAAATAGGGAGTTTTCAGAGATAGGCGTCCATGTGTTGGGAAAGTGTAAGTGTGGGGTTTTTTTGTGCACTGCTGACTAATGCAGGCAAATTGGTATCTGCAGTGGTGGCCGACCTGTGACTTGCGGCCCCTGAATCCTGGCTACCTGGCTGTGAGTTGGTGATGCTTTCATTCCTGGAGACCCCAGGCCAATCCTCGAGGGTTGCCGATCCTCTAATCTGCTGCAGAGTGGTCAGTTTGGAGGCTTCGACAATCAAAATCTACTCTCTTTTTTCGTTCCAGGCCAGAAGACACTTCACCACAGGAGTGATATCCTGGAAACCGTGGTCCTAGTTAATCCTACTGAAGACACAGTCGCCTCTGAGGTAACGCTGAACAGTTCATAGAATTACATTGAATTTTACAGTACAGAAACAGGCCATTCGGCCCAACTGGTCCATGCCGGTGTTTATGCTCCACACAAGCCTCCTCCCACCCCTCTTCATCTCACCCTATCAGCATATCCTTCTATTCCTTTCTCCCTCATGTGTTTATCCAGCTTCCCCTTAAATGCCTCTATGCTCTTCGCCTCAACTACACCTTGTGGGAGCGAGTTCCACATTCTCACCACTCTCTGGGTAAAGAAGTTTCTCCTGAATTCCCGATAGGATTTCTTAGTAACTATCTTATATTGACGGCCCCTAGTTCTGGTCTCCCCCACAAGGGGAAGCATCTTCTCTACATCTACCCTATCAAATCCTTTCATTATCTTAAAGACCTCTATTAGGTCACCCCCTCAGCCTTCTCTTTTCTAGAGAAAAGGGCCCCGGCCTGTTTAAGGAGCACCCTTGATTACCATAAAGTAAAATCTGTTACTGGTTATTCGGACATGAGTTTTAAGGCCATGTCTCCTCAAGCTACAGACCTCCATAAACTCTCCAGTAGAAATTGCCTTTAAACGTTGACTTAATCCTTCAAATCCTAATATGGCGGCTGTAGTTTTCAAACATTAGCAGATTTAACTTGTCCAATAAGGAACCCAAGGTTTGTCATTTGATCTAAATCTACAAAAGTTTACAACAAACAGGGTTGACGCTCCCAGCTGTTGTCCTGTTAAGGTCGCCAACTGCGGTTGGGTGCATTCCTGGAGGCTTCATCACGTGACCTCCCACCTCGAGCCAACCCCGCCCCCACACTCCCGCCATTGGTACATCCTCCAGGTGCACCGCCTTCCCATGGCCAATCGGAAAAGGGAAGCGATTCTTTGTTACCCGATTGGATTAATCTTGACTTGTCAATCGAACGGCTTTTTTTCCTCCTACCCCATCTCCAATATTTTTACAATTAATAAATGAAAGTCTTCAAAGAAAATCCCCCCCCCTACACCACACTTTTTTAACGTTCCCATGATTTTTCTCCCGGGTTTTGCTCACAGCAGGAGATCAGTCTTCACTTCCTGGAGTCTCCAGGACAAGCTTGGAGGGTTGGCAACCCCTGTCTCCGGTGATTCCTGCTGGAGAACGAGGAAAATCCCGTTTCAGCTGAGATGCCCCCCCCCCCCCCCCCCCGATTGTTAGGAAGCAAGCTCACAACCGGGGTGAACGAGACTCGGAGTTCCCTGTGCACGGGTGTAGTTATTTAAATTGGTTCCCGGTTTCCCATTTCTGCTCGATGCCCATGCTCAACGTGATTGATTTTAACGTTGGTGCCGTATTTGTGAGCCCCCAGCTGGGCAATGCCCGCGATGCCCCTTCAGACCACCCGGAGCGCGGCAGGTTCCACAGCAGCTTCTCCTCTGTGTACAGCCTTTAATGCAGCAACCCATCCCAAGGAGCGTTGCAAAGGGACACGGGAGGGAGTTAGGAGACGAGTTGGGAGGTGACTGAAGGCATCTTTGACTCGGAATCATGGTGGAGGCCATTCAGCCCATTGTGCCTGTGCCGGCTCTCTGAAAGTGCTCGCCAATTATTCCCACTCCCCCTCCCCGCTCTTTCCCCATAGCTCTGTGAAGAGGTAGATTTTGTGCAGGTTTTGGAAGGTGGGGAGAGATAGCGAGGAGTTAGGAAGAGAATAGCTTGTACCTAAACAACAAGTCGTGCCACCAAGGGTATGAGGGGGAGACACTGGACGGTGAGCCATCCTGGACAGCAGCCAGTTTAAGTTGCGTTGATGGGCATTAATCCCCAGCTTACCTTCTCAGCGCGGGAATGGTACACGGCTTGAGAATGGGGCTGTTGACTGTAGAGGTTATTGCCCCCATTGCAGCGGACGCCAATGGTCAGTCGTCACCTCATGTCATTCTGCGGCTGGGAGGGGAGAATGGCACCATTTGTTTGTGTTGAGAAAATGAAGAGAAGGACCAAGATTCAAAAGAACATTGATGAGATAAAGCACTCAGCACGGTGTATTTGGAGCTTCGGGAGGACAAGAGGAAATTTCAGGGCTCCAATACCATCTCGATAAATACAAACAAGCGAGGTTCTGATAGCGAGAGAGAGGTGGGAGATTTTTAACGTACAGATAGAAATATATTCAAAGTTTTGTGTCCAGTGCACACTTTCTATAAATGTCGCACTTACTTCCTGTGGCACTTTCCCCAGCACCAAATCTTGATTGGAAAGAATACAATTTGACTTAATTCAGTCATGGTGAATAAGTGTCTGTTTTAACACACTGTGCTACATGGCAGAACACAGCTATTGCCATGAAATAGCGTCTCCAGCGACGCTCCATGAGCAATTCCACGGGAAATCTGCTAGTTTCTAACTTGATGTATATGTAAGATATATAGTTTGGGTCATAGAGTTCTTCGTGACCACCTTCAGCACTGCTTAGTGACTGACCGGCACTGGAACTCTTTTGTTTTGCCAGTCCCTTGGTTGGACTGACATGGGGAGGTCCCCAATGTGTGAGATGTCATTGGCTGGACCCACTGTACGGAGCAGGAGCTCCCTGATTGGCTCAAGGGCAGTGTGGAGGCGGAAAGCATCGTGGCGGGGTCGGACGGAGCTGGATTCCAATCGCGTCATTTCTTGTGTCTTGTTCTAGGTTCACTCACTCGTGACAGACTCGTCCCGCCATAAGCTCTTGGTTCTGTGCGGGCCAAGCTCTGACCAAGGAGGAGACCTCATTCTGCAGACCGGAACCTACTCTTTTCAAAGATTCATTGAGACTTTTGCAGACCCCGAGGTGAGACTTCCTTGCATGAACCTGTAATCACTGCTCTTGGTTCCTAAGCTCCAGGTGAATAAGAAAGAGCAGAGGTGAGGTGAGGGTGGAGAAAGAAGAGAAAGACTTGGGTGTAGATATAGCACCTTATCACAGGTAAACATGCAGGTGCAGCAGGCGGTTAAGAAGGCAAATGGTATGTTGGCCTTCGTAGCGAGAGCGTTCGAGTACAGGAACAAGGATGTCTTGCTGCAGGGCCTTGGTGAGACCACACCTTGAGTATTGTGTGCAGTTTTGGTCGCCTTATCTGAGGAAGGATGTTCTTACCATGGAGGGAGTGCAGCGAAGATTCACCAGACTGATACCTGGGATGGTAGGAATGACATATGAAGAGAGATTGGGTCGATTGGGCTTATACTCGCTGGAGTTTAGAAGAATGAGAGGGGATCTCATTGAAACTTATAAAATTATAACAGGACTAGACAGACTAGATGCAGGAAGGATGTTCCCGATGGCGGGGGAGTCCAGAACCAGGGGTCACAGTCTAAGGATAAGGGGTAAGCCATTTAGGACAGAGATGAGGAGGAATTTCTTCACCCAGAGAGTGGTGAACCTGTGGAATTCTCCACCACAGAAGGCAGTTGAGGCCAATTCATTAAATATATTCAAGAAGGAGTTAGATATATTTCTTAAGGCTAAAGGGATCAAGGGATATGGGGAGAAGGCAGGGACAGGGTACTGAATTTGGATGATCAGCCATGATCTCATTAAATGGCGGAGCAGGCTCGAGGGGCCGAATGGCCGACTCCTGCTCCTATCTTCTATGTTTCTATGTTTCTATCTCTCAGCAATGTCTCGACCAATTCTCCACAAATTACCGTGGTTTCAGCAGTGACCCAGTAGCTGACCCAGATCCCAGGTTTGATTCCTAGTCCAGGTGGCGCTAGCTGTCCTCTGTTTTGGATGGAGCTGGGTTGGTCTTGGAACCCCTGGGGTAGGGGGATGAGTAACCAGCCAAGGTTCCCATTGCTGGTCTAGCGACTCCTGCTGGAGACGAGGTGTCAGGACAGATTGCTCTTGGCTGTGATGCTTTCCACGGTTGAGTGGCCTACTCTCCAGACCCACCCAACAAGAATGTCACCGGGGCAAGCGATAGTAGGGCTTCAGTGGCGCTCGGATCTATACCCCAGCAAGGGTCAGTGCCTTCAGCGAAGAGGGAAAAAGATCATTAATAATGGATGTACTAGTTCTGTAAAAACTATTCTAGCTTGTTAAAAACAAATAAATGTTCAGCATGTTAAATATTACACAGTATGTACAGCACAGAAACAGGCCATTCGGTCCAACTGGTCCGTGCCGGTGTTTATGCTCCACACGAGCCTCCTCCCATCCCTCTTCATCTCACCCCATCAGCATATCCTTCTATTCCTTTCTCCCTCATGTGTTTATCCAGCTTCCCCTTAAATCCATCTGTTATTCACCTCAACCACTCCCTGTGGGAGCGAGTTCCACATTCTTATCATTCTTTGGGTAAAGAAGTTTCTCTCGAATTCCCAATTGGATTTATTAGTGACTATTTTATATTGATGGCCCCTAGTTCTGGTCTCCCCCCCCCCCTACCGCAAGCACTTTTTCTACATCTACCCCATCAAACCCCTTCATAATTTTAAAGACCTTTATCAGGTCACCCCTCAGCCCTCTCTTTTCTAGAGAAAAGAGCCCCCAGCCTGTTCAGCCTTTCCTGATAAGTATATCCTCTCAGTTCTGATATCATAGTATCAGTATGACACAGCACAGAAGGAGGCCTCCTTGATAGAGCTATCCAATTAGTCCTGCTACCCTGCTTTTTTCGTTTAAGTATTTCTCCAATTCTCTTTTGAAAGTTGCTATTGAATCTGCTTCCACCGCCCTTTCAGATCATAACAACTTGCTGATTAAATATTTTTTCCTTGGGTAAGGAGACCAAAACTGTGCCCAGTACTCCAGGTGTGGTCTCACCAAAGCCCTGTACAGTTGCTGCAAGACTTCCTTTCTCTTATACTCCAACCCCCCCTTGCAATAAAAGCCAACATATGGAGACCAGAACTGACTGCCTTGTGCTTTAGTGGGTGGATGCCGTTTTTCCTAGTTTGTCTAATACTCTTTTTAATTGCTGTTGATTCAGGTCACAGAGCTCCTGAGCAGTACAGACGTCGACACCAAGGCCTGTGTCACTATCTGCCACTCTGGAGAAGGAGACTGGAGCAACCTAGAACACCACAATCTCCAGGGGTTTATCAGCATTAAACTGAACCCGGCACCCATGCTGCCCGAGATGGACGGCGTCTCTGAATTTACAGAGTACCTCACGGAATCGGTCGAGGTCCCGTCGCCCTTTGACTTGCTGGAGCCTCCGACCTCCGGGGGCTTCCTCAAACTGTCCAAACCTTGCTGCTACATCTTCCCTGGCGGAAGAGGCGACTCGGCGCTGTTTGCCGTGAACGGTTTCAACATCCTCGTGGATGGAGGATCCGAGAGGAAGTCCTGCTTCTGGAAGCTGGTCCGACACTTGGACAGGATTGACTCCATACTGTTGACACACATCGGCGCAGATAATTTACCGGGAATTAACGGGCTGCTTCAGAGAAAGATTGCCGAGCAGGATGAGGAGCAATCACAAGGATCCACCACGTACAGTGACTGGATCAAGAACCTTATCTCCCCTGAACTGGGAGTGGTATTCTTCAATGTCCCTGATAAACTGAAAATGCACGAGTCCTCTATGAAGACTAAAAGAAGCATCGAAGAAGCCTGCTTAACGCTACAGTACTTGACCAAACTGGGAGTCAAACCCGAACCCCTCAACAGAGTTGTCGGTGCTACAATTGACCCAATCCCATTGTTCCATAAAATGGGAGTTGGGAGATTGGACATGTACATCCTCAACCCAGTGAAAGACAGCAAGGAGATGCAGTTTCTGATGCAAAAGTGGGCAGGCAACAGCAAAGCAAAGACGGGCCTCATTCTACCAAATGGTAAAGAAGGCGAGATTTCAGTCCCTTACCTCACGTCCATTACAGCTTTAGTCGTGTGGCACCCAGCCAACCCTACAGAGAAAATAGTCCGTGTCTTGTTCCCCGGCAATGCGCCGCAGAACAAAATCTTGGAAGGGCTGGAGAAATTGAAACACCTGGATTTTCTGAAATACCCCGTGGCCACACAGAAGGACCTTTCTATCGGCATAACGCCGCCCGTGGTGAAACAGACCAAAATGAGACAAAGGACTGATAGCAAAGAAAGCCTCAAATCTTCGCCCAAGCCTTCGGCTGCCAAACCAGTGAAAAAGGAGGAATCACCCGAAGAGGTGGTTACAAAACATCCAGATGTTAAGACCGAAGCAGTGAAGGACAACAAGGCGGAAAAGAAAGAGGAGAAAAAGGTGAAGACAGAAGTGGAGAAAGCAGCAACAGATGTAATAAAAACAGAAAAGAAAAAGTTAGTCAAGGAGAAAACGGTCAAAAAACACACCAAAGACAAACTGGCAAAGTTGGAAGAAAAGAAGGATAAAGAGAAAAAAGAGATCAAAAAGGAGAAAAGGGAAGTAAAGAAAGAAGACGTTAAAAAAGAAGAGAAAAAGGAAGTTAAGAAAGATGAGAAAAAGAAGGAAAAAGAGGCCAAGAAGGAATCAAAGAAATCTTTCAAAGCTGACTTAAAACCGTTCACACCAGAAGTGAGGAAAACCCTACACAAGGCAAAAGGAACGGGGAAGAAATTGGACTCCGCAAAAGCTAAAGTGGCAAAAGAGGCCATCGTAGAACAAAAGGACGAGCCCGCGGCCCCTGAAACAACGGCAGCCGAACAAATGGCGACTCAGTTACAGCAGGAGAGATCGGTGATGTCATCGCCCGAAGACCTGACCAAGGACTTTGAGCAACTGAAAACCGAAGAGACAACTAAGGTAGAAGCGATTTGCGTAGAGCCAGGCAAAGGTCCTGTTGATGCAGAAGAAACAGCTGTCGAGGAGGAAGAGAAACTACCGGACACGCTAGTGCCCAGCCCTCAGCAGGAGATGATCATTGCGCCAGTTGTTGCCGACACAAAGGCCCCTCTTGAATCTCCAGATGAAGGAATAAACACTACAGATGTTGAGGGAGAATTGCCACATGAGGAACCGGTCATTTGCCGTCCTGAACCAACAACCGAGAAGTTTGAAGATGAAGGTGCTGCAATGGAGGAATCGTTGGAAATGAGTGAATTGGAAGAAAAAGTAGTGAGGACAGAGAAGGATGAAGAAAGCTTAGTTAAGGATGGATTGGAAGCTCAACTTGATGAAGAGGAAGATTACCTTGCTAAAGAAAAAGTCGAAACTCCAGAAAAACTAGAAAAAGAGGTTGGAAGAAAGGATGAAGTGGAAGAAATGGAAAAATGTGAAAGGTACATTGAAACAATGGGGACCAGGGAGCAAGTGGAGGAAAGTGAGGGTGAAGAGGTGGTAGAAAAAGCAGAACTAGAAGAAACGGTAGAAGGTGCCGATGACGATAAAAAAATGAAAACCAAGGAGAAAGAAGAAGTGCTTCATGACCAAGTTAAAGACAAACGTCCATTTGGTGAAAAACAAGACACCGATATATTTGAGTGTAAAACATCTCCAGCAGAGAAAAAGGAAATTTCACCTCCCGAAGCCAAAGGGGCTAAGACTAAGGATGAGACAATGGCAACCCAACTGCCAACTGTGCAAGGAGCAGTAGGCGAGCCAATTTCATACATCCAGGATGAAACTATCCCTGGCTATTCAGAGACCGAACAAACCATTTCTGATGAAGAAATTCATGAAGAGCAAGAAGACCAAATAGCTCACCTAAAATATGAAGTTGACACTTACGACATCTCTGTGCCGGACGATACAAGGTCGTTTGACACAGTCCACGGAATGAAAGAGATGAAAGCTATGTCAGGAGCTGAGATGGCGGCCAAGGGCTTCATTAGAGAGGAGCCTGAAATTGTTGTCTATCCTTCGGAGATAGTTGCTGCCCCGCTTGCTGAGGAGGAGCACATCTCGTCTGCGGCTTCAATTACCGAGTGCGACAAGCTCTCTTCCTTCGCTACGTCGGTAGCCGAGGACCAGTCAGTGGCATCGGTAACGGCGCCTCAGACTGAGGAGACTGGGAAGAGCTCGCTGTTGCTGGACACTGTCAACAGCATGGCTTCCTCCAGAACGGAGGCCACTCAGGGCAGGGATTGCGTTCCGTCCGCAGGCACCATATCACCGACCTCCTCTCTGGAGGAGGACAAGTACTTTAAATCCCCGCCTTCTGAAGACTTTCACCCTATTGCCGAAGTGGGTGCCAAAATGGAGGAAGAGGAGGAGGAAGAAGAGGATCAGACGCCAAACGTAGAGGTTCCCACGAAACTAAAAGAGCAATATACGGCAATGTTTCCAGAAACGAGCACTCCAGCTCCTTTTTTGCCAGGCGAATATATTAATGATACCCAGAGTGCTGACTTTCAGAGTACTGATAAACTCCAGCCTTCCTTGCATTTTGATGCCGATTTGCCGGAAAGCGATGACAAGTGCATCAGCCCAGATGATAGCACGGTAAAAATGGCCTCACCAACTCAGTCGGGACCCACCAGTGCTGGACATACACCTTTCCACCAGTCGCCTGTTGAGGAAAGAACTGACTCTGTTGAGGCAGACTTAGTGGATCAGACTGCGCAAAAAACAGCCTGGCACACTGAGGAACCAGTTAAAAGTGAAGACTCAACTCTACCTAGTTCAAGGCAGAGTCCCCTCAGTGACCTGCCGCTGAAACCCGAGTTATTCAGAGAATCTTTCCTGCCTTTTTCACCCATTGTCCTGGACATGGATGTCTACGAGCCTGAACTGACATCAAAAGAGAAAATGATTCATGAGCAGGAACTGAGAGCAACAGAAAAAATGGAAAAAGATGCCTACGAGACTGAACATGCAGCGACTGAGAAAATGGAGCGAGATGTTCAGGAGAAGAAACCTGCCCATGACAAACTGACCCCAGAGACGAAACCTGCAGATGCTGAAAAGTTAGAGAAAGAAATCCCCGAGAAAAAGGTGGATGTTGAAAAGATGGAAAAAGACCTAGTGAAGAAACCTGCTGCTGACGAACAGATGGCACCGGGGATCCCAGAGCCGAAACCTGCAGATGCTAAAGCAATGGCACCAGAGATTCTGGAGCAGAAACCTGTAACCGTTGAAAAGATGGAAAAAGACCTAGTGAAGAAACCTGCTGCTGACGAACAGATGGCACCGGGGATCCCAGAGCCGAAACCTGCAGATGCTAAAGCAATGGCACCAGAGATTCTGGAGCAGAAACCTGTAACCGTTGAAAAGATGGAAAAAGAGGACCTAGAGAAGAAATCCACCGATACTGAAAAGATGACAAAAGAGGCACTAGAAAAGCAACTTGCAGGTGCAGAAATTGTGGGCAAAGAGGAGCAAGAGAAGAAATCTATCGATGTTGGAAAGTTGGAGAAAGAGGATTTGGAAAAGAAACCTGGAGATGTTGGAAAGATGGAACTGGAAAAGAAATCTGTCGATGTTGTGAAGGTGGAAAAAGAGGATTTGGAAAAGAAACCTGGAGATGTTGGAAAGATGGAACTGGAAAAGAAATCTGTCGATGTTGTGAAGGTGGAAAAAGAGGATTTGGAAAAGAAATCTGTCGATGTTGGAAAGATTGAACAAGAGGTGTTGGAGAAGAAATCTATTGATGCTGAACGGATGGAAAAAGAGGAACTGGAGCAGCAGTCTACAGACATTGAAAAGGTGTCGAAAGAAGACCTAGCAAATAAAGTAAAAAAGGACGACTTAGAAAAGAAACCTGAAGATGTTGAAAAGATGGACAAAGAGATACCAGAGAAGAAGGCTCCAGATGCCATAACGATGGAAAAAGAGATCTTGGAGACAAAACTTGTAGATAAAGAAAAATTGGAAAAAGGTGTGTTAGAGAGCGAACTTGTAGCATCCGGGAAACTGGAACAGGAGGCTCCAGGGAAAAAACCTGCAGATATTGAAAAGGTGGAAAAATATGCACTAGAGAAGGAACACACAGCAGAAAAACTGGACAAAGATGTCCAGCAAAAGAAAGTTATAGCATCGGAAGAAGAGCTTGAGAAAGAGCAAGCAGTAACAGAAAAATTCTCCAAGGACATTCCAGAGAAGGGATCTGCAGCAACAGAAGACATGCAAGAAGACAAATTTAAAATTGAGTACTCCCCAACCGATACACTGGAAAAATACATTAGTGAGACACAAGATGTACTAAAAGATAAAGGTGAAAGAGTAGGCGAGGCAGTCTATTCATCAGAAGACGAAGATCTTCCTGAGGTTACGGAAGGGAAGGCAGTTCTGGAGAGGGAACTAAAACCAACTGTGGAAAAGTTGCCAGCACCAAAAAGTGAGGGAGAACTTTCTGCAAAGCAACCTATCTCTCAGGACATTTCACTGATAGATCATCAGACTGTTCCTGCAGACAAAATAAAACTTGTCGAAGTAAAAGAAAATAATCTGTTGAAGGGGGATTATCTGCTACAGTCCGAGCCTTCACCGTGCGCGCAAGACGAGCCTGCAGCAGAAAGTAGAATGGTGCTTGAAAGTCAGGAAAAGCACGAAGCCGAACGCACTCGCACTCCAGAAGAGAAAGTGACAGACTCTACTACAAAACAGGACACGTGGGATACACACACTGGACACACAAGCCCTAAAGGAGATCAGCTGCCCCCATTGGAAGTTGGTAGCCATTCTGAAAGCAAGTCTGAACAAGTGAGAACTGACACAAAGTCTGCAGTTGAACCCTGCAAATGGGATCCTCCTTCTTACGAATCTCAGTATTATTTGGAAGAGGATGCCAAAGATGCTGCCGTTACATCTCAGCTGTCCTCTCCAGAAGACCCTCCAACTGAGGTATTTCAGCTAAAGGATCCACTGACTGGAAAGAAGGAAGAGCAAGAGAGTGTAAGCGAACACAAGTACTCTTACTATGAGGATGAAAAGGAGAAATCTTCCAGCGGGTTTGATTACACTTGGACTATTGGGAAAGAACGCAGTCAGACGCCATTCGACTACGCCAGTATGTTTGAAAAGAAGCAGGATCTTTCTCTGGAGCTGAAGCCTTCGGTCACTTCTCCTCCGCAACCCGAGGACCCGTGGACCGGCACCGAGCACAAAGCCTCCGCTGTGCCCGCCACAGTAGGAGCGACTCAAGAAACATTCCAAGATTCAACTGGGGAAAAAGTAGTGAAGGATGAAAAGCAGCTGGACAGTCTTACTGGTGATGCCGTGAGTAAGGAGGGGAAAACGCCTTTGGGGCAAGGGGAAGCATATCCCCCTCCGGATGGGTATGAATACGCGGATATATTGAGAGATAGCGAGGCCCTGACTTGCGGTAAGGGTTTTGCCCCTGATGAACAAGTGCGTGTTTTCAGCAAACCAACGCATTCTCCTACTGAAGAAACAGGAGACACTTTCACACAATTAGATTACCACTCTGTGACCCATAAAGAACCAAAGCCAACCAGCCCCGGGCTTTCCACAGAAGAGGACTCCACCGCCACAATGAAAGAAGGTTCTTCAGCGAAGGAACATAAGGACCTAGATGCTGAGAAGAAAGCCTTCACCTATGCCGAGATAGATGAGAAAGTAACTGCCCTTGGGCTTGAAAACCTCGTTAAGTCACAGAAGGAAACTGAGTCTAAAGTTTTCGATTATCTATCGCAGCAGCAAGAACTGCCATTTGAAATGGCATGGGAGGCCGGGCAGACAGAGAAGGAGTCTGCGCTTCACATGTCACCTATAGAAAAGGAATCTTCGCTTCTACTGGGAAAAGAACCGTCAACACACATTTCACCCGCGGAGCAGGAAATGAGACCAGTTGAATATGCGGAGATTCCAGACACGCATAGATCTCCTTCTCCCACATTGAAAGAAGCCCCGGCCAGTGCTTTGGGGTCCGATGTGAAAGGAAAGGACAAAGAACTCTGCGAAATGACATTGGAGGCCGGCGTGGATGGGAAAACGAAAGCAGATTCTCCCCATTCAAAGAAATCATCAGCTCAGAGCAGCCCCGAGTCAAAGGACAGTTCTTCCTGTTCACTGTTGTACACTGAAATGCCATGTTTAGACACCAATGTCTTTGGAACCGGCGTGGAGTACACGTCAGCGAGGCGGAAAGAGCCAGACTCCAATGTTCTGGGGTACTACGAGAAGGAAGCCGAGGAGAGCAGCAGCGACTCGGAGTTGGAGAAAGGTGCCAAGGAAAAATCGGAAAAGGAATCTCCGTCGGACAAATCTTACCAAGAAAAGGAACTGAGATGCTCGTACGCAGAAATGCAAGAGGTGGACGGGAAAGCTCCCTCCCCTAGTGCCGGCCAGCAGCCTTGGGCAGTGCAGCAACCTGGATCGGTGACCTCAGGAGGCATCGCACAAAAGCAAGAGGAAAGCAAGGAGGCCGCGAAACAGCAGAGTCTAGCGAAATCGGAGAAAGAGCAGCTCACCTCTTGCCACGAAGAAAAGGACATTTCATGTACAAGTGATCACAAAGAGATGCTGGAGAGCTTCTCCTACGGCCTGAAATATCCTTACATGGAGGACAGGGACACCTCCTTCGCGAAACGTGAAGACCAGGGGGGACCACAGCTGGAAAAGTCCACATTGGCTGAATTTGAATGCACCAGTAAATCGGCCAAAGCACCATCTGACGAGGGGAAAGATCCCGAGAAAATCAAAGGCCAGGAGGAGGACAAGCAGCAGGGCCCTGACCCCATGACTCTTAGCAAAGACCGAGAGCTACCTCCACCTGCCATTGAGTGTCCACCTACAGCCGAACCAGAGCAATGGGAAACCAGATTTGAACATTCATACATGACAAAGGAAGAAAAGCCATCTGGTGCTCAGTTTGACTATTCCTCGTTTACAGAAGAGAGAATGTTTCCAACCAGTGTTCCAGGTGCGGCATTTGAAGATGGCAGCGCTAAGGATGAGTATTTAGAAGTGTCGCAAAAAGGTGGATCTGAAACATTACCTTTGAGCCCCTTCCAGGAAATGAAACCATTCCCACCGGTAATTACGACAGATGCGAAAAGTGGAAGCTTATTAAAAGATGCACCACCTTCAGGGGGGATTCCAGCTCGTGACTGCGCCTCGGTCCATACCCAGATGCAAGCGGGGAAGTACTCCCATCTGGCTTCTTCATCTTCTTACGCGACATCACTGTCGTCTGGCCCCCTCGCGGAAGCCAAGGAAAGAAGTCTAGATGAAGTGTCTCCGTTAATCCCAGCGGATAAGGCCGTATCTCAGTCTGCCGAGGCTGAGGACCCATCACCGCCCCCGGCGGAGCACAGCTCAGCGTACCTGTGCGACATTGAAGACTCCACGTTGTCCTGCAGGGTGGAATGCCAAAGACCGGCCTCCTCTCCCTCCACAGCTGAAACCAAAGTAGAGAAAGACGCAACGTCCTCGGGAGCAGGAGCTCCGCAGGCGGCAGGAGTAACATCAGCAGCTCAGGTGTTGACCCTGTTTCCACCCCCTCCTCCTCCTCCTCCTCCACCTCAACAGGAGGCCAGCACGGCCAATGGGCCGACAGAAATGAGCTTCAGCCCGTTGCTGGCGCAAAGTACCCCGGAGAAGGAGAGAGACACGTTCGGCGCTTCCGAATTAACAGACGACAAAAGCAGCCCCGATTCTGAGCACGAGAAGTCTTACTTGGAGGAGGAGAGTGAGCATTTGGTCCGCCCTTCCTCTCTGACATCAACTGACCAAACTCTCAGGCCGTTTTTGCCGGACGCCCAGAGGGGCACGGCGGGCGACGAGCACGGCGATGCCGCCCATGACTTGGAGGGGTGCCTGGGCGCCACCTGTGACTACAAGCTGACCTTTTCCTCGAGCGAGTACAAACATAAAAAGGACGAGCTCTCGCCCTCCTTCATCAACCCAAGTCCCCACGAACTGTCTGATGAGGACGAGGACGACGGCCACTCGCAGGACGAAGTTCGCGCCTCCGTCCAGAAGCGCTGCGCCCCGCAACCCAGCGGCAGCCATGCCCACCAGACCGTGGGCGAGGAGACCCCGCCGACATCCGGCAGTGAGTCGTTTCCCTTGAATTCCGACTCGGACGTGCCACCTGAAACTGAGGAATGCCCATCGATCACCGCAGACGCAGCCATAGACTCGGACGAAGACGCGGATTACCTCCCCGTCGACAAGACCACCGGGACGCCCCATCACTCGTCGACGCGCCCAGGTCACGACCCGCCCCCCGCTCCCATGATGGACCCCCACCCGCATCCCCCGCAGCCCGACGTCTGCATGGTGGACCCCGAGGCGCTCGCCAACGAGCAGAACATCAGCAAGGCGGAGAAACTGCTGAAGAAGGATTTGAAGGACAAGGCGAAGAGCACGAGGAAAATGATCAACAAATCCAAGTCGGCGTCTCCGGGCCGCAAGGCCGATTCCAAGGGGAAGCACCCGGCAACTCCCGCCAAACCGTCGCCGCCTAAGGACTCAACGGAAAAATCTCCCAAAGCAGCATCCACGAAGAAGAAGGAGAAAGATGCAGCAGACAAACCGACGAGAGCCTCCAGAGCTAGCGACGTCCATTCATCCCGAATCGACGACAGGGACGATATCTCCAGATCAAGCCAGCCCAGCATGGGGAAAGCCATGGTTAATGGAGTCAAATCGAGTTCAGGTAAGAACTGTGTGGGCTCAGCCGTAATACTAAGGATAGGCTTCAAGTGCCAGAGTTGAAGTATAGCCTGCCACCAAACGCTGTATTGAACATCTCCAAGGGAAGTCGGGTCAGTAACATAGAAACATAGAAACATTGAAGATGGGAGCAGGAGTAGGCCATTCGGCCCCCTCGAGCCTGTTCCGCCATTCAAAGCGATCATGGCTGATCATCCAAATTCAGTACCCTGTCCCTGCTTTCTCCCCATATCCCTTGATCCCTTTAGCCTTAAGAAATATATCCAACTCCTTCTTGAATATATTTAATGAACTGGCCTCCACCACCTTCTGTGGTAGAGAGTTCCACAGGTTCACCACTCTCTGGGTGAAGAAATTCCTCCTCATTTCTGTCCTAAATGGCTTACCCCTTATCCTTAGACTGTGACCCCTGGTTCTGGACTCCCCCGCCATCAGGAACAGCCTTCCTGCATCTAGTCTGTCCAGTCCTGTCAGAATTTTATAAGTTTCAATGAGATCACATCTCATTCTTCTAAACTCTAGCAAGTACAAGTCCAATCGACCCAATCTCTCCTCATACGTCATTCCTGCCATCCCAGGTATCAGCCTGTTAAAGTCTTGCAATGACCAAGTGCCCATCAGTTACAACAAACACCCTTTGTATCACTCCGCCCATTTCAGTATTTGACAAACGTCTTCTGGTTTCGAGTGTGATGAGACAATTGCGTCTGTCTCTGTACAGTTCGTAACTACAGATCCTGGGGAAGCTGCAAGCAATCCAGCCACACCTCTCTGTGCTGGTTCAGTATCCCAAAAGCACTGCCTCTGATACAGGCACTGCATCTCGTTGCAATTTATGTTTTTTTCAAAGAACTGTGTTCGTTCTTTTTTTTAAATTGCTGTTTCCTGTGTTGCGGTGGCGGGAAAGTCAAGAACAAGGGGACCCAACGGGGGTGATTTTATCAATGGGGACGTGATGGAGGTGGGACTGCTGCTTGTTGGGTTTTAGTCCCACCTCCATCGACGTCTGGCCAACCCGCGCTATTTTCCCTTGAGCTTGGGCTTAGCCGGCCAATTAAGGGAAAGCCGGTGACAGCGAACGTCAGTGTATGACGTTTCATCTGTGAAACTGTCAAACACTGACAATCTGTCTTCTAAGTTGAGTCCTTTACTGAAGATTCAATTAGAAAGCCTTCCTGAGCAGAAAGCAGAAGACTGCTGCATTTAAGAATACAGCGGCCATTCTGGCATCTCTGCCGGTGAGATGAGGCAGCTCCGCAGCCTAAAGGGATGAAGCTTGGAGGAAGAAGCAAAGGTAAGTAATCTTATTAAAACACTTTAGAGTTACCTCGCCACACATGCACTCATCATTCACCTGCACAGCGCACTTTTCAGCCCCGCAGACCCACGGCCCGCCTCGCTGACCCTGGCGAGGTTCGGCGCCGTCGGGAAGCCCACACTTTAGGTCGCAAAATAGGGATTAGCCAAAACACTGCCTGTTAACAGGCATTTAATTGGCACTAATCCCCTTCCCGCCTCGAGGAGACGGGACCCGGCGCGGGTCGGGTACCTGCCTCCTGGGAAGATGGCACAGAGGCGGGTTGGGGGCGGGATGGGTACCCGCCCCCAGATTCTGCCATTTTCCCGGCAGTCCCGCCTCCAGACCCACCTCCCCAGGGCTGGCGAGATCGTCCCCAATCTTAGAATTAGAGCCAGGCCAATCAGGAGGGAAATCAGGAAGCAATTTTTCACATAAAGGTTAATCGAAATCTGGAACTCTCTCCCCCCCCCAAAAGGCACTAGATGCTGGGGGAACAATTGGAGCTCTCAAGAATGAGAGCGATGGATTTTTGTTGGGTAAGGGTATCAAGGGAGGTGGAGTTAAGTTGGGTAAATGGAGTTGAGGTACGTATTGAAACTTATAAATCTCATTGAAACTTATAAAATTCTAACAGGACTAGACAGACTAGATGCAGGAAGGATGTTCTCAATGGCGGGGGAGTCCAGAACCAGGGGTCACAGTCTAAGGATAAGGGGTAAGCCATTTAGGACAGAGATGAGGAGGAATTTCTTCACCCAGAGAGTGGTGAACCTGTGGAATTCTCTACCACAAAAGGCAGTGGAGGCCAATTCATTAAATATATTCAAGAAGGAGTTAGATATATTTCTTAAGGCTAAAGGGATCAAGGGATATGGGGAGAAAGCAGGGACAGGGTACTGAATTTGGATGAGCAGCCATGATCTCATTAAATGGCGGAACAGGCTCGAGGGGCCGAATGGCCTACTCCTGCTCCTATCTTCTATGTTTCTATGTATCAGCCGGGAGCTCATTGAAAGGCAGAGCAGGCCCGAGGGGCTGAATGGCCTCCTCCTGTTCCTAATGTTACCAGATTTGGTACGAAATGTCTGGGATTCTACCCACTCCTCTCGGTGAGATTGGCAGAGGTTCACTCTAGGCCCTGGTTACGCGCGAAGCGGTGGAAACTCTGAGGAAAATGCCAGCGATAATTTTCAGCAACTTTCCCACAGTGACCTAGTCCAGTTATAAGAAGTCACACAACACCAGGTTATAGTCCAACAGTTTTATTTGAAATCACAAGCTTTCGGAGCGCTGCTCCTTCGTCAGGTGAAGTGGAGAGATGCATAAAGACACAGCTGTAATCATCTGACATTATTCTCTGACTATATAAGCTGTGTCTTTATGCATCTCTCCACTTCACCTGACGAAGGAGCAGCGCTCCGAAAGCTTGTGATTTCAAATAAAACTGTTGGACTATAACCTGGTGTTGTGTGACTTCTTACATTTGTCCCCCCTAGTCCAGTTAAACAGCCCCCCTTTACTATTTCCATCATTCACTGTTTTACAAACGGGAAAAAAAAAAACGAATCAATATCTGTCGGGGGGGAGAGGAATTCTGCAGTCAGTACAGGCCAATGCCCCCAGGGCTCCGTCCATATCTGCAGCCCGCTTCATTGCCTGTGGTGCTGAGGGAGTGCTGCACTGTCGGAGGTGCCGTCTTTCAGGTGAGACGTTAAACCAAGGCCCCGTCTGCTCTCTCAGGTGGACGGAAAAGATCCCACGGCCACTATTCAAAGAAAGGGAAGGGGAGTGCTCCCTGGTGTCCTGCCCAACACCATTAGCTTATCTGGTCATTCATTCATTTGCTGCTTGTGGGATCGTGCTGTGTAAATTGCTGGCAGTATTTCCTACATGACAGTAGTGACTGCGCATCAGAAGCAAACATTTGTTGGCTGCGCAGTGCCTTGAGACATAGCGAGGATGTGAAATGCAAGCCTTTCTTTGATTCTTATACAAAATATACAGAATACGGGAAACCATCGAGCCTAAATCTGGAGCAGAGTGGCACTGGTGAGTAATCAATGACCACACACACCAAACTAGACGGGTATATTAGTTGTCATCTTATTAGAAATTGTTGTCATCTTCGTGGACAAATGCCTGCTTTATTAATTGAGACGCTAACCTGTTTATAAAATGAACTGGTAACACCTCAATTATAGAATCACACAGCACAGAGGGAGGCCCTGTGGCCCATCGTGCCTGTGCCGGCTCTTTGAAAGAGCTCTCCGATTAGTCCCGCTCCCCCTGACCTTTCCCCAGAGCCCTGCAAAATGTTCCCCTTCAAGTATTTATCCAATTCCCTTTGGAACATAAGAACTAGTCGGCCATTCGGCCCCTCGAGCCTGCTCCGCCATTCAATAAGACCATGGCTGATCTTCAACCTCAACTCCACTTTCCCGCCCGCTCCCCATATCCCTTGATTCCCTTTTGAAAGTTCCTATTGAATCTGCTTCCACCGCCCTTTCAGGCAGCGCGTTCCAGATCACAACAACTCGCTGTGTTTTTTTTTAAAACTCCTCATTTTCCCTCTGGTTCTTTCGTCAAATACATTGGGCTGGATTTTCATTGAGGAGGCGGGACTGCAACTTTCGGGGTTGTAGTCCCGCCTCCATCGAGATGCGGCCAATCCATGCGATTTTCACTTGATTGACCTTGTTGGGCCCGCCCAGCAGGCCAATTAAGGGCCACCCAGCAACAGGTGACGTCACAGACTGACATTCCATCTGTCAAGACCTTTTGACAGATGAAATATCAGCGTTTGACAGCTCTTTGAAGCTGTCAAACACTGACAATCTGTACACTAAGTTAATTCCTTCCTCTCAGGATGATTTAGAGATCTCTCCGGAACAGAAAGCTGAATGCTGCAGATTTTGACAGCTGGCGGCCATTCTGCTTTCTGTGCCGGTGAGATGAGGGACTCCCGAGACCTGAAGGAAGGAAGGCTGTAAAGGTAAGTACATGTAAGTAAAACGTCTTTAAACACTTTACATACACCAAACACACTTACCTCTGCACTCATGCACCCATCACTCACCTGAACACCGGACATCTCGAACCCTCCAAGCCCTTCAGCCCGACGGTCCGCCTCGCTAACTTGGCGTGGTTTGGAGCCATCGGGAATCCCACACTTCATCAATAAAAATAGAGATTAGGCTAAAAACTTCCTGTTAACTACCTGTTAACAGGCAGTTAATTGGCACTAATCCCCTTCCCGCCTCGGGGAGGCGGGTCCCAGTGCGGGTCGGGTACCCGCCTCCTTTGAAACTGGCATGGAGGTGGGTTGAGGGCGGGATGGGTTCGTGCCCCCCGATTTCAAGATTTTAAACCCCCCACACGCCTCCAATCCCGCCCCCACGGCCCAATGAAAATCCTGTCCATTAAATCTGTGTCCTCTGGTTACCGATCCTGCCACCAGTAGAAACAGTTTCTCCTTATTTAATGTAGCGGTCAGGGCAATGTCCTCCAAACGCCCACGTTCACTGCTAATATGGGGAGCAGTAGCTTCCAATCCGTATAGCCATTGCTCTGTTGCTGATTGGCTGCAGCCTTAGACTGCGCGATGGCCGCATTAACACCCTAACCGTTTTTTGCTTCTTCTTTTGCCTTGACTGAACAGCTTCCACCAATACAAAGACCAGCTCCGGAGTCCCCCCAGGCCCCCCCATGTACGTGGACCTGGCATATATTCCCAACCACTGCAGCGGGAAGAATGTAGACCTGGAATTCTTCAAGCGTGTCCGATCCTCCTATTACGTGGTGAGTGGGAACGACCCTGGAAGTGGGGAGCCAAGCCGAGCCGTGCTGGACGCACTTCTGGAAGGGAAGGCCCAATGGGGGAACAACCTGCAGGTGAGTCGCTACGCTTGGCATTTTCATTCTCTCGGAATGGTCCCCCCTCCTAAATTTTCCATCAAAAAAGTTCCCTTGATCCCACGTGACCTCAGGTCAGCCGTTTAATTGGGATTTCTAATATTCTAAGTTAGCGAGAGAAAAACCCGAGTAAAACGAGAAATACAAGATTTCTTTTGAAAAAAGGTGGACGTCAAAGAATTCCCACCCAAGTTAGTCACGGCCTCTGGGAACGTGCCTGGATTGGGATGAGGCGATTGCCAGAGTTCCACTTCATGAAGTGAAAAGTGCTTCACTGAAGACAACTGCAAAGGTCATCCACGGTCGTCGGATTCGTATGACGGACGTCCGTGGGTCACAAGTCAGAACCATGGGGCTTTCGGACCTTGCTGCACACAATAGGCCCCAGGCTGCTGACTGATACCTGGGATGGCAGGATTGATGTATGAGGAGAGATTGGGTCGATTGGGCTTATACTCGCTGGAGTTTAGAAGAAGGAGAGGGGATCCCATTGAAACTTATAACATTCTAACAGGACTAGACAGACTAGATGCAGGAAGGATGTTCCCGATGGTCGGGGAGTCCAGAACCAGGGGTCACAGTCTAAGGATAAGGGGTAAGCCATTTAGGACAGAGATGAGGAGGAATTTCTTCACCCAGAGAGTGGTGAACCTGTGGAATTCTCTACCACAGAAGACAGTTGAGGCCAATTCATTAACTATATTCAAGAAGGAGTTGGATATATTTCTTAAGGCTAAAGGGATCAAGGGATATGGGGAGAAAGCAGGGACAGGGTACTGAGTTTGGATGATCAGCCATGATCTCATTGAATGGCGGAGCAGGCTCGAGGGGCCGAATGGCCGACTCCTGCTCCTAGTTTCTATGAGGGCTCTCCGGTGTTTGTGGGAGGAGCAATATCAAAATATAGGTTGGCGTTGACTGCTCTTTAAGGCACTCCGATGCCTTGCTTGATGGCAGTGTTAGCATTAAAGGGACGGGTCTGATGGCATCTGTCAGGCTCGCACATGAAGAGTGTGCTCTTGGGTGGGACGCCCGAGGGTTGCTGGCACCAGTTTGAGACATCTTGGGCTTCCAAAACATGACCCCTTCGCAGGATGATAACAAGCTGCGACATAGACATGTTGGCTCCAAACTCGCTATAATTCTTGGGTAAATCCTTTGATGCTTCTTAAATTACATTAACCTGATGACCCAATCTATACCATATGTTAGTCTCTAACCCAGATTCTCATAGTACATAGAATTTACTAGTCCATGCCAGTGTTTATGCTCCACATGAGTCTCCTCCCACCTTACTTCCTCTAATCCCAGCAACATAACCTTCTATTACTTTCTTGCATTTTTGCATTTTTCTCCCTCGTGTTTATATAGCTTCCCCTTAAATGCATCAATGCTATTCTCCTCAACCACTCCCTGTGGTAGCGAGTTCCACATTCTCACCACTCCCTCCGGGGAAAGAAGTTTCTCCTGAATTCCCTATTGGGTTTATTAGTGACTCTCTTATATTTATGGCCTCTAGTTTTGGACTCCCCACAGTGGAAACACCTTCTCCATGTCTACCCTGTAATACAAAGATATGAGTAGTGACTTCTGTACTGTTAAGCTATTTTTCCTATTATAATATATACTCACCTAAAGTACCCGTGGAACTGTACCCCAGCGAGAGTCAACACCTTAAAGAAAACACCTTGTTTTCAAATGCCTCCATGGCCTCGCCCCTCCCTATCTCTGTAACCTCCTTCAACCTCTCCGAGATCTCTGCGCTCCTCCAATTCTGGCCTTTTGAGCATCCCCGACTTTAATCACTCCAACATTGGCGGCCGTGCCTTCAGCTGCCAAGGCCCCAAGCTCTGGACTTCCCTTCCTGAAACTCTCTGCCTCTCTACCTCTCTCTCCTCTTTTAAGATGCTCCTTAAAACCTTCCTCTTTGACCAAGCTTTTGGTCACCTGGCCTAATATCTCCTTATGTGGCTCGGTGTCAAATTTTGTTTGATAATCGCTCCTGTGACGCGAGCTGAGATGTGACTGAACCTATGGGGTGAGCCCCTTCACTCTGGTTCCTGCTGTACCTGAAGTCATGTGTTGTGGGTGATGTTTTGCTCTGTGTTGTAAATAGTGAATAGTTAAAGGCGCTGTATAAAGTTGTTGTTGTGCGAAAACTGGGGAGAAGTGAAGCCTTTGACGGTGCATGGTCTTCAGCTTTGACCGCTTGTTATGAAAGGCTTTTTTTGTTGGCATTCTTTAACAGAGAGACTTTGTTTGCCCGTTCTAGGTGACGCTAATACCAACCCATGACACAGAAGTCACGCGAGAGTGGTACCAACAGACCCATGAGCGCCAGCAGGAGCTGAACATCATGGTGCTGGCCAGCAGCAGTACTGTTGTGATGCAAGATGAGTCGTTCCCAGCATGCAAGATCGAGTTCTGAGCTGAACCACCTCCAGTCATCCCGCTTACCAGCCTGAGGGAGAACCCTGCTTTGTCATTCCATTCTATCTTCCTACACTAATTTTTTTTAATTGTTTAAAAGCGCATTTTAAGGCTAGATTTGCAGCTTACTGTTAAGAAAAGAAAACAAAGACGATATCTGAGTGCATTGACCTTCATGAAAAGGGGACTAGTTTGGAGACCGATTTGCTATTAAGAATAGCCATTTTAATTGTGGATCACCCCATGTGTGTTTCTGTTTCCGCAGATTGGAGTTTGGACTCGATTGGAATAATTGATTTATTCTATTCTCGTTGCAAGGTTTTATATATTTGGGAGGTATCTGGTTGACTTGAGACCATTGCCCCCGTGCGCACAGTGTTCAGATTGATGATTAAGTTAGTCGGTTTGGGGACGAAGATGGTTTTGCGGTTTTGGGGAACTTAATGTTCGAGTACGTTTAAAAAAAAAAAAAAAAACTTCATCCTGTTCTCGAAAGAAAATCCACTTCTCATTTCCAACACCAGTCACAGCAGTACTCTAACCTTAACTGCAGTCAGTCCAAAGGTAGATTATGAAAGCTCAACGCAGTGCAGAGTCGGAAGAGGGGACAGCTTGAGTGAGCTTTGCCTGACTCCCTCTGCTCTGTAAACTCGAGCCTGCCTCAGCATTGGCAGGGCAAACTGTGGCAGGTCTAAATAGAGCAGTGAAAGGTCATACAGCAGAGTGGGATCATTTGATGCAAGGAGCTGGATTGAAGGTGGATTGGTGAGACAAAGCACGCACATTACCGGTGGACAGTGCGGACCCAGTTAGGATTGAATGCGCCGTTTCTCGGTATTGTCATAACCAACTTCGGTTAGATTTTGTTCTTGTCCGTTGCCCCAAATTCTCTTAAAGCAGGAACTGATAAACACGTTTGAGATGATTCGTGCGAGGAAACTTCCTTCGGAGTGTGGAAGTCTGTCAGACAGGGAGGCGTTTGTCGGGCAATCAGGCGCTTTAAGCGTTTGCCATGGATTACAATGCAAACTGTTACCGAGACCCACGAACAACAGCAATCCGTTATATTTAAAGAGACAGCATCCTTTTTTGTACCAGTCATTGTAGACTGGACATCAAAACGAGCCCTGCTCAAAATATAAATCCAAAACTTGGGACTAAAGACCAATTCACTTTATTTGTAGCTAGCGCATTATTTAAATTGTTTAATGAAACTCTTGAGTTGTATAAAGAAGTTGTGATGAGTGAAACTGAAAAGTTATCTTAAAGGGATTTGATTGTTAAACGCAGCCTATCAAAGCTAACAAAAGGGGGGCCTGTCTCTTTAAGAAGGCAATATCTGGTATAAATAGTATTTCTTGAAGTTACCCATCTTTAGGTGCACACTACAGCGGCTAGATTCTGACCGCGCTGCACTGGCGTGTTTTAGACATGCCAGAGGGTATCTGTTTACCTTCAATGCGAGACTTCCTTTGGAGTGCGTTTGTAATTTGCTCCAGCGAGCGGAACATGTTACTGCCGGAATGTGCTTTACCCAATCAGGGAGCCATTCGGCAAAAAGAAGTGTATAAAGACAGTGACCCATATCATAGTGTGCTATGGTGAGGAGGGAATCAGTGCAATGGTAACATTACAATGTAACACGCATCTGCACTGCTTTCCAGTGAAACCATCAGTTCAAGTTTTACGATGGGTTTAATGGGATAATTGTGTTTCTTTTTCAAAAACAAGAGAACCACGCTATATTGATATTCATAATATTGCTTTGAGTAAAGTCTTGAGGTCTTGATCTCCCCCCTCCCGGCAGTGGCCTTGCGACACAGCGAAAGACGGATGATTGGACCGCTGCATGTTCCCCCCCCCCCCCCCTTTGAGTATTGGAACGTAATGAGGAGGGGGGGGGTATAGTTGGATATTGCCTTTTTAACAAAACCAAAGGAAGTGTGAGAAGCCTCTATTAAGCTTAAATATCAGGTGTGGTTGCCTTAGACATTAGGATGAATGTAGCTAATCGATGCACTACTGTTACAGCAATGCAGAGCTGGGACTGGCTGTGTGTGTTTTGTGTGTGTTGCCAATGTTACTGTGCCTCTTTCCATCGGCATGTTTCAGGCCCGCCGTTGAGATTCCCTGCCAATGTCAAGGGCGTTTTAATTTTTCCCGTTTCAACCTTTCTCCGAATTCCCACAAGAGGATCAAATCCGAGAGTGTTGGGGACCCGAACATGAAAGCAACCTTGGATTTAAGGGAATAACGAGTTTGCCATAAGACTGAAATCTGAGCAGGAGATCGGGAAAGAGCCCCCGGGGGGAGGTTGGACACATCTGTGGCTGTTCTTGTACTCGGTGGAACCACACCTTTATATACTTCCCCCCCCCCCCCCCCAAGCCCCAAGTACATCCTTCCAGCTGTTTTTGGTCAAACAAGTTCTCTTCCACAAGCATCTAGACTTTGCTGTGGGACATCTATTGCCTTTCAGCTAGAACCAGTTCTATAGGTTACAACATGTAATTCAACTCACAACCCCGCTTCTTACACCCTAGAATAGTCAGTTACACGGAGCATTCATTACATTTCAGACCGATTCACTTGCTGGATGGGTCTGTTGTCATAACGACTGATGCAGTTTGTCCGCACCGTTTTATAAAGCAACATCTCTTTTTAAAGCTAATAATTGTGCACAATTCCCAACAATTGGAGGAAAGCAACAAAATAAACCCCACCCCCCCCCCCTCCAAACTGCTCAATCTCTCTGTGGGGACCAGATCTTTCGATTATTCCAACAACATTTAACGGGGTGGGTTGTGTAGTGGACATTTCTCGAGTACGCCACTGGGGTTGGGGGTGTGAGGGTCTCCCCGCCAGCAGCTAGGCTAACACATTTCCAATCGAGACTTCACAAAAAAAAAGAGAAAAACTGCAGAAAAGCCAAACTCAAAGCGACGTGGAGGAAGAGACAAGCAAGGGTTACGATTAACTGCGTCGCCTTGTTCATAGGCGGAGAGGAAGAATCATGACAATGCAATAGTACGTTAGACATGTGTATGATATCCCATTGCACATGCAGATCTGACCTTGTGTATAGCAGAGGGGGATGTAGAGTACTTGAGTCATTCCCTGTGTGTGTATATGTTGGAAGTTGGTTGGCTTGTATGTATAGTGTGCATGTGTGTGTATATGTATATATTAAATGTACATGCATATAGGCAACTTGATAGGATGATTATGGAATGACCCAAGCATCCTATCCCAAGGCATGTAGATTTGCACGTGGGAGGGTCTTTAACACAGAGTGTACAATGTCTGTAGTTTCTCCTGTGTTCCCGGAATGGGCCAGTATATGCATATAACTGAGATGTGCATATTGGGTTAATGGTACCTAATATTGGATCTTTCCAATAGCGGATCAGTGTTTCAGGCAGTGGGACCTGCAGATTGAACAGGTTGACGTGTGTTGTGTTGTTGTGTCCTAGGGTCATTCTTTTAAAACTGTTTTCACCGTGCAGGCGTTTAGATTAGCAGAGGAAGTATGTAAAGCCTGTTTTGATCAGATACTTATTGTTAGAATGTGAAGCAACTTGTAGAGTATTAAGAGAAGTCATTGAGTTGTGTGAATAGCGCGAGCGGTAAAGAAAGCGACAGAAATGCGCAATTGATGCCAATGAGTTGGCACTTCTCCAGTTGACAGATTCTCTACTTAAAACAGCAGCACTGACATTGAAATAAAAGAACGGGTTCTGGATTAGACGCAAGGTGACTTTCTGCAGTGGATTGCAGTGACCATAGCACCCAGGATAGAGAGGGCCCCCCATGTAAAAGACGCGCCACAGCATCCCAATTCTAGTGTTGACTAACTCAAGGGAGAGCATCGATTACCTCCTGCCTCCCTGCACTGCTCCCTCCTGCACATACAGATAGCACAGAAGGGTGTTAAATCAAGAGATTGCCAAGTGCCCGGTTCTGGGATACTTTAATCTGTGTCTCTTCCCATTGCCCCAGGTACATAGGCTAACCATTGATGTGGGCGAGGGAGAGAGCAGATTAGAGAAAGATATATATAAAGGGAATATCGTTAGTGTAGGCATGTTTATAGACTACTAGAAACAAAAAGGCTTTTTTTTCTTCCAATAAAAGTTTACTTTGCTACTTTAAGACCCTCTCCCCAAAAAGGACTAGACCAGCACTTTTTCATTACAACAGTGTTATAACCATATTAGTATTCAGTACAGATCCTCATATACACTTTATCATAACACTAGTGGGCAATCCAGGTTATTTATCCGGCTGTTAGGTTATAGAAAACATGACTGAAGTCCAGAGGGAGACCAGTTCTTATGAAGCTTAATTTATAATTTATTTGTCTTGTAGATTGTGTTTTATATAGATTTATAGTTTGTCCTTAATTTATAAGCACAACTCTAACCAGTATTGTAACTGTAAGATGACATGTTTACAGATAGAGTTCATTTGCACTCCATTTATAGAGGCTGCGACTTTCATCCCGGCTCAATCTTGTGTTTATTTTGTATTTTTGAGCTCAGAGACAATGGAACAATTCCTTTTAAATTTTATTGAGAATTCACGTTTTTTTTTTTTAAAGTGGCTGAATTAATTTCTGGTTTATTTGGAGGTTTTCAGGAACTTTTCTTTGTGGACTTCCTCGATGAGGTCCCAGTTGTAGGAGAGATGGGCCTCGAGCCCTGAAATGTCTCTCTCCAGTTGTGTTCCATTTGATTCTTTTAATCATTCACCCATAATATCGAAGCAGACACTGAACGAGGAAAGACCATTCAGCCTATCGATCCTATTGCCCCCACAGCCCATGTACACTCTCCCCCATCACTGACTCTACCCACCCATTTAATCTCCTCCCACAGCCCATGTACACTCTCTCCTATCATGGACTCTACCCATCCATTTAATCTCCTCCCACAGCCCATGTACACTCTCCCCTATCATGGACTCTCCCCACCCATTGAATCTCCTGCGGGAAAGTTCTGTATAAATACTCCAAAAGGAGCAAAATTCCACAGTAGTCCTTCCATTCTCACAGCTCAACTCTTCACTCTTGACCTTCGCCTTACAGCATTTGCCCTGAACCCGGCCAGAGAGGACCCTTGTGCCCTTGGATCAGCTCAACCTAAATCCGTTCTTATGACGTCCAATCCTGGTCCCAACCAAACATCACATTCTGGTTCTTTAAAAAAAATATTCCCTGGTCTCCAAGGGCTGAGCAGAGCTCTGGAGGATTGCCATTCTCAAATCTTTTCCACCAGTCCTTCAGTCAGTTTGCCGTTGCCGTGTCTTGGGGAGAATGGGGGGGGGGGTTGTCAGAGAAGAGAGGGAGACTGAGGAATGGGGGTGGGGTTGAAGAGAGTGGGAGACATGGGCTGAGGAGACTGGGGAATGGCGATCGGAGGAGAGATGGGGAATAAGGGTTGACAGAGATGGGGCAGGGCTCTGGGAAAAGAGCAGAGGAGTTGCACCAATTTGTAGCTCTTGGGCACAGGCACGATGGGCCGAACGGCCTCATGTGCTGTATCATTCTATAATTCTATAACTGATATGTAAACCTCTCAAGCTCCAGCCATTAGATGGGCAGATAAGCAAGGGCCTGGGGAGTATTTTGAGTATTGGACTAGATATCTGAATTAGACTCCCTTTTGTAGAAAGAATGCTTCGTCAGAGGTGGTTCAGAATTCGATTTCTAGATTTTGGGGGAAAAAAATCCAAAAATGTTTTTGTTTTTTTGAGAAGAAAAGTGGAGAGTAAAAACAACTGCAGAACATTCCAGAAACTATTCCAGGACAAACAGTGGTCTGTACAGAGGTGGAATGAATTACCTACAGTCAGAAAATGTCGCTCCACTCATCCGAATTGTGAGGTTTACATCTCTCCCACCCGTGGGACCAGCTGTTAAAGGAAAACTGGGAAAGGTGCAGGGCAATGGGGTCAGTGGAGCTAGCATTAGTTGATGGGCCCAATGGCCTCTGGCTGTGCTCTCCTCTCTGCAATTCTTACCCTTTATCATCATTTTGCCTGACAAAGCAGAAATCTTTTCAGGTTTACCCAGTGTTAGGTTAACGGTACGAGCTAATCCATTCACCCTGCTCTAGTTTAACATGACTAACACTGCAGAATCCTGAGCAATGAATCATTGCACAAAAATGATCTGATATCCCTGATTCTGCTTCACTCTTAATTGGATTTTGCCAAGTTAGAGGTTTGTGTGAATGTGGAGGCAAGTATTGAGAGATGGGACAGAATAGCTCCATTGATGTTAAATCAAATATCCACCCCCACCCCCCCCCCCCGCAACATTACAACAGTGACTACACTTCAAAAAATAGTTCATTGGCGGTAAAGCACTTTGGGACGTCCTGAGGTGGTGAAAGGCACTATAGAAATGCAAGTCTTTCTTTGGCCACGTTTCCCGAGCCCCTTGTGCTGCGGATGTTGTGGGCATCACACACGGAGGCGAGAGGTGCTGGCGAGGGAGGGGGTGAGAGGTGCTGGCGAGGGAGGGGCGAGAGTTGTTGGCGAGGGAGGGGGCAAGGTGCTGGCGAGGGAGGGGCAAGAGGTGCGGGCGAGGGGGGGTGAGAGGTGCGAGGGAGGGGCGAGGTGCGAGGGAGGGCGAGAGGTGCGAGGGAGGGCGAGAGGTGCAAGGGAGGGGTGAGGTGCGAGGGAGGGCGAGAGGTGCGGGAGGAGGAGGGAGGGCGAGGTGCGAGAGAGGGCGAAAGGGAGGTGGGGCGAGGTGATGGGGGGGCGAGAGGTGCGGGCGAGGGAGGGTGTGAGGTGCTGGCGAGGGGGGGTTGAGAGGTGCAGGCGAGGGAGGGGTGAGGTGCGAGGGAGGGGCGAGGTGCTGGTGAGGGAGGGGGCAAGAGGTGCAGGCGAGGGGGGTGAGCCTCTGCTTTTTGGTGGGTTAGAAATGATGTCACAAGGACCACAAAAACTCACACCAATAAACTTAATGAGCATTAATCAAGGGAATTAAGAATCTGGATTCTGAGAGCCTTGTAAAACGTTCCAAGGAAGAGCCATAATGTCCCTGGCTTGGCATTGAAACAAGCCTCTCCATTACTGCCATGTTTTAGCAAGTGGTCCTAGTCCATTAACCAGATTTGGACCATCCAGAGAGTGCCCTAATTTGGGTTTGTACTGTAATGGTCGTTTGTCTTGTTCCTAATCATTAACTATCTCAAAACCCTGTACTCCACTGACCCCCCTCCTCAAACCGATCCCAGCGCCCCTCCCTCGCAGGGTGGGGCTGTGATTTCTTTAGACTTTTTTTGAATGTGTTTTCTAACACTCCAGTATTATCAAAAAGGGACCCATCCGTCATTTATCCTGGCCCAGCTGCCATTCAAAGCACATTGTAATCAAAATTGTTGGTGGGGAAGAAAAGTAAAAATCAGTGTTGAACATTCCCTGCTTAAAAGACTCTGAATATAAAAGTGACTGTACAATGCTGTATATAATCTACTAACTCCTTACTATTTAAAAACTCCTCCCAGCCAATGTACCAATGATGATTCTGTCTGCAGTAAGCTGGCCAAAATTAGTGTCACAGAATTAAACTCATTCCCCCTTTTTTCTTTGCCCCCTTTCTCCCAAACCCATGCCAATAATCTGCAGATTTAACAGGGTAATGCACTCAGTTTCTGTTGGGGGTGGGGAGGGAGGGATAATGCCACAATGAATGTTTCTTACAGAACCCAACAAACACCATCTGCCTCTTGCTGTGTGTTTTAAAATATATATATAAAAAGCTACTTTGACTTTTTAAAATAAAATGGAAAATAAAGACGTCTGGAATTTTCAATTGATGCCGTCCATTTTAGCCGAGTTGAGAAGAAATGTACAAAAATAACTCAAGAAAAAAGACTGTAGATGTAGGTGCAGTAGCTGAGACTTGACGCACAGGCCTAGTCACGAGTTAAAGAATATTTGATCGAGAGAACGGTGAACATAATGTCCCAAAGGGAATTCCTGTCACTTTTATGTCCTCTCTGACAATGCTGTTTGTTTTCACTGTCTCTCGAACTGAATAAAACAATCCCTCAATCACATGGAAGATGGAACCAGGCTAAATTGACTCCAAGCCCACTTCTAGTTTTTCAGTGGGAAAGTTCAAGGGGAAAGTTTTGGGGTTTTGAAACGGGGGGGAGGGGGGAGGAAGTCATTCAGTTTAGGAAACAATCCAAAAAAAAGAACTTTTAGAGATTTAATACAAGGACGATATTACATTCGCGGATACCCTGCCATAGAGTAGTCCATTGGGAATTTAATTCAAACTTTTTAAGAGAAAGAATCCTCTTGCTTGTTTTGCATGTGCACATGTTATATTCCTGTATGTAATAGTTTAAAAAAAAAATCTGAAAAAAAGATATAAAAAGCAACTTGTCTTAACTGTAATCAGATGGACCTGTAAACATACTGAAGCTTCTCCCCTTTCAGTCCCATGGTGTAAAAACAACAATACTGTAGTGATCATTTCTCTGCGCAATATTAATATTTAGTTCTTCAGAATTTGTGTGCAATATTCTGTATCTCTTTAATCGCGAACTACTGAAATTTATTGTAAAAGGGAACAGTCTGATTATGCCAATAAAATACATCTATTGAGAACCTGCCGTGTGACTGTGGGCATGCTTTTGGTTGTCAGAGATTCCAGCCCTTGCAGGTGAGGCCAGTCTGCCTCGGTTCATCCCCTCTCCTCCCCCCCGGCTCTACATTTCCCACACACTGCACTTGACAGTGTCATTCATTGTGTGAGTTGCTTTCAGATGTTGCGAACTGATGAGGCGCTTGATAAATACAAGGAGTGCTCCAGGGACCAGTTTCTGGGCAGCTGACACCCAAATTACACCGGATCTACGGCACAGAAACAGGCCATTCGGCCCGCCCAGTCCATGCCGGTGTTTATGCTCCACTCGAGCCTCCTCCCGTCTTTCCTCATCTAACCCTATCAGCGTGACCCTCTATTCCCTTCTCCCTCATGTGCTTATCTAGCCTCCCCTTAAATGCATCTATACTATTCGCTTCAACCACTCCCTGTGCTAGCGAGTTCCACATTCTCACCACTCTCTGGGTGAAGAAGTTTCTCCTGAATTCCCTATTGGATTTCTTGGTGACTATCTTATATTGATGGCCTCTCGTTATGCTCTTCCCCACAAGTGGAAACATTCTCTCTCTATCCACTCTATTAAAACCTTTCTTAATTTTAAAGACCTCTATTAGGTCACCCCTCAGCCTTCTCTTTTCAAGAGAAAAGAGACCCGGCCTGTTCATCCTTTCCTGATGGTTATACTCTCACATTTCTGGAATCATCCTTGTAAATCTTCTCTGCACTCTCTCCAGTGCCTCGATATCCTTTTTATAATATAGCGACCAGAACTGTACACAGTACAATTCTTTAATTCTGTCCCACATTTATCCCTTATCCCCTGCAGCAGCCCCCCCCCCCAAAGGTTCGCTTCAGTGAGGGCCAGCATTCCCAGTCCTCGCTGTGTGGGCGGGATTGGGATTGGGATCAGGCTTGGCTGCGTGGGCGAATCAGCCACTGAGACTCGCTATCCGGGCTCGTACATGAGCAACTTCTGTTCGAGTCAGGTTCTGGAGGGCAAATAACTGATAAAAGTCAGTAACCGCGGGACGAGGGGTTAAAATAGGCAAGAACAGAGGAAAAAGATCCCGTCGAAACGAATGATAGGGCGGTGCGGGTCTGGAACTCACTGCCCGAAAGGGTGGGAGAGGCAGAAACCCTCATCGCATTTAAAAAGTACTTGGATATGCACCTGAAGTGCCGTAACCTGCAGGGCTACGGACCAAGAGCTGGAAAGTGGGATTAGGCTGGAGAGCTCTTTGTTGGCCGGCACAGACACGATGGGCCAAATGGCCTCCTTTTGTGCCATAAACTTCTATGATTCTGGGAAAGTTCCAACACAGAGGACTGGAGCACAGACTTGTTTGTTCAGAAGGTTAGCCCTACAGAAGAAATACTGTCCTCATTGTGGTGAATAAGGCAAGGCTTATTTATTCCATCTCTTCTCTGCACAAATGACTTAATGTCACAATGAGAGTGGGGGGGGGGGGGAAATTCCCCTAAATGTTTACTCAGTCACAGGCTCGCACTCTACTTACAACCAACTAATTTTCATTCCAGATCACAATGGCATAATCTCCCACTGTGAAGCGGGATGTGTGTCTGGCCGGAGTGTTTGGTGGTGCAATAGCTTGAGACTCCTAATCGGAGACATTGCTGGCCATCACTGAATGGCCTGCCCAATGACATCATGCGTTGACTCATGCTTTTTTTGTGTGTATGGGGTAGGAGGGGGGGGTGACGGAATTGTCATTGATCTTTACAAAAGGCCTGCTGAAGAAAACAGCCATTGTGTAGCAGCAGGAGAGAGAACTAAGTGAAAGAAAGGCCACTCTCAGGGCGAAGAAAGGAACAAGGCTAACAATTCGCCTCAGTCGAGCAGAACAGATTACTTCAGTCTGGAATAATAATTGCACTGGGGGTGCCACACATTCACATTCTAATAAAAGACTGATGAATTGCCACCAGAGAACTTTTAATACCCGGGGCTCAATGAGATATATACAATTGCACAAGTGATTGCAAGAGGCTGCAGTTCCAATAACCAGTTTATTGCCGGGTTTATACACTGACTCACCAGCTCTTTCAGGAGGCAAATCATTTTCTTTTTGTCCTTAAGAAATGTTCCACCATGTCAAAGACAGCGGCAACTGGGAGCCAGGGTCTGGTAGCACAGGGCGATGGGGGCCTGGGCTCTCTCTCAATGGGAAGGTCACAGTTCGAGACCCGCCTGCCTGTCACTCTGAAGCTTCTTACCTCATGTTGGATGAGTTTCACTGGTTGCTTGCTAGATGGAGGACAGAAACAGAAAATAACCGTTTGGGCCGCAGTATCCGAGTAATTTGAGACCAGACGTGTGGGGAGTGCAGCGAGCTCAGGAGGAACTGGTGACTCTGGACTTCTGGTTCCCAAAGCTCTGCCCCACTGGGGGTTTTCCTCGCCTCGTGTCTGGGTCTGTTATAGAGATTGATCGCTGTGATTAGCCAACAACTCCATTATCGCTGTATCGTGGGACTACCAGGATAGGAGAAGGCGAAATAGATGGACCTCGGTCTTTTTACGTCCAGCGATTCCTATGTAACAAAGAGCTTCCTCTGCAACTTTAACACAACTGATCATAATCATAATCAGAATCAACGTTATTGTCATTGTTAGTGCACAAGTGCAGTACAACGAAATGTAGGCTTGCGGCTCCCGAGAGTGTACATTTAGATCTCTGCCTGTCATTCTCGAGCAGATCATCCTATCAGATCCACAGGAAATATAATTAATTAACGGTTGACATCATTAAGAAACTCAGATCCTTGATCTCATAGAATCATAGAAATCTGCAGCACGGAAAGAGGCCATTCATGTCATCGCTGGTCGAGAAAGAGCAATCCGGCCTAATCCCACCTGCCAGCTCTTGGCCCGTAGCCTTGCAGGCCACGGCACCTCAAGTGCACATCCAAGTTCTTTTCGAATTTTGAATACCAGCTATTCCACCACCACCCCCCCCCCCCACCCATTCTGTTCCCTTATCTGCTGAAGGGACTGCTGTTTAATGGGCTAAAGACCCACAAACACCAACTGCCCTCTAGTACCTCACCAAACATCACTGGGTATTGATCAGGAGAAGGAGTCTCCTCCCTAGCCCATGGGCGGTGGGGCCAATTACAACAGATCATCTCACTCATCGGAACTGGAGGAGGCCATTCAGCCCCTCGAGCCTGCACTGCCATTCATGGCAGATCATAGTTGATCTGTACCTCATCTCCACTTCCAAACCTTTTGCTCCACATCCCTTGATATCCTAACCCAACAAAAATCGATCAATCTCAATCTTGAGAGCTCCAATTGACCCCCAGCACCCACAGCCTTTTGGGGGAGAAAAGTATAGATTTCCACTACCCTTTGTGTGAAAAAGTGCTTCCTGATTTCATCCCTGAACGGCCTAGCTCTAATTTTAAGATTATGTCCTCTCCTTCTTGATTTCCCCCACCAGAGGAAATAGTTTCTCTGTATCTACTCTTTTAACATTTCAAACACTTTGATCAGATCACCCCTCAATCTTTTATGTTTAAGGGAATACAAAAGCCAAGTTTATGCAACTTGTCCTCATAATTTAACCCTCTAATCAGAGGGCAGATGAGGCCTCGGTTTGAATCCAAAAGACGGCGCCTCCGACAGTGCGGCACTCCCTCAGTACTGTCCCTCCGACAGTGCGGCGCTTCCTCAGTACTGCCCCTCCGACAGTGCGGCACTCCCTCAGTACTGCCCCTCCGACAGTGCGGCGCTCCCTCAGTACTGTCCCTCCAACAGTGCGGCGCTCCCTCAGTACTGTCCCTCCAACAGTGCGGTGCTCCCTCAGTACTGCCCCTCCGACAGTGCGGCGCTCCCTCAGTACTGCCCCTCCGACAGTGCGGCGCTCCCTCAGTACTGCCCCTCCGACAGTGCGGCGCTCCCTCAGTACTGCCCCTCCGACAGTGCGGCACTCCCTCAGTACTGCACCTCCGACAGTGCGGCGCTCCCTCAGTACTGCCCCTCCGACAGTGCGGCGCTCCCTCAGTACTGCCCCTCCGACAGTGCGGCGCTCCCTCAGTACTGCCCCTCCGACAGTGCAGTGCTCCCTCAGTACTGCTCCTCCGACAGTGCAGCGGAGCTCCCTCAGTACTGCCCCTCCGACAGTGCAGCGCTCCCTCAGTACTGGCACTGGGAGTGTCAGCCTGGATGATGTGCTCAAGTCTCCGGAGTGGGACTTGAACCTGCGACCTTCTGACTCAGAGGCTACAGTGCTACCAACTACACGGCTCAGATAAAGTTTTATCGCACTCCAATGCCAGTGAGTGGGACTTCGTACCAGTGTTTAAGTGGTTACGTGCTGGGCTCGGTATTGTCTGAATAGAGGGCAGTGCGAGTGAAGCAGTATAACTCAGTGCTGCTGGCTCCCATAGAGCAGGTACCAGTGCCAAACTAATACCTGTAATATGGAAGCAGTAAAGGTGGAGGGCGCCGAAAGGGCAACTCTCATCCTGGAGTCCTGTCATCGCCCGATGGGTTGGATTCAGTGAAATCTGCAGGAGAAGATTAGTCTCAGCGAAACCCTCAGAAAATTGTGACCTTTCATGGGGCTAGGGGGAGGGGCACGTCTCATTTACATGAGAGAGATCTGCCTACATTTAACCTATTAATTGCTGGGGGGGGTGCGGTTTATCTTCTTACAACTTTCAAAATACAATTGTTATTTTCAGCGTGGTCGGAATGAGATGCGGAAATGCAGCCCGAAACATTGAGATATAGCCCATGATTTTATACCAGATTCCAAATATGCTTTAGATATTTTACACCGAGGGTGCTTGACATCAAAGTTGGGTGCGGACATGGGGCTCATTTCAAAACCAGCTTGACATAATGATGGGGGGATGGTTGGGATAGTGTCATGAAAGGATGGAACCGAATGGGCCGAAGGGCCTTCATCAGCTGAACCAACCCTGTGATCTCGTGGAGTATTAAGATGTGGTAACAGAGCTTGGTTCCTCCCCTAACGATGAGGTCACTGTATCAAGATATTGGACTCTTCCAGGTAGAGTAACTTTGTGTTAAACCGTGAAGGAAACTCACATCTGCTGTGGGTCGGAAAAGAAAGAGTTTGGCAAAACAAATTACAAAATACGTAAGAGTCCAGTATAAAAGATGTAGTAGCAGAGCACTTGGAAAACAGTGACAGGATCGGACAAAGTCAACATGGATTTACAAAAGGTAAATCGTGCTTGACTAATCTACTGGAATTTTTTGAGGATGTAACTGGTAGAATAGATAAGGGAGAACCAGTGGATGTGGTGTATTTGGACTTTCAGAAGGCTTTCGATAAGGTCCCACATAAGAGATTAGCATGTAAAGTTAAGGCACAATGGATTGGGGGCAAGGTACTGACTTGGATAGAGAACTGGTTGGCAGACAGGAAGCAAAGAGTTGGAATAAACGGCTCTTTTTCCGAGTGGCAGGCAGTGACTAGTGGGGTACCGCAGGGGTCAGTCCTAGGACCCCAGCTATTCACAATATATATAAATGATCTAGATGAGGGAACTAGATGTAATATCTCCAAGTTTGCAGACGACACAAAGCTGGGTGGGCGTGTGTGCTGTGAGGAGGACGCCGAGAAACTCCAGTATGATTTGGACAGATTGGGTGATTGGGCAGAAGCATGGCAGATGCAGTATAATGTGGATAAATGCGAGGTTATCCACTTTGGTGGCAAAAACAGGAAGGCAGATTAAGCATGCAGGTGCAGCAGGCGGTTAAGAAGGCAAAAGGTATGTTGGCCTTCGTAGCGAGAGGGTTCGAGTACAGGAACAAGGATGTCTTGCTGCAGTTGTACAGGGCCTTGGTGAGACCACACCTTGAGTATTATGTGCAGTTTTGGTCGCCTTATCTGAGGAAGGATGTTCTTGCCATGGAGGAAGTGCAGCGAAGATTCACCAGACTGATACCTGGGATGGCAGGAATGACGTATGGGTTGATTAGGCTTATACTCGCTGGAGTTTAGAAGATTGAGAGGGGATCTCATTGAAACTTATAAAATTCTAACAGGACTAAACAGACTAGATGCAGGAAGGATGTTCCCGATGGCAGGGGAGTCCAGAACCAGGGGTCACAGTCTAAGGATAAGGGGTAAGCCATTTAGGACAGAGATGAGGAGGAATTTCTTCACCCAGAGAGTGGTGAACCTGTGGAATTCTCTACCATAGAAGGCAGTGGTGGCCAATTCATTAAATATATTCAAGAGGGAGTTAGATATATTTCTTAAGGCTAAAGGGATCAAGGGATATGGGGAGAAGGCAGGGACAGGGTACTGAATTTGGATGATCAGCCATGATCTCATTGAATGGCGGAGCAGGCTCGAGGGGCCAAATGGCCTACTCCTGCGCCTATCTTCTATGTTTCTATATAAGATACTACGGCTGAATATAGTGACCCCACTATTCCCAGCCAGAATGGAGATGATTGGGTAATTCCCCCATCAATCATGCCTGCAGACTGCAAGTGACTGGGAACGATTCTACGCACATCATTTGTATTATCTAACTATCCCCCACTCACTGCATTTTTCTGGAGAAATAATCCTGCTTTTATTGGGAGACATTGCAGTAGTTTGTAGAAACTCATTTTAAATAGACTCTGTAGACTGTTTGCTGTAAAATAGACTGTGAGTCCTGCTGTACATTTCACCCCAGCTCCAACTCATTAGCTGACACAATGGTGCCAATAGACTCTCTGAGACACTACGGTACCACAAAAAGTTCCAGGATCCATTGGCTTCAATTTATTCGCCCTTCCCTCCAATTTTCTCCCTCGGTCTCCTGAAAGCACCAAGTTTTGCCGAGGTAGCTCACTGATGTGGCCCATTGTTCACACATAACCTAGACATTGAGTAACCTGGACATTGAGTGTTGGCAAGTTATTCAAAGTTAACGTCACATTGATTGGGCTTCCCTGAAGAGGCAATACCTCCTGTGGACCTGAGCTGTAGGGAAGAGGAAGATCCCAGGTTTGGTCCCCATTCTGTGTTGCTGTTAGAATATTTTAAGAATACGGTTTAAACCGGGAACAGTCAAGTATCCCATCTCGCATAGCTCCAAGCAGTCTTAGCAAGAGGGCGGATGCTGGTGGGGGCGGAGCTTTGTCTGCGTGTGTGAACGAAGACAGTTTCTAAGCCGAAAGAAAGAGTGGTTTCAGAGTTATGATAACACCCAAAGTCAAAAGATGAGCGTGCCTAGATAAGGGAGGTGGTTGCTAAGAGACCCACACACCTAAAGACCCGATACTCCTGCTTGGGCAGTAGACTTAGTGGCACCAGGCAAGGCTGCAAGTGAGATGCAGCACAGATAACAAAAAACAGCAACATGTATTTATATAGCGCCTTTAACATAGTAAAACGTCCCAAGGCGCTGCACAGGGGCGTTACCAAACAAAATTTGACACCGAGCCACATAAGGAGATATTCGGACAGGTGACCAAAAGTTTGGTCAAAGAGGTCAGTTTTAAGGAGCGTCTTAAAGGAGGAGAGAGAGGTAGCGAGGCGGAGAGGTTCAGGCAGGAAATTCCAGAGCTTAGGGCCCAGGCAGCTGAAGGCACAGCCACCAATGGTGGGGCGATTAAAATTGGGGGATCCTCAAGAGGCCAGAATTAGAGAAGCACAGAGATCTCGGGGGTTGTGGGACTGGAGGAGGGAGATAGGGAAGGGATTTGAAAACAAAGATGAGAATTTTAAAATTGAGGCGTTGCTTAAATGGGAGCCAATGTAGGTCAGCAAGCAGAGGGGTGATGGGTGAGTGGGACCCGGTGCGAGTTAGGACACGGGCAGCAGAGTTTCGGATGAGCTGAAGTTTACGTAGGGTAGAATGTGGGAGGCCAGCCAGGTGTGCTCTGATAACGGGGACTTACGCATTCCTGAGACACAAAAACTGTTTGTAAAACCGAGATAAAAGATGAGGTCGTCACAGTGCGTGATATGCCTCATCTGAAGTCGTTTAATGCAGAGACAGCTTGGGGGTGGGTGGGCTGGCGGGATGATTAATGACTAAGAGATAAGGACAGGGCAGTCAAATTGTATAAAGCTAGACCTTGCTCCCTCCAAAGGTTCGGATGCTCAAGAGGGCGGATGTCCATAGCCGAGAAGGCAGCTTATGGAGGTCGAGATTGATCACCTTGAATCCCTGTAACCAGGTTGTATCACTTGCTTGACATTTAATGTAATCTGAAGAGAGTTGTATGAAAACACTGTTGTGAGTCAATAAATGTTGAAGCTTGTTGTTGAATAACCACTTGGAACTGAATCACGTGGAAGTTATTGTTGAAGGACTAAGTTACACTTTGTTGCGACAGTAATTACGGGAAGAAATCAGCATTAGTTGATCTCAGCCGTGATAATGTCGTTCCAATTGGAACTTGGCCTCAGTGCCCTAGGCTAGGGGTGGGGTGGGGGAGGGAATTGGCCAGGGTTCCTGCTCCAGATCACGACCAGTCAGCCCTGCTGTGTGCAGATGTGAGGGCAGGATCGGGTTCAGCTTGTGCAGTGGCTCCCATGTTTGTGCATGGTTTCGGATCACACGGCCTTGGGGAAAGTGCAGGTGGGCTGTGGTCACCCAAGGAAACTACAACCCCCAGCAAAAGTCAGCTGGTGATGGATTCAGACTCCCAGGAGCATCGGAACATCGTGAAAGCACTTCCAGTGAGGCATTAATCAGATAATCAGGCCTTCTTGACAAATACAACCAGCCTCGTCCCTCCCCTTCTCTTTATTTACATGCTAATCACTCCACGAGCCAAGCTAAGCTATGAAACAGCTCATGAACTTCGATGGGACCCTGTTAAATCATGTTTTTCTGATACAAAATACCATTGAACAGGAGCACGCTCCTGACAATGCCTTCACCGTGTTATACTCTGTACGCCATCACATCACGTAGCACTCTCCCAGACAGGGTGATGGCCACAGGGGCTGGAGGCATCAATATACAGCCAGCTCTCCAGGAAAATGTGATCTTGCTACCCGTTAACAACAAAACATTTCCTGGGGAGACAAACTCTATAGTCTTAATCTTGAGGACAAAATCTAGGCTGATGCTCCGAGTGCAGTGCTGAGGGAGTGCTGCACTGTCAGAGGTGCCGTCTTTCGGATGAGACGTTAAACCTGTTGTCTGCTCTCTCAGGTGGACATAAAAGATCCTATGGCACCATTTCGAAGAAGAGCAGGGGAGTTCTCCCCAGTGTCCTGGGGCCAATATTTATCCTTCAATCAACATCACTAAAACAGATGATCTGGTCATTATCACATTGCTGTTTGTGGGAGCTTGCTGTGCGCAAATTGGCTGCCGCGTTTCCAACATTACAACAGTGATTACACTTCACAAAGTACTTCATTGGCTGTAAAGCGCTTTGGGACGTCCTGAGGTTGTGAAAGGCGCGATAGAAATTATTTTTCTTAATATAAATTTGCTTTTTCCTCCAATTTTCTTCCTTCTTCTCCTGAACACAGAAATCAACGCTGATCTTTCCTCTCTCCAGTCCCAGAATACCGAGGCCAAACGTAGTCCCTGGCACCCTCCTGGGGTAAACGTGCCCCGCCACCACCAGCAGCCTTGGTACACGGTGGCACTGCTTCCCCGAGAACATTCCCCAATCTCGTTTGCTGGCATTAGGTGTGAAAAGCCCGCAGGCGGCCAATTTACCGTGACACTAATCTTCCCGAGTCAGTCACTGACACCCCGTGCCTGGGGCAGATCGTTTACGAAAAGGTTAATTGTTGGAATCAGCTGGATTTAATGAACAAAGTAGGGGCATGTTATTCAGCTTGTAATTCTGAAAAGACAAACAGATTCGAGGCTGAGTGGGACTCAATCTACTGTTAAATCATTCAGCCCCTCGCTCACAGTCAGCCCCTCGCTCACAGTCAGCCCCTCGCTCACAGTCAGCCCCTCGCTCACAGTCAGCCCCTCGCTCAGTCAGCCCCTCGCTCACAGTCAGCCCCTCGCTCACAGTCAGCCCCTCGCTCACAGTCAGCCCCTCGCTCACAGTCAGCCCCTCGCTCACAGTCACCCCCACGCTCACAGTCAGCTCCTCGCTCACAGTCAGCCCCTCGCTCACAGTCAGCCCCTCGCTCACAGTCAGCTCCTCGCTCACAGTCAGCCCCTCGCTCACAGTCAGCCCCTCGCTCACAGTCAGCCCCTCGCTCACAGTCAGCCCCTCGCTCACAGTCAGCTCCTCGCTCACAGTCAGCCCCTCGCTCACAGTCAGCCCCTCGCTCACAGTCAGCCCCTCGCTCACAGTCAGCCCCTCGCTCACAGTCAGACCCTCGCTCAGTCAGCCCCTCGCTCACAGTCAGCCCCTCGCTCACAGTCAGCCCCTCGCTCACAGTCAGCCCCTCGCTCACAGTCAGCCCCTCGCTCACAGTCAGCCCGTCGCTCACAACCAGCCCCTCGCTCACAGTCAGCCCCTCGCTCACAGTCAGCCCCTCGCTCACAGTCAGCCCCTCGCTCACAGTCAGCCCCTCGCTCACAGTCAGCTCCTCGCTCACAGTCAGCCCCTCGCTCACAGTCAGCCCCTCGCTCACAGTCAGCCCCTCGCTCAGTCAGCCCCTCGCTCACAGTCAGCCCCTCGCTCACAGTCAGACCCTCGCTCAGTCAGCCCCTCGCTCACAGTCAGCCCCTCGCTCACAGTCAGCCCCTCGCTCACAGTCAGCCCCTCGCTCACAGTCAGCCCGTCGCTCACAATCAGCCCCTCGCTCACAGTCAGCCCGTCGCTCACAATCAGCCCCTCGCTCACAGTCAGCCCCTCGCTCACAGTCAGCCCGTCGCTCACAGTCAGCCCCTCGCTCACAGTCAGCCCCTCGCTCACAGTCAGCCCCTCGCTCACAGTCAGCCCCTCGCTCACAATCAGCCCCTCGCTCACAGTCAGCCCCTCGCTCACAGTCAGCCCCTCGCTCACAGTCAGCCCCTCGCTCACAGTCAGCCCCTCGCTCACAGTCAGCCCCTCGCTCACAGTCAGCCCCTCGCTCACAATCAGCCCCTCGCTCACAATCAGCCCCTCGCTCACAGTCAGCCCCTCGCTCACAATCAGCCCCTCGCTCACAGTCAGCCCCTCGCTCACAGTCAGCCCCTCGCTCACAGTCACAGCAAAAGGGAGATGAAGGTTTATGGCAGAAAAAAATCTACAGAATTACTGAGAGCAACAAAACTAAACATAAGATGAGCAACGCGGGAGAGGGAGGGAGAGGGAAAGGGGGAGGGGGAGAGAGGGGGAAGGGGAGGGGGAGGGAGAGGGAGAGGGAGGGGCAAGGAGAGGGAGGGAGTGAGAGGGGGAGGGAGAGGGGGAGGGAGAGGGAAGGAGAAGGAGAGGGAGGGAGGGAGAGAGGGGGAGGGAGAGAGGCAGGGAGGGCAAGAGGAGGCGTGAGAGGGAGAGGGAGGGAGTGGGAGAGGGAGGGGTAGCTTTGTCCCCGGGGCATAAACCTGGTGTCGTGAATCAACCGCCCTTTATAGAAGTTGCCTGATATTTATCTCTATTGATTTTAAAGGAATGAAAATGGGCCCGTTAGTATAAAGGGCGGCCGATTCACGACACCAGGTTTATGCCCCAGGGACAAGGTGAACATCTAGCCCGGTTAGGTTAGGGGGGTCTTCGTACTCCTGGTGTAGGGAGAGAAACAAACCAACCCGGGTTCCACTCCCAATGTGATTGCACTAGAGAGGGTACAGAGGAGATTTACCAGGATGTTGCCGGGACTGGGGAATTTTAGCTATGGATAGGTTGGGGTTGTTTTCTTTGGAACAGAGGAGGCTGAGGGGAGATTTAATTGAGGTGTATAAAATGATGAGGGGCCTAGATAGAGTGGATAGGAAGGACCTATTTCCCTTAGCAGAGAGGTCAATAACCAGGGGGCAGAGATTTAAAGTAATTGGTAGAAGGATTAGAGGGGAGTTGAGGAGGACTTTTTTCACCCAGAGGGCGGTGGGGGTCTGGAACTCACTGCCTGAAAGGGTGGTAGAGGCAGAAACCCTCATCACATTTAAAAAGTACTTGGATATGCACTTGAAGTGCTGTAACCTGCAGGGCTACGGACCAAGAGCTGGAAAGTGGGATTAGGCGGGATAGCTCTTTGTCGGCCTGCATGGACACAATGGGCCGAATGGCCTCCTTCTGTGCCGTAAGCTTCCATGATTCTATGACCAGTCAGTGACCCGTGCTGGGAAGTGTGTCGATGTCTAGGCAAGGGCAGGGTGATGCCTTCCATTGTTGAACGCTCTCAGTCCAGACTCATTCCTGAGGATCGTCTCTCCGCTGAGAGGGTGGCGAGCAGCTGGTGTGCGGAGTCTGAGTCCCAGCAAGGAGCCAACACCCACAGGAGAAGGAAAACAGAGAGACGGAATTAACTTGCTGATGGATAATGGCATTGATGAATGCTAATAAGATGACTAGTGATTAACATAAAATCTATGGACAATGATCCAGCTAGACAGATCTAATTAAAATCTCATATACATGGTCTATTTGTTTATTTCCTGTTCAGATCCAGTTCACTGTTTGGTAAACGTAAATCTGCCAGACAAGCAACAGCTGCAACTTACATTTATATAGCGCCTTTAACGTAGTAAAACGTCCCAAGGCGCTGCACAGGAGCGATTATCAAATAAAATTTGACACCGAGCCACATAAGGAGATATTTGGACAGGTGACCAAAAGCTTGGCCAAAGAAGTAGGTTTTAAGAAGTGTCTTAAAGGAGGAAAGAGGTAGAGGGGCGGAGAGGTAGAGGGAGGTAATTCTAGAGCTTAGGGCCTTGGCAGCTGAAGGCATGGCTGCCAATGGTGGAGCGATTATAATTAGGGATGTTCAAGAGGGCAGAATTGGAGGAATGCAAAGATCTCGGAGGGTTGTAGGGCTGGAGGAGATTACAGAGATAGGGAGGGGGCGAGGCCATGGAGGAATTTGAAAACAGGGATAAGAATTTTTTTTACAGTTCAGGCAGTAAAATATTGCCGGGTTTTAGTCCCACCTCCATTGACTTGTGGCCAACCCACACTATTTTCCCTTGATTGACCTTGTTAAGCCTGCCCAGCGGGCTCAGCAGGCCAATTAAGGGGAGCCAATTTTTGACAGATGAATTGTCATTGTTTAACAGCTCTGTGAAGATGTCAAACTCTGACATTCTCTGTTGTTTGATGAGTTCTTGTATTCAAGACTCACCAAACCTCTTTCTTTAACAGAAATTAGATGGTTGTTGCATCGGAGAACGCAGCAGCCGTCTGTCATCTCTGTGGTGAGATGCGAGACTCTCCGCATCCCCAACTGTTGAAGCCTGCAGGAAGAAACAAAGGTAAGTAAACATTTTCTATCACTTTCCACTTACCTCACATACTCACCTCTCCACACTTGCACCCATCACTTACCTTCACAGTGCACTTTTGGACCCCGCAGACCCCGCAGACCCACTGCTCGCCTCGCTGACCCTGGTGGGGTTTCCCGACCTCTGGTGGAAAAATGGGGATAATCCTTTTAACTGCCTGTTGACTACCTGTTAACAGGCAGTTAAGTGGCTGTAATCCCCTTCCCGCCTCCAGGAGACGGGAAGATGGCATGGAGGCGGGTTGGGGGCGAGTTGGGCACCCGCCCCCAGATTCTGCCATTTTCCCGGCAGTCCCGCCTCCCCAGGGCTGGCGAGATCGCGGCCCTATGTTTTCCTTTATCTTTCAATTCAGAAACAAAAACCCATTTCAATCTTCTGACCCTCCGTCAGTCTTTAGACACATCCCTTAGTCACATTAGGACTGACTAATGCTGAGGGTTCGCGACACAGGTCCCTGGGCTCAGCTTCCAGCTCTGTGACAGCTTCCAGTTACAACATAGGGGGAGGGTAATGAGAGGGTTAAACCCCAGCGGTTACTGATGAGTTGGAAAGCGTATCGTGTGATGTGGGACTCAGCCTAGTGAACGAGAGAGATTCCAGGGTCGGTGCCCGGTCCGTGCTCAGTTAGTTAATCTCAGCCTGGGCTGGTGCCGGGGCGGGGGTTGGGGATGGGCATTATAACTGGCTTCAACACCAGCCAGGTTAAAATCAGCCAGGAATCCCACTCCTGACCACTATCTAGCCAAGGGTTCTGGAAATGCACACATGCATTCATCTAGTGCAGCACTGACAGAGGTGCTGTCTTTCGGATGAGACATTAAACCGAGGCCCCGTCTGCTCTCTCGGGCGGATGTAAAAGATCCCACGGCCACTATTTCGAAGAAGAGCAGGGGAGTTCTCCCCGGTGTCCTGGCCAATATTTATCCCTCAACCAACATCACTAAAACAGATTATCTGGTCATTATCACATTGCTGTTTATGGGAGCTTGCTGTGCGCAAATTGGCTGCCGCGTTTCCCACATTACAACAGTGACTACACTTCAAAAAGTACTTCATTGGCTGTAAAGCGCTTTGGGACGTCCTGAGGTTGTGAAAATTATTGTATAAAAGAAAGACATACTTGCATTTATATAGCGCCTTTCATGACCTCAGGTCACTAGACCACACTTGTGGGGGAGACCAGAACTAGGGGCCATCAATATAAGAGAGTCACTAATAAATCCAATCGGGAATTCAGGAGAAACTTCTTTACCCAGAGTGTGTTAGAATGTGGAACTCGCCACCGGGAGTGGTTGAAGTGAACAGTATAGATGCATTTAAGAGGAAGCTCGATAAACACATGAGAGAGAAAGGAATAGAAGGATATGTTGGTGGGGTGAGATGGAGAGGGGTGGGAGGAGGCTGGTGTGGAGCAGAAACACCGGCATAGGCCAGTTGGGCCGAATGGCCTGTTTCTGTGCTGTACATACTGTGTAATGTCATTCTGGGGTACTCTGAGTCTGTTATCACCTGGTTCGCTTGATAGATGTGTAAAAAATCAACTTCCCCAATTCCAATTGTTCTAAAAATACAGAGTGTAAAACATCAAATTATTGTTTTAATATTGTAATTTCCCTTTTAAACCAAGTGGATCGTACAATTAAAGCTGAATTAGAATTTCTGGAAGATCAACAATTAAAATCCCATCGTGTGGCGGGTCTGTGTCAAGGATAATGAAGCTCCCTAATTGAATGAGTCACACTGTGAGCAGTCCCCCTCTCCTATGTCAGAGTGTGACGGTGATAAACCTCCCTGCAGAGGAGGCAGCTCCTCCGTTTAAACACCTACATTAATATATAGAGCCCTCGCACACTGAAGTGACTCAAAGCCCTTCCACCCACAATGAATTGCTTCTGAAGTGCAGCGGCTTTTCACACAGCAAGATCCCACAGGCAGCAATGAAATGAATGACTAGTTAATTGGTTTGGGAGGTTGAAAGTGGGGCGGGGCGGGGCGAGGTTGACCAGGACACCGGGAGAACTCCCTGCTCTTCTTCCAACAGCGGCGTGGGATCCTTAATGTTCCGCCTGAACAGGCAGATAAGGTCTTTATTTAACGGCTCATCCGACAGGTTAGTAACCTTCATTAAAGTCACGTACCAGCGCACTGAACACTGCACACGGGGATCTCGGCTCCTACAATATCAGCAAAACAGACAAGGAAGAGTTAAAACGAGAGGCAGCACTGGCCTGGTTTATTCGTACAGGAGTCCCACTGATCGAGCGATTGATCCCAGGGTAATGATGTCCACCACCTTGATGTTCTAGATGTCCAAGTCCAGTGCCATTTCCAGGCTTGCTAAGAATTGGATTGAGACTATCCCCAAACCCATTTCACATAGAACACCTCCAGCCAATAGAGAGCTGGGACTTCCATCCCAACAGTCTGGGTAACCATAGCATCAGAGAATTCGCAGCACAGAAACAGGCCATTCGGCCCAACGGGTCCGTGCCGGTGTTTCTGCTCCACATGAGCCTCCTCCCACCCCTCTTCATCTCACCCCATCAAAATGTCCTTCTATTCCTTTCTCCCTCGTGTGTTTATCCAGCTTCCCCTTAAATGTATCTATACTATTCACCTCAATCACTCCCTGTGGTGGCGAGTTCCACATTCTCACCACTCTCTGGGTAAAGAAGTTTCTCCTGAATTCCCGATTGGATTTATTAGTGACTCTCTTGTATTCATGGCCCCTAGTTCTGGTCTCCCCCACAAGTGAGGTCTTGTGACCTGAGGTCATGAAAGGCGCTATATAAATGCAAGTATTTCTTTCTTTTATACAATAATTTTCACAACCTCAGGGCGTCCCAAAGTGCATTACAGCCAATGAAGTACTTTTCTAAACCCACTCTCCTGCTCACTCCCCATACCCTTTAATATCCCACCCATTCTCCTGCTCATTCTCCATACCCTTTAATATCCCACCCATTCTAATCCCACTCTCCTGCTCACACCCCATATTTTTTAATATCCCACTTACTGTAATCCCAATCTCCTGCTCATTCCCCGTACCCTTTAATATCCCACCCATTCTAATCCCATTCTCCTGCTCACACCCCGTACCCTTTAATATCCCACCTGTGATAAATTTCATCATCATGAAGAAACTACTCGTGAAATAACACTGGACGGCCAGCTGGTGGCGCCGTCCAAGGAGTATAAATACTCGGGCGTGGGCCCCAGCTTGTCCAGGGACATTTTGTAAGACAAGGAACTAGTGAAGTACAACTAGACCTCCATGTTCTGAATCAAGTTGATTAAAGCCTTGCTTTATACTCAAACCAAGTGTGTAGTGAGTTTTATTATGTCACCACCCAGTCTAATCCCACTCTCCCCCTCATTCCCCGTACCCTTTAATATCCCAGCCAGTCTAATCCCACTCTCCCCCTCATTCCCCGTACCCTTTAATATCCCAGCCAGTCTAATCCCACTCTCCCCCTCATTCCCCGTACCCTTTAATATCCCAGCCTGTCTAATCCCACTCTCCTGCTCATTCTCCATACCCTTTAATATTCCGCTTGTTCAACCAACCACCTAATAACCTTTTAAAAGAATATATAGAATTTGCTTTCATACTCTAACCACCCTTTTAAAACCTCCCTTTTAATTATCTTTTCTATCTTAAATGTGTTCCCTCTAGTTACTGTCTCAATGACTAGTGGAAACAGTCTCTCACTATTTACCTTATCATAACCCTTCACAGTCTTGTACAGTCCTTAACCTCCCCAGTTGTAGTGAAAAACCCCAAACTCTCTCTCTTCATAACCATAGCTCCTCATCCTTGGTGATATACTGGTGACTCGACGCTGCACCTCTTCCATTAATTCCATTTGTTCACGGGATGTGGGCATCGCTGGCAAGGCCAGCATTTATTGCCCATCCCTAATTGCCCCTTGAGAAGGTGGTGGTGAGCCGCCTTCTTGAACCGCTGCAGTCCGTGTGGTGAAGGTGCTCCCACAGTGCTGTTAGGGAGGGAGTTCCAGGATTTTGACCCAGCGACGATGAAGGAACGGCCGATATATTTCCAAGTCAGGATGGTGTGTGACTTGGAGGGGAACTTGGAGGTGGTGGTGTTCCCATGCGCCTGCTGCCCTTGTCCTTCTCAGTGGTAGAGGTCACGGGTTTGTTTTATATCCTCCCTATAATGGGGTGTCCAAAACTGTACACAGCACCCCAACGGCGGCCTAACTGAGGCCTTATATATGTTCAAAATATCCTGCTTGCTTTTATATTCTATGAATCTAGGTGTCAAAAAAACCAAAGACTTCAGTTCAGGAGACACTCTCTAACAGCTACACATTCGAAACTCTTGATAATATTAGCCTGAAAAACTACTTGAAAACCGTCAATTCCTAACGAATGGCTCTTTGGAGGCTCAACATTTGTATAACAATAGCAGCCACAAACTGTCAATAACATGAATTGCTAGCTAAATATCCAAACAGTATGAAGTGTGCGTTCACCTTACATTAAGGCCAACCAGGAGTGTAGCAAGGCCTACAGGGAAAGGCTTAGTGGAATCAACATTTTCAACGTTTTGCCTCAGGGTTTCTCCAAGTCCCAGCTCTCAAATATGACACTTAATTGGACAAAAAAACGATCTGTCTATGTGTTTCAATATTTATAGCCTGCGTTGTGTAATCTGTCTGTGTTTCCACCTATCAGTGCGTGTGTGCTTGCTCTGTACTGACAGTTCAGCCAGCAGCGTTGGAGGTTAGCTGGGGTACGGAGAATGCTCAGTGATCCAAACAGTCAACCAGACTGCACTTATATAATTAGCAGAATCTACCCCCAAAGTTCTACACCAAACAAAACCTGAACGTTTAAACCCTGCTCGAGGACTCCCCCTATGGCCTAGTGAGTGGTGGCAACGCAGAGCCGAAGGATCCAGTTCTTGTCTTGTCTGGGAATTGCAACTTGCATCTATCTGCTGTGGGGGCATTCATTATTATTTATTAATTATTAATGTTTTTCGATGAATTTTCACAAGACTACACCCCCAGGACCTCAGCCTGGCATCCGGTCCTTATTCTACCCTGTGTTTGGGTTTTGCAATCCCACCATCAGCTGGCTATGTGGGTTTCAGAGCTGGGATTAGCGCAATTTAACGAGGAACGCCAGGGTTGTCACTCAGTCAGGTGGGGTCAAGTACAAGGGAATATAAATTGAAAATCAGGAATAAAACAGCAAAAGACAGGTATGTGTGGCGTGTCTGTCAGTACCTGAAAGGGAAATGTCTGGGTAACGTTTGGCACACATGCCCCAGCACAGCCCCCGACTCCCATCAGCTGCGCTCAAACCTGGGCCCCCGCTGGTCTGTGTGGGCCGTGCCTTTACTCAACAGGCCATTGCGTGTGCCTTTAGGGTGTGAGGAGAGAGTGCGCACAACACAACACACACTCACACATACACACAGAAACACACACACTGGCAAACAACACACACGCACACACACACATTTGATCAGCACCCCATCCACCACCTTAAACATTCACTCCCTCCACCACCGGCGCACCGTGGCTGCAGTGTGTACCATCTACAAGATGCACTGCAGCAACTCGCCAAGGCTTCTTCGACAGCACCTCCCAAACCCGCGACCTCTTCCACCTAGAAGGACGAGGGCAGCAGGCGCATGGGAACACCACCACCTCCAAGTTCCACCTCCAAGTCACACACCATCCTGACTTGGAAATATATCGGCCGTTCCTTCACCGTTGCTGGGTCAAAATCCTGGAACTCCTTCCCTAACAGCACTGTGGGAGCACCTTCACCACACGGACTGCAGCGGTTCAAGAAGGCGGCTCACCACCACCTTCTCCAGGGCGATTGGGGATGGGCAATAAATGCTGGCATTGCCAGCGATGCCCACATCCCATAAACAAATTTAAAAACAACGTATACACACAACACTCACACGCACACACACACACTCTCTGACACACACACACTCTCTGACACACACACACTTGGATATGAATGTAAAAGGTATGATCAGTAAGTTCGCGGATGATACAAAAATTGGTAGGGTGGTAAATAGTGAGGAGGGTAGCCTCAGTCTGCAGGACGATATAGATGGGTCGGTCAGATGGGTGGAACAGTGGCAAATGGAATTTAACCCGGAAAAGTGCGAGGTGATGCACTTTGGGGGGGACTAACAAGGCAAGGGAATACACAATGAATGGAAAGACCCTAGGCAAGACGGAGGGTCAGAGGGATCTGGGTGTGCAAGTACACAGATCCCTGAAGGCGGCGGAACAGGTGGATAAGGTGGTAAAAAAGGCATATGGGATACTTGCCTTCATTAGCCGAGGCATTGAATATAAGAGCAAGGAGGTTATGATGGAGCTGTATAAAACACTGGTTAGGCCACAGCTGGAATACTGTGTGCAGTTCTTGTCGCCACACTACAGGAAGGATGTGATCGCGTTAGAGAGGGTGCAGAGGAGGTTCACCAGGATGTTACCAGGGCTGGAGCGCTTCAGCTATGAAGAGAGACTGGGCAGATTGGGTTTGTTTTCCTTGGAGCAGAGGAGGCTGAGGGGGGACATGATTGAGGTGTACAAAATTATGAGGGGCATAGATAGGATGGATGCTGAGGAGCTTTTTCCCTTAGTAGAAGGGTCAATAACTAGGGGGCATAGATTCAAGGTAAAGGGCGGGAGGTTTAGAGGGGATTTGAGAAAGAACTTTTTCACCCAGAGGGTGGTTGGAGTCTGGAACTCACTGCCTGAAAGGGTGGTAGAGGCAGGAACCCTCACAACATTCAAGAAGCATTTGGATGAGCACTTGAAATGCCATAGCATACAAGGCTACGGACCAAATGCTGGAATATGGGATTAGATTAGACAGGGCTTGATGGCCGGCGCGGACACGATGGTCCGAAGGGCCTCTATCCGTGCTGTATAACTCTATGACTCTGACACACACACACACACACACACACACACACACACACACACACCCGGGTCTCCATTCTTCAATAACCGAAAGAATAAATTTCAAATAAGTGTGCGCCATGCATCCCACTTCTGATCCCTGGCTGGCTTCTAATCTCCATCTGTGTGTTGCCATAGCAACCATTTCAGGGTGCCATCCATTACTGGACGAGGGAGAGTCAGTTCCTTCTGGGGAAGGAAGTGCTGAAGTCCTCACAGGTGAAGCAGCAATAAAACAGGACTTTAAAATATCCGCTTTGGAAAATGCATTGGATGAAATGGTTTTCCTATTTCTGACGGCTTATGATTTAGAAACAACTTTATAGCATCATTACTAGGGTGGGGGGGGGGTGGTATTGCAGTGTGAATGAGTGAAGTAATGAGGTACAATTCATTTGTCCAACACTTATTTCATTATCGTGCATCAGGAGCTGACCGATCGACTGGGTTAGCTGATCCTGCACCCTTCCCATCGACTGGCATTTCAGTTTAATTCCCTCAGTTTCTCCTCAAGGTGCTGACTCTGCCTGGAGCATTATACCACAGGCTCTCCCAGGGCGAGCTCGGATTGTGTATTATACCACAGGCTCTCCCAGGGCGAGCCCGGATTGTGTATTATACCACAGGCTCTCCCAGGGCGAGCCCGGATTCTGTATTATACCACAGGCTCTCCCAGTGCCAGCTCGGATTGTGTATTATACCACAGGCTCTCCCAGTGTGAGCTCAGATTGTGTATTATCTATCACGGAGACATGGTTGAGGGAGGGTCAGGACTGGCAGCTCAATATTCCGGGGTATAGAATCTTCAGGCGAGACAGAGGGGGGTGTAAAAGGGGAGGGGTGTTGCAATATTAATTAAGGAGTCAATTACTGCTGTAAGGAGGGATGATATATTAGCGGGTTCCTCTAATGAGGCCTTATGGGTAGAACTTAAAAACAAAAAGGGGGCAAGCACTTTGCTGGGAGTGTACTATAGGCCCCCAAACAGTCAGGGGGAGATAGAGGAACAGATATGTAGGCAAATCTCAGAGAAGTGTGAAAATAATAGGGTAATAATAGTGGGGGATTTCAACTTCCCCAATATAAATTGGGATAGTCAGAGTGTGAAAGGCTTAGAGGGTGCAGAATTCTTAAAGTGCATCCAGGAGAGCTTTTTGAGCCAACATGTAGAAAGTCCTACAAGAGAGGGGGCGGTACTGGACCTAATTCTGGGGAATGTAGCCGGGCAAGTGGTGGAAGTATCAGTAGGAGAGCATTTTGGCGACAGTGACCATAATTCGGTGAGATTTAAGGTGGTCATGGAAAAAGACAAAGACGGCCCGGAAATAAGGGTTCTAAATTGGGGGAAGGCCGATTTTAATATGATAAGGCAGGATCTGGCCAAAGTGGACTGGGAGCAGCTACATATAGGAAAATCCACATCAAAACAGTGGGAGACTTTCAGAAGGGAAATAGAGAGAGTACAACGCCAACATGTTCCTGTAAAGGTCAAGGGTGGGACCAACAAGCAAAGGGAACCTTGGATGACAAGGGATATACAAAAATGCATTGGAAATAAAAGGGGGGCTTTTGGCAGTTACAAAAGACTAAAGACGGAAGAAGCCCTAGAGGAGTATAAAAAGTGCAGGGGCATACTTAAAAAAGAAATTAGGAGGGCGAGGAGGGGCCATGAAATAACACTGGCAAGCAAAATAAAGGAAAATCCTAAGATGTTTTATAAGTATATTAAGGGCAAGAGGATAACCAGGGAAAGGGTAGGGCCCATTAGGGACCAAAGTGGCAATCTGTGTGTAGAGCCAGATGATGTAGGCGGGGTTTTAAATGAATTTTTTGCATCTGTGTTCACTATGGAGAAAGACGATGCGGACATAGAAATCGGGCAAGGGGACTGTGACATACTTGAACATATTAGCATCGAGAGGGAGGAGGTGCTAGCGGTTTTAGCAGGCCAAAAAGTGGATAAATCCCCAGGCCCGGACGAGATGTATCCCAGGCTGCTGTGGGAGGCAAAGGAGGAGATTGCAGGGGCTCTGACACAAATTTTCAGAACCTCTCTGGAGAACAGCTAATGTAGTACCATTATTCAAGAAGGGTAGCAGGGATAAACCAGGGAATTACAGGCCAGTGAGCCTAACATCTGTGGTAGGGAAATTATTGGAAAAAATTCTGAGGGACAAAATTAGTCTCCACTTGGAGAGGCAAGGATTAATCGGGGATAGTCAGCATGGCTTTGTCAAGGGTAAATCATGTCTGACAAATCTGATTGAATTTTTCGAGGGGGTGACTAGGGGGTGGATGAGGGAAATGCTGTGGATGTGGTTTACATGGACTTCAGTAAAGCTTTTGACAAAGTCCCGCATAGGAGACTGGTCAAGAAGGTAAGAGCCCATGGGATCCAGGGTGCCTTGGCGCGTTGGATCCTAAACTGGCTGAGTGGCAGGAGGCAGAGGGTGATGGTCGAAGGTTGCTTTTGTGACTGGAAGCCTGTGTCCAGTGGGGTACCTCAGGGATCGGTGCTGGGTCCCTTGTTGTTTGTGATCTACATAAATGATTTGGATGAGAATGTAAAAGGTATGATCAGTAAGTTCGCAGATGACACGATAATTGGTGGGGTGGTAAATTGCGAGGAAGAAAGCCTCCGGCTACAGGACATATAAACGGGTTGGTCAGATGGGCGGAAAAGTGGCAAATGGAATTTAACCCTGAAAAGTGCGAGGTGATGCATTTTGGACGGACAAATAAGGCAAGGGAATACACAATGAGTGGTAGGACCCTAGGAAGTACAGAGGGTCAGAGGGACCTTGGTGTACATGTACATAGATCCCTGAAGGCAGCGGAACAGGTAGATAAGGTGGTTAAAAAGGCATATGGGATACTTGCCTTCATTAGCCGAGGCATAGAATATAAGAGCAGGGAGGTTATGATGGAGCTGTACAAAACGCTAGTTAGGCCACAGCTGGAGTACTGTGTGCAGTTCTGGTCACCTCACTATAGGAAGGATGTGATTGCTTTGGAGAGGGTGCAGAGAAGATTCACCAGGATGTTACCTGGGATGGAGCGCCTCAGCTATGAAGAAAGACTAAACAGGCTGGGGTTGTTTTCCTTGGAGCAAAGAAGGCTGAGGGGGGACCTGATTGAGGTGTACAAAATGATGAGGGGCATAGATAGGGTAGACAAAGAGGAACTTTTCCCCTTAGTAGGGGGGTCAATAACAAGGGGGCATAGATTCAGGGTAAGGGGCAGGAGATTTAGAGGGGATTTGAGGAGGAACTTTTTCACCCTGAGGGTGGTTGGAATGTGGAACTAAATGCCTGAAAGGGTGGTAGAGGCAGGAACCCTCACAACATTCAAGAAGCATTTGGATGAGCACTTGAAATGCCATTGCATACAAGGCTATGGACCAAATGCTGGAAAATGGGATTAGACTGGACAGGGATGGATGGGCGGCACAGACACGATGGGCCGAAGGGCCTCTTTCTGTGCTGTAAAACTCTATGACTCTATGACTCTATTATACCACAGGCTCTCCTAGTGCGAGTTCGGATTGTGTATTATACCACAGGCCCTCCCAGTACGAGCTCGGATTGTGTATTCTACCACAGGCTCTCCCAGTGCGAGCTTGGATTGTGTATTATACCACAGGCTCTCCCAGTGCGAGCTCGGATTGTGTATTATACCACAGGTTCTGCCAGTGCAAGCTCGGATTGTGTATTATACCACAGGCTCTCCCAGTGCGAGCTCAGATTGTGTATTATACCATAGGCTCTCCCAGTGCGAGTCTGGATTGTGTATTATACCACAGGCTCTCCCAGTGTGAGCTCGGATTGTGTATTATACCACAGGCTCTCCCAGTGCGAGCTCGGATTGTGTATTATACCACAGACTCTCCCAGTGCGAGCTCCGATTGTGTATTATACCACAGGCTCGCCCAGTGCCAGCTCGGATTGTGTATTATACCACAGGCTCTCCCAGTGCAAGCTCGGATTGTGTATTATACCACAGGCTCTCCCAGTGCGAGCTCGGATTGTGTATTATACCACAGGCTCTCCCAGTGCGAGCTCAGATTGTGTATTATACCACAGGCTCCCCGAGTGCGAGCTCAGATTGTGTATTATACCACAGGCTCTCCCAATGTGAGCCCGGATTGTGTATTATACCACAGGCTCTCCCAGTGCGAGTCCGGATTGTGTATTATTCCACAGGCTCTCCCAGTGCGAGCTCGGATTGTGTATTATACCACAGGCTCCCCCAGTGCGAGCTCAGATTGTGTATTATACCACAGGCTCTCCCAGTGCAAGCTCGGATTGTGTATTATACCACAGGCTCTCCCAGTGCGAGCTCGGATTGTGTATTATACCACAAGCTCTCCCAGTACGAGTCCGGATTGTGTATTATACCACAGGCTCTCCCAGTGCGAGCCTGGATTGTGTATTATACCACAGGCTCTACCAGTGCGAGCTCAGATTGTGTATTATACCACAGGCTCTCCCAGTGTGAGCTCAGGTTGTGTATTATACCACAGGCTCTCCTAGTGCGAGTTCGGATTGTGTATTATACCACAGGCTCTCCCAGTGCGAGCTCGGATTGTGTATTATACCACAGGCTCTCCCAGTGCGAGCTTGGATTGTGTATTATACCACAGGCTCTCCCAGTGCGAGCTCGGATTGTGTATTATACCACAGGCTCTGCCAGTGCAAGCTCGGATTGTGTATTATACCACAGGCTCTCCCAGTGCGAGCTCAGATTGTGTATTATACCATAGGCTCTCCCAGTGCGAGTCTGGATTGTGTATTATACCACACGCTCTCCCAGTGCGAGCCCGGATTGTGTATTATACCACAGGCTCTCCCAGTGTGAGCTCGGATTGTGTATTATACCACACGTTCTCCCAGTGCGAGCCCGGATTGTGTATTATACCACAGGCTCTCCCAGGGCGAGCCCGGATTGTGTATTATACCACAGGCTTTCCCAGTGCGAGCTCGGATTGTGTATTATACCACAGGCTCTCCCAGTGCGAGCCCGGATTGTGTATTATACCACAGGCTCTCCCAGTGCGAGCCCGGATTGTGTATTATACCACAGGCTCTCCCAGTGTGAGCCCGGATTGTGTATTATACCACAGACTCTCCCAGTGCGAGCTCGGATTGTATATTATACCACAGGCTCTCCCAGTGCGAGCTCGGATTGTGTATTATACCACAGGCTCTCCCAGTGCGAGCTCGGATTGTGTATTTTACCACAGGCTCTCCCAGTGCGAGCTCGGATTGTGTATTATACCACAGGCTCTCCCAGTGCGAGCTCGGATTGTGTATTATACCACAGGCTTTCCCAGTGCGAGCTCGGATTGTGTATTATACCACAGGCTCCCCCAGTGCGAGCCCGGATTGTGTATTATACCACAGGCTCTCCCAGTGCGAGCTCGGATTTTGTATTATACCACAGGCTCTCCAAGTGCGAGCCCGGATTGTGTATTATACCACAGGCTCTCCCAGGGCGAGCCCGGATTGTGTATTATACCACAGGCTCTCCCAGTGCGAGCTCGGATTGTGTCTTATACCACAGGCTCTCCCAGTGCGAGCTCGGATTGTGTATTATACCACACGCTCTCCCAGTGCGAGCCCGGATTGTGTATTATACCACAGGCTCTCCCAGTGCGAGCTCGGATTGTGTATTATACCACTGGCTCTCCCAGTGCGAGCTCGGATTGTGTCTTATACCACAGGCTCTCCCAGTGCGAGCTCGGATTGTGTATTATACCACACGCTCTCCCAGTGCGAGACCGGATTGTGTATTACACCACAGGCTCTCCCAGTGCGAGCTCAGATTGTGTATTATACCACACGCTCTCCCAGTGCGAGCCCGGATTGTGTATTATGCCACAGGCTCTCCCAGTGCGAGCTCGGATTGTGTATTATACCACAGGCTCTCCCAGTGCGAGCCCGGATTGTGTATTATACCACAGGCTCTCCCAGTGCGAGCTCGGATTGTGTATCATACCACAGGCTCTCCCAGTGTGAGCTCAGATTGTGTCTTATACCACAGGCTCTCCCAGTGCGAGCTCAGATTGTGTATTATACCACACGCTCTCCCAGTGCGAGACCGGATTGTGTATTATACCACAGGCTCTCCCAGTGCGAGTTCAGATTGTGTATTATACCACACGCTCTCCCAGTGCGAGCCCGGATTGTGTATTATACCAGAGGCTCTCCCAGTGCGAGCTCGGATTGTGTATTATACCACAGGCTCTCCCAGTGCGAGCCCGGATTGTGTATTATACCACAGGCTCTCCCAGGGCGAGCCCGGATTGTGTATTATACCACAGGCTCTCCCAGTGCGAGCTCGGATTGTGTATTATACCACAGGCTCTCCCAGTGCGAGCCCGGATTGTGTATTATACCACAGGCTCTCCCAGTGCGAGCCCGGATTGTGTATTATACCACAGGCTCTCCCAGTGCGAGCCCGGATTGTGTATTATACCACAGGCTCTCCCAGTGCGAGCCTGGATTGTGTATTATACCACAGGCTCTCCCAGTGCGAGCCCGGATTGTGTATTATACCACAGGCTCTCCCAGTGCGAGCCCGGATTGTGTATTATACCACAGGCTCTCCCAGTGCGAGCCCGGATTGTGTATTATACCACAGGCTCTCCCAGTGCGAGCCCGGATTGTGTATCATACCACAGGCTCTCCCAGTGCGAGCCCGGATTGTGTATTATACCACAGGCTCTTGCAGTGCGAGCTCGGATTGTGTATTATACCACAGGCTCTTGCAGTGCGAGCTCGGATTGTGTATTATACCACAGGCTCTCCCAGTGCGAGCCCGGATTGTGTATTATACCACAGGCTCTCCCAGTGTGAGCCCGGATTGTGTATTATACCACAGGCTCTCCCAGTGTGAGCCCGGATTGTGTATTATACCACAGGCTCTCCCAGTGTGAGCCCGGATTGTGTATTATTCCACAGGCTCTCCCAGTGCGAGCCCGGATTGTGTGCGCCTAGTGTTTTTTTAATTCATTCGTGGGATGTGGGCGTCTCTGGCAAGGCCGGTATTTATTGCCCATCCCTAATTGCCCTTGAGAAGGTGGTGGTGAATACAACTGAGTGGCTTGCTAGGATATTTCAGAGGGCAGTTAGTGTCAGCCAGGGCTCAGTGGGTAGCACTCTCACCGCTGAGTCAGAAGGTCATGGGTTCAAGTCCCACTCCAGAGACGCGAGCACAAAATCCAGGCTGACACTCCCAGTGCAGTGCTGAGGGAGTGCCGCACTGTCGGAGGTGCCGTCTTTCTGATGAGACGCTAAACCGAGGCCCCGTCTGCCCCCTCAGGTGGACGTAAAAGATCGCACAGCCACTATTTTGAAGAAAAGCTGGTGTCCTGGTCAATATTTATCCCTCAACCAACATAACAAAAACAGATTATCTGGTCATTATCACATTGCTGTTTGTGGGAGCTTGCTGTGCATAAATTGGCTGCCAAAATCGGAGATGCGCAAGTGGCCAGAATTGGAGGAGCAGCGAGATCTCAGAGGGCTGGAGGAGGTTACATAAGTGAAAACACTGCCTTCTGAGCAATGACGAGTGTCAGGAGCGGCTCAGTTGATAGCATGTTTCCCACATTACAACCGTGACTACACTTCAAAAAGTACTTCATTAGCTGTAAAGTGCTTTGAGACGTCTTGTAGTTGTGAAAGGCGCTATAGAAATGCAAGTCTTTCTTTCTTTCTTAAAAGAGTCAACCACATTGCAGTGTGTCTGGAGTCACTTATAGGCCAGACCGGGTAAGGACGGCAGATTTCCTTCCCTGAAGGACATCAGTGAACCAGATGGGTTTTTTCGACAATCCAGTAGTTTCATGGTCACCATTACTGATACAGTACTAGCTTTTTAATTACAGATTTATTTCATTAATTGAATTTAAATTCCCCAGCTGCCGTGGTGGGATTTGAACTCACGTCGCCGGATCATTAGTCCAGGTCGAGTTTAGATAGTGCGCGCTGATGTATATCCTAACTCCATCCACCCGACTTGGTTCCATATCCCTTCATATCCTTGGCTAGCAAAAATCTAGCAATCTCAGTCGTCTGTGAATGCTGGAGGTCAGTTGAAATTTTCAAGAATGAGAACGATGGATTTTTGAGAACAAGGATCACGGACCAAAGGCGGGTAAATGGAGTTGAGGAACAGATCGTCATCGATCTAATTGATTGACGGAACGGGCTCGAGAAGTTGAATGGCCTCCTCCTGTTCCTATGAGCCCGCAAGAATAGCACAAACATGATTTCACTTCCATTTGTCACTTCCCCCCCTTCAAAAGTTTCAGCATGCCCCTCTTCCACTGTCCTTTTACCCCATCACAAACCATCCACCACCTTAAACATTCACTCCCTCCACCACCGGCGCACCGTGGCTGCAGTGTGTACCATCTACAAGATGCACTGCAGCAACTCGCCAAGGCTTCTTCGGCAGCACCTCCCAAACCCGCGACCTCTACCACCTAGAAGGACAAGGGCAGCAGGCGCATGGGAGCACCACCACCTCCAAGTTCCCCTCCAAGTCACACACCATCCTGACTTGGAAGTATATCGCCGTTCCTTCATCGTCGCTGGGTCAAAATCCTGGAACTCCCTCCCTAACAGCACTGTGGGAGCACCTTCACCACACGGACTGCAGCGGTTCAAGGCGGCGGCTCACCACCACCTTCTCAAGGGGCAACTAGGGATGGGCAATAAATGCTGGCCTTGCCAGCGACGCCCACATCGCCCTCACTATCCACCGTCCTACAAAGCTCTCTGAGACATGCCTCTATAATGTGATGTTTGATTGAAGCATATTTAGAAAAATGTTACATATAATAGAAGTAACTCTGGCACCTGTGACACCTGTAGAGAATAAATAGAATCCACACAGATCAGTGCTGTTCCAGGCAAGAAGCGTCTAAAGTTATATTGACTCAATAACACAACAGGTGATATTTTGAGATTGGGAGACTTCAAAACATAGACGAGGAAGGTATAATTTGATTTGAGTGCTAGGTTGGGAGAAGGCTGCTGCTTAAACTGACTGTACAACAGGCAATAATTTAAGTGGAGCGAGTTGGGAAACGGAGACAAGACTGTTACTGGAGCCAAATGCAAACAGAACATCTTTAAATAGGACAGTGTAGAGGGAGCTTTACCCTGTATCTAACCCGTGCTGTACCTGCCCCGGGAGAGTTTGATGGGACAGTGTAGAGGGAGCTTTACCCTGTATCTAACCCGTGCTGTTCCTGCCCTGGGAATGTTTGATGGGACAGTGTAGAGGGAGCTTTACTCTGTATCTAACCCGTGCTGTACCTGCCCTGGGAATGTTTGATGGGACAGTGTAGAGGGAGCTTTACTCTGTATCTAACCCGTGCTGTACCTACCCTGGGAATGTTTGATGGGACAGTGTCGAGGGAGCTTTACTCTGTATCTAACCTGTGCTGTACCTGCCCTGGGAGTGTTTGATGGGACAGTGTCGAGGGAGCTTTACTCTGTATCTAACCCGTGCTGTACCTGCCCTGGGAGTGTTTGATGGGGACAATGTCGAGGGAGCTTTACTCTGTATCTAACCTGTGCTGTACCTGCCCTGGGAATGTTTGATGGGACAGTGTCGAGGGAGCTTTACTCTGTATCTAACCCGTGCTGTACCTGCCCTGGGAGTGTTTGATGGGACAGTGTCGAGGGAGCTTTACTCTGTATCTAACCCGTGCTGTACCTGCCCTGGGAGTGTTTGATGGGACAGTGTAGAGGGAGCTTTACTCTGTATCTAACCCGTGCTGTACCTGCCCTGGGAGTGTTTGATGGGACAGTGTAGAGGGAGCTTTACTCTGTATCTAACCCGTGCTGTACCTGCCCTGGGAGTGTTTGATGGGACAATGTAGAGGGAGCTTTACTCTGTATCTAACTCATGCTGTACCTGCCCTGGGAGTGTTTGATGGGACAGTGTAGAGGGAGCTTTACTCTGTATCTAACCCGTGCTGTACCTGCCCTGGGAGTGTTTGATTGGACAGTGTAGAGGGAGCTTTACTCTGTATCTAACCCGTGCTGTACCTGCCCTGGGAGTGTTTGATAGAACAGTGTAGAGGGAGCTTTACTCTGTATCTAACCCGTGCTGTACCTGCCCTGGGAGTGTTTGATGGGACAGTGTAGAGGGAGCTTTACTCTGTATCTAACCCGTACTCTATCTGCCCTGGGAGTGTTTGATGTTGAAACTGCAAAAAAATCAAAAATGAAACCTTGCCATGATGTAACGCCTCATCATCTCTCGCAAGAGTGTCTCAAACGCTACACATACTAAACATGACTTCTGAAATGCATTCACTGTTGTTAAATGGGTAAATGGAGGAGCCACATTGTGCACAGCAAGGCCCCACCAACAGCAATGAGATGAACGAGCAGTTAATTAGGTTGAGGGAGGAGTGTTTGCCAGGACATCAGGTGATCTCCCTTCTAATAATGCTGTGGGGTCTTTAACACTGTCTGGAGCAGGCAGCCAGGGCCTCGGCTTAATGCATCTGCTGATGGCCAGGCCTGCCAACAATGCAGCACTCCCTCAGTACTGCACTGGAGTGTCCCTTTCCCCAGCACTCACATCTCGTTCCTTAATGAGCACAAAATTGCAGCAAAAAGGGAGCAGTCCTTTCTTTCGAGTGCGAATGATTTCACTTTGTATGTGGAACACACGCAGTTAGAAAAGCGGCACTTAAAAGTTATCATCACAAACCACTCTCTGCGAGTAACAATGACACACTCTCCGTGGGAGTTACTCGAGCGTTCTGCCAAGCCTCTAATTTGTGGTCTGCTGCCTGATGTGCGACTTGCACAAACACCGGCCTTGACAGGGCGTAGATCAATCCAGAGACCGTTAAGTGGGAAGGAGTGCGATTCTGATGAGGTAACTTTCTGTCTTAGTCCCATTACTAACTTTTCTTTCAAAGAAGTAAACGCAGGGGGGCAATTTTAACCGAACCCGCCTGTGGGGAAACCCAGGGGTTCGGGGGCAACGCTGGTTTTACAGCCCGCCTGATTCTCCTCCGCATTGTCCAGCCCGATCGCTAGGCTTCCCCACCCGGAGAGTTAGGGTAAAATGACCCACCCCCTCTCCAGTGACTTGATCAAGTGCCGTTCCAACCCCAACCCCAGCCCCCACCACACCGCCTCCTCACACCCCGCCTCCTCCCACCCCAACCCCAGCCCCCGCCTCCTCACACCCCACCCCACCCCCTCCACCCCGCCTCCTCACACCCCGCCTCCTCCCACCCCAACCCCAGCCCCCGCCTCCTCACACCCCACCCCACCCCCTCCACCCCGCCTCCTCACACCCCAACCCCAGGCACCGCCACCCCACCTCCTCACACCCCAACCCCAGCCCCCACCACCCCGCCTCCTCCACCCCACCCCAGCCACCCCGCCTCCTCCCACCCCCAACCCCACCCCCTCCACCCTAACTCCTCCCACCCCGACTCCTCTCAACCCAACCCCAGCCCCCACCACCCCGAGCCCCACCGCCCCACCCCCATGCCCCATAGAAGTGCGTGTACGCATGTCTATACATGTAGGCGTGTGTGTACACATGTTTATATATGAAGGAGTGTGTGTATGTGTGTTTATACATGTAGGAGTGTGTGTATGTGTGTTTATACATATAGGAGTGTGTGTATGCGTGTTTATACATGTAGGAGTGTGTGTATGCGTCTTTATGTATGCAGGAGTGTGTGTATGCGTGTTTATACATGTAGGAGTGTGTGTATGCGTGTTTATACATATAGGAGAGTGTGTATGCATGTTTATACATGTAGGAGTGTGTGTATGCATGTTTATACATGCAGGAGTCTGTGTATGCGTGTTTATACATATAGGAGTGTGTGTATGCATGTTTATACATGTAGGAGTGTGTGTATGAATGTTTATATATGAAGGAGCGTGTGTGTGCGTATTTATACACGTAGGAGCCTGTGTATGCGTATTTATTCATGTAGGAGTGTGTTTATGCATGTTTATACATGTAGGAGTGTCTGTATGCATGTTTATACATGTAGGAGTGTGTGCATGAATGTTTATATATGAAGGAGCGTGTGTGTGCGTATTTATACATGTAGGAGCGTGTGTATGCATGTTTATACATGTAGGAGTGTCTGTATGCGTGTTTATACATGTAGGAGTGGTGTGTGCGTGTTTATATATGTTGGAGCATGCGCATGCATGTTTATACATGAAGGAGCATGCGTATGCGTGTTTGTCCATGTAGGAGCATGTGTATGCATGTTTATACATGTGGGAGCATGTGCATGCGTGTTTATCCATGCAGGAGCATGTGTATGCGTGTTTATATATGTTGGAGTATGTGTGTATGCGTTATTTTATATGTAGGAGTGTGTGTGTGTGTATCTGTGGGGGGTTCTGTTGTATTGATTCCCAGGAGAAGTCCTTGCTACTCCTCCAATGTATCTCAAATCCCTTTAATCTCTCTCAGCAACAGCATCTTCAGAGCTGACTGTGTGTGGTGCGTGTGCACAAACATTAATGGGAGCTGTCACGAGCGAGGCTGCTGTCTAGACACCAACTCTGCGGGACCTCGTTTTCTGAGTTCAATTAGAATCTGTGCTGTTGAGTGCTGATGCTGCACGTGATCGGATGTATGCAGCTCACCGATCTCAGCTGCTACTGCGCATCGTGCTCCTCTCCCGGGATCTCTGTAATATCTGGTACATGTATACACGTAGATAAATTCTCAAACACACGGCAGGGCCTAATGCTTCCCTTTTCAAAAAGCACATTTTGGTTAGTTCCCAGGTGGTACAGCGTGTAAATACACCACCTAATGTGGTAGTAAATCTCCCTCTACACTGTCCCATCAAACACTCCCAGGGCAGGTACAGCACGGGTTAGATACAGAGTAAAGCTCCCTCTGCACTGTCCCATCAAACACTCCCAGGGCAGGTACAGCATGGGTTAGATACAGAGTAAAGCTCCCTCTACACTGTCCCATCAAACACTCCCAGGGCAGGTACAGCACGGGTTAGATACAGAGTAAAGCTCCCTCTACACTGTCCCATCAAACACTCCCAGGGCAGGTACAGCACGGGTTAGATACAGAGTAAAGCTCCCTCTGCACTGTCCCATCAAACACTCCCAGGGCAGGTACAGCACGGGTTAGATACAGAGTAAAGCTCCCTCTACACTGTCCCATCAAACACTCCCAGGGCGGGTACAGCACGGGTTAGATACAGAGTAAAGCTCCCTCTACACAGTCCCATCAAACACTCCCGGGGCAGGTACAGCACGGGTTAGATACAGAGTAAAGCTCCCTCTACACTGTCCCATCAAACACTCCCGGGGCAGGTACAGCACGGGTTAGATACAGAGTAAAGCTCCCTCTACACTGTCCCATCAAACACTCCCGGGGCAGGTACAGCACGGGTTAGATACAGAGTAAAGCTCCCTCTACACTGTCCCATCAAACACTCCCGGGGCAGGTACAGCACGGGTTAGATACAGAGTAAAGCTCCCTCTACAATGTCCCATCAAACACTCCCAGGGCAGGTACAGCACGGGTTACAGAGTAAAGCTCCCTCTACACTGTCCCATCAAACACTCCCAGGGCAGGTACAGCACGGGTTAGATACAGAGTAAAGCTCCCTCTACACTGTCCCATCAAACACTCCCAGGGCAGGTACAGCACGGGTTAGATACAGAGTAAAGCTCCCTCTACAATGTCCCATCAAACACTCCCAGGGCAGGTACAGCACTGGTTAGCTACAGAGTAAATGTCCCTCTACACTGTCCCATCAAACACTCCCAGGGCAGGTACAGCACGGGTTAGATACAGAGTAAAGCTACCTCTACACTGTCCCATCAAACACTCCCAGGGCAGGTACAGCACGGGTTACAGAGTAAAGCTCCCTCTGCACTGTCCCATCAAACACTCCCAGGGCAAGTACAGCACGGGTTAGATACAGCGTAAAGCTCCCTCTACACTGTCCCATCAAACACTCCCAGGGCAGGTACAGCACGGGTTAGATACAGAGTAAAGCTCCCTCTACACTGTCCCATCAAACACTCCCAGGGCAGGTACAGCACGGGGTTAGATACAGAGTAAAGCTCCCTCTACACTGTCCCATCAAACACTCCCAGGGCAGGTACAGCACGGGTTAGATACAGAGTAAAGCTCCCTCTACACTGTCCCATCAAACACTCCCAGGGCAGGTACAGCACGGGGTTAGATACAGAGTAAAGCTCCCTCTACACTGTCCCATCAAACACTCCCAGGGTAGGTACAGCACGGGTTAGATACAGAGTAAAGCTCCCTCTACACTGTCCCATCAAACACTCCCAGGGCAGGTACAGCACGGGTTAGATACAGAGTATAGCTCCCTCTACACTGTCCCATCAAACACTCCCAGGGCAGGTACAGCACGGGTTAGATACAGAGTAAAGCTCCCTCTACACTGTCCCATCAAACACTCCCAGGGCAGGTACAGCATGGGTTAGATACAGAGTAAAGCTCCCTCTACACTGTCCCATCAAACACTCCCAGGGCAGGTACAGCACGGGTTAGATACAGAGAAAAGCTCCCTCTACACTGTCCCCATCAAACACTCCCAGGGCAGGTACAGCACGGGTTAGATACAGAGTAAAGCTCCCTCTACACTGTCCCCATCAAACACTCCCAGGGCAGGTACAGCACGGGTTAGATACAGAGTAAAGCTCCCTCTACACTGTCCCCATCAAACACTCCCAGGGCAGGTACAGCACGGGTTAGATACAGAGTAAAGCTCCCTCTACACTGTCCCATCAAACACTCCCAGGGGAGGTACAGCACGGGTTAGATACAGAGTAAAGCTCCCTCTACACTGTCCCATCAAACACTCCCAGGGCAGGTACAGCACGGGTTAGCTACAGAGTAAATGTCCCTCTACACTGTCCCATCAAACACTCCCAGGGCAGGTACAGCACGGGTTAGATACAGAGTAAAGCTCCCTCTGCACTGTCCCATCAAACACTCCCAGGGCAGGTACAGCACGGGTCAGATACAGAGTAAAGCTCCCTCTACACTGTCCCATCAAACACTCCCAGGGCAGGTACAGCACGGGTTAGATACAGAGTAAAGCTCCCTCTGCACTGTCCCATCAAACACTCCCAGGGCAGGTACAGCACGGGTTAGATACAGAGTGAAGCTTCCTCTACACTGCCCCATCAAACACTCCCAGGGCAGGTACAGCACGGGGTTAGATACAGAGTAAAGCTCCCTCTACACTGTCCCATCAAACACTCCCAGGGCAGGTACAGCATGGGTTAGATACAGAGTAAAGCTCCCTCTACACTGTCCCATCAAACACTCCCAGGGCAGGTACAGCACGGGTTAGATACAGAGTAAAGCTCCCTCTACACTGTCCCATCAAACACTCCCAGGGCAGGTACAGCACGGGTTAGATACAGAGTGAAGCTCCCTCTACACAGTCCCATCAAACACTCCCGGGGCAGGTACAGCACGGGTTAGATACAGAGTAAAGCTCCCTCTACACTGTCCCATCAAACACTCCCGGGGCAGGTACAGCACGGGTTAGATACAGAGTAAAGCTCCCTCTACACTGTCCCATCAAACACTCCCGGGGCAGGTACAGCACGGGTTAGATACAGAGTAAAGCTCCCTCGACACTGTCCCATCAAACACTCCCGGGGCAGGTACAGCACGTGTTAGATACAGAGTAAAGCTCCCTCTACAATGTCCCATCAAACACTCCCAGGGCAGGTACAGCACGGGTTACAGAGTAAAGCTCCCTCTACACTGTCCCATCAAACACTCCCAGGGCAAGTACAGCACGGGTTAGATACAGAGTAAAGCTCCCTCTACACTGTCCCATCAAACACTCCCAGGGCAGGTACAGCACGGGTTAGATACAGAGTAAAGCTCCCTCTACAATGTCCCATCAAACACTCCCAGGGCAGGTACAGCACGGGTTAGATACAGAGTAAAGCTCCCTCTACAATGTCCCATCAAACACTCCCAGGGCAGGTACAGCACTGGTTAGCTACAGAGTAAATGTCCCTCTACACTGTCCCATCAAACACTCCCAGGGCAGGTACAGCACGGGTTAGATACAGAGTAAAACTCCCTCTACACTGTCCCATCAAACAATCCCAGGGCAGGTACAGCACGGGTTAGATACAGAATAAAGCTCCCTCCACACTGTCCCATCAAACACTCCCAGGGCAGGTACAGCACGGGTTAGATACAGAGTGAAGCTCCCTCTACACTGTCCCACCAAACACTCCCGGGGCAGGTACAGCACGGGTTAGATACAGAGTAAAGCTCCCTCTACAGTGTCCCATCAAACACTCCCAGGGCAGGTACAGCACGGGTTAGATACAGAGTAAAGCTACCTCTACACTGTCCCATCAAACACTCCCAGGGCAGGTACAGCACGGGTTAGATACAGAGTAAAGCTCCCTCTACACTGTCCCATCAAACACTCCCAGGGCAGGTACAGCACGGGTTAGATACAGAGTAAAGCTCCCTCTACACTGTCCCATCAAACACTCCCAGGGCAGGTACAGCACGAGGTTAGATACAGAGTAAAGCTCCCTCTACACTGTCCCATCAAACACTCCCAGGGCAGGTACAGCACGGGTTAGATCCAGAGTATAGCTCCCTCTACACTATCCCATCAAACACTCCCAGGGCAGGTACAGCACGGGTTAGATACAGAGTAAAGCTCCCTCTACACTGTCCCCATCAAACACTCCCAGGGCAGGTACAGCACGGGTTAGATACAGAGTAAAGCTCCCTCTACACTGTCCCCATCAAACACTCCCAGGGCAGGTACAGCACGGGTTAGATACAGAGTAAAGCTCCCTCTACACTGTCCCATCAAACACTCCCAGGGGAGGTACAGCACGGGTTAGATACAGAGTAAAGCTCCCTCTACACTGTCCCATCAAACACTCCCAGGGCAGGTACAGCACGGGTTAGCTACAGAGTAAATGTCCCTCTACACTGTCCCATCAAACACTCCCAGGGCAGGTACAGCACGGGTTAGATACAGAGTAAAGCTCCCTCTGCACTGTCCCATCAAACACTCCCAGGGCAGGTACAGCACGGGTCAGATACAGAGTAAAGCTCCCTCTACACTGTCCCATCAAACACTCCCAGGGCAGGTACAGCACGGGTTAGATACAGAGTAAAGCTCCCTCTGCACTGTCCCATCAAACACTCCCAGGGCAGGTACAGCACGGGTTAGATACAGAGTGAAGCTTCCTCTACACTGCCCCATCAAACACTCCCAGGGCAGGTACAGCACGGGGTTAGATACAGAGTAAAGCTCCCTCTACACTGTCCCATCAAACACTCCCAGGGCAGGTACAGCATGGGTTAGATACAGAGTAAAGCTCCCTCTACACTGTCCCATCAAACACTCCCAGGGCAGGTACAGCACGGGTTAGATACAGAGTGAAGCTCCCTCTACACAGTCCCATCAAACACTCCCGGGGCAGGTACAGCACGGGTTAGATACAGAGTAAAGCTCCCTCTACACTGTCCCATCAAACACTCCCGGGGCAGGTACAGCACGGGTTAGATACAGAGTAAAGCTCCCTCTACACTGTCCCATCAAACACTCCCGGGGCAGGTACAGCACGGGTTAGATACAGAGTAAAGCTCCCTCGACACTGTCCCATCAAACACTCCCGGGGCAGGTACAGCACGTGTTAGATACAGAGTAAAGCTCCCTCTACAATGTCCCATCAAACACTCCCAGGGCAGGTACAGCACGGGTTACAGAGTAAAGCTCCCTCTACACTGTCCCATCAAACACTCCCAGGGCAAGTACAGCACGGGTTAGATACAGAGTAAAGCTCCCTCTACACTGTCCCATCAAACACTCCCAGGGCAGGTACAGCACGGGTTAGATACAGAGTAAAGCTCCCTCTACAATGTCCCATCAAACACTCCCAGGGCAGGTACAGCACGGGTTAGATACAGAGTAAAGCTCCCTCTACAATGTCCCATCAAACACTCCCAGGGCAGGTACAGCACTGGTTAGCTACAGAGTAAATGTCCCTCTACACTGTCCCATCAAACACTCCCAGGGCAGGTACAGCACGGGTTAGATACAGAGTAAAACTCCCTCTACACTGTCCCATCAAACAATCCCAGGGCAGGTACAGCACGGGTTAGATACAGAATAAAGCTCCCTCCACACTGTCCCATCAAACACTCCCAGGGCAGGTACAGCACGGGTTAGATACAGAGTGAAGCTCCCTCTACACTGTCCCACCAAACACTCCCGGGGCAGGTACAGCACGGGTTAGATACAGAGTAAAGCTCCCTCTACAGTGTCCCATCAAACACTCCCAGGGCAGGTACAGCACGGGTTAGATACAGAGTAAAGCTACCTCTACACTGTCCCATCAAACACTCCCAGGGCAGGTACAGCACGGGTTAGATACAGAGTAAAGCTCCCTCTACACTGTCCCATCAAACACTCCCAGGGCAGGTACAGCACGGGTTAGATACAGAGTAAAGCTCCCTCTACACTGTCCCATCAAACACTCCCAGGGCAGGTACAGCACGGGTTAGATCCAGAGTATAGCTCCCTCTACACTATCCCATCAAACACTCCCAGGGCAGGTACAGCACGGGTTAGATACAGAGTAAAGCTCCCTCTACACTGTCCCATCAAACACTCCCAGGGCAGGTACAGCACGGGTTAGATACAGAGTAAAGCTCCCTCTACACTGTCCCATCAAACACTCCCAGGGCAGGTACAGCATGGGATAGATACAGAGTAAAGCTCCCTCTACACTGTCCCATCAAACACTCCCAGGGCAGGTACAGCACGGGTTAGATACAGAGTAAAGCTCCCTCTACACTGTCCCCATCAAACACTCCCAGGGCAGGTACAGCACAGGTTAGATACAGAGTAAAGCTCCCTCTACACTGTCCCCATCAAACACTCCCAGGGCAGGTACAGCACGGGTTAGATACAGAGTAAAGCTCCCTCTACACTGTCCCATCAAACACTCCCAGGGGAGGTACAGCACGGGTTAGATACAGAGTAAAGCTCCCTCTGCACTGTCCCATCAAACACTCCCAGGGCAGGTACAGCACGGGTTAGATACAGAGTAAAGCTCCCTCTACACTGTCCCATCAAACACTCCCAGGGCAGGTACAGCACGGGTTAGCTACAGAGTAAATGTCCCTCTACACTGTCCCATCAAACACTCCCAGGGCAGGTACAGCACGGGTTAGATACAGAGTAAAGCTCCCTCTGCACTGTCCCATCAAACACTCCCAGGGCAGGTACAGCACGGGTCAGATACAGAGTAAAGCTCCCTCTACACTGTCCCATCAAACACTCCCAGGGCAGGTACAGCACGGGTTAGATACAGAGTAAAGCTCCCTCTGCACTGTCCCATCAAACACTCCCAGGGCAGGTACAGCACGGGTTAGATACAGAGTAAAGCTTCCTCTACACTGCCCCATCAAACACTCCCAGGGCAGGTACAGCACGGGGTTAGATACAGAGTAAAGCTCCCTCTACACTGTCCCATCAAACACTCCCAGGGCAGGTACAGCACGGGTTAGATACAGAGTAAAGCTCCCTCTACACTGTCCCATCAAACACTCCCAGGCCAGGTGCAGCACGGGTTAGATACAGAGTAAAGCTCCCTCTACACTGTCCCATCAAACACTCCCAGGGCAGGTACAGCACGGGTTAGATACAGAGTATAGCTCCCTCTACACTGTCCCATCAAACACTCCCAGGGCAGGTACAGCACGGGTTAGATACAGAGTAAAGCTGCCTCCCATCATACTGTCTCTCCGACAAAAGACAGGGAATGCTTTTATCCAAACATTTGAATGTTGTGCTAAATAACAACAGAAAACGCTGGGAAAACTCAGCAGGCCAGGCAGCATCCGTGGAGAGAGAAACAGAGTTAACGTTTCAGGTCGAAGACCTTTCATCAGAACTTTTGTCATCAGTTCTGACGAAAGGTCATCGACCTGAAATATTAACTCTGTTTCTCTGTCCACGGATGCTGCCCTGGCCTGCTGAGATTTTCCAGCGTTTTCTGTTGTTATTTCGGATTTCCAGCATCCGCAGTATTTTGCTACTGTATGAATGTTGTGCTATGTCCCCTGTGCCTGATCTCAGTGTCAAAAATAATAAAGGCTAATTTTAAAAACCTGGGTGCGTTGAATGTTTCTGAATAACATTAATAAAAGGATGCTCAATATATTTACATTTGGTTGTGCTCATTAGACTCAGTAAGGTGTGGATTTGTACTTAGTGTCACAGAATAAAGGCCCCCCTCTCTGGTTACAGAATGTTTTGTATCTGAAAAGCCCAAGGCAGCTCGGTGTTGAACATTATGCTTCAGGCTGACATGCACTTGGAGCAGAGGAGGAGCAGCCGGGTATAAAAACCCACGACCAGCGAGGCCCGAGAGCACTCGGAGCAGCGGGAGCAGAGGAGGAGCAGCCGGGTATAAAAACCCACGACCAGCGAGGCCCGAGAGCACTCGGAGCAGCGGGAGCAGAGGAGGAGCAGCCGGGTATAAAAACCCATGACCAGCGAGGCCCGAGAGCACTCGGAGCAGCGGGAGCAGAGGAGGAGCAGCCGGGTATAAAAACCCACAACCAGCGAGGCCCACCAACTCCGCAGCGGGGAGAGAGGTAAAAAATAGTCAGTGTGTGACGTCACCAGGGAGCAGGTAAGTGATTGGTTGGTGAGTATTTCTCTTTTTTAAACTTTAACTCTGTAGTTTATCGTTACTAGGGTCTTTTCTGGTGTAGCAGGTACTGTTGGTAGACTATACAAGAGCCTTAGAGATATCTTTAATTGGTGATAGTAAATTAATTTAAATTAATTAAGGGGAAAGTCATGCCAGGAGAGCCCAGCCCCGTGATGTGCTCCTCCTGCTCCATGTGGGAATTCAAGGACACTGCCCCTGGTGACTACGTGTGCAGGAAATGCATCCATCTGCAGCTATTAGCAGACCGCATTGAGGATCTGGAGCTGCGGGTGGATGGGTTGTGGAGCATTCACGAGGCTGAGAAGTTCGTGGATAGCACGTTTAGTGAGTTGGTCACACCGCAGGGAAGGGCTGCACAGGAAGAAAGGAAATGGGTGACCACCAGGCGGAGCAATAGAAGTAGGCAGGTAGTGCAGAAAACCCCTGTGACCATTCCCCTCTCAAACAAGTATACCGTTTTGGATACTGTTGGGGGGAATGACTCACCAGGGGAAGGCAGCAGCAGCCAGCTTCCTGGCACTGGGGGCGCTCCTGCTGCCCAGGAGGGGAGGAAAAAGAGTGGGAGAGCAATAGTCGTAGGGGATTCTATAGTAAGGGGAACAGATAGGCGTTTCTGTGGCCGTAGACGTGAATCCAGGATGGTTTGTTGCCTCCCTGGTGCCAGGGTCAAGGATGTCACTGAGCGGCTGCAGGGCATTCTGGAGGGGGAGGGTGAACAGCCAGAGGTCGTGGTCCACATTGGTACCAACGACATAGGTAAAAAGAGGGATGAGGTCCTGCAGCAAGAATTTAGGGAGCTAGGGGCAAGATTAAGGAGCAGGACCTTGAAGGTTGTAATCTCTGGATTACTCCCGGTGCCACGTGCTAGTGAGTATAGGAATAGGAGGATAGAACAGATGAATGCGTGGCTAAAGGGATGGTGCAGGAGGGAGGGCTTTAGTTTCCTGGATCACTGGGTCTGCTTCTGGGACAGGTGGGACTTGTACAAGTCGGACGATTTACACCTGAACCAGAGGGGAACCAATATCCTTGCGGGGAGGTTTGCTAGCACTGCTGGGGGGGGTTTAAACTAATTCGGCAGGGGGATGGGATACAGAGTGGAGCTATAGTAGGGGGTGATGTACAGCCAAATAAGGAGGAAAAAACAAGTCAGCAGGGAAGGCAGAGCAAAGATGTGAAGGCAAAAGGGAATATGGCAGGGCTGGAAGGCATTTATTTTAATGCAAGGAGTCTTGCAAATAAGGTGGATGAACTGAAGTTGTTGTTGAACACATGGGAGTACGATATTGTTGCTATCACGGAGACATGGTTGAGGGAGGGTCAGGACTGGCAGCTAAATATTCCGGGGTATAGAATCTTCAGGCGAGACAGAGGGGGGTGTAAAAGGGGAGGGGGTGTTGCAATATTAATTAAGGAGTCTATTACTGCTGTAAGGAGGGATGATATATTAGCGGGTTCCTCTAATGAGGCCATATGGGTAGAACTTAAAAACAAAAAGGGGTCAAGCACCTTGCTGGGAGTGTACTATAGGCCCCCAAACAGTCAGGGGGAGATAGAGGAACAGATATGCAGGCAGATATCAGAAAAGTGTGAAAATAATAGGGTAGTAATAGTGGGGGATTTCAACTTCCCCAATATAAATTGGGATAGTCAGAGTGTGAAAGGCTTGGAGGGAGCAGAATTCTTAAAGTGCATCCAGGAAAGCTTTTTGAGCCAACATGTAGAAAGTCCTACAAGAGAGGGGGTGGTACTGGACCTAATTCTAGGGAATGTAGCCGGGCAGGTGGTGGAAGTGTCTGTAGGAGAGCATTTTGGCGATAGTGACCACAATTCGGTGAGATTTAAGGTGGTCATGGAAAAAGACAAAGACGGCCCGGAAATCAGGGTTCTAAATTGGGGGAAGGCCGATTTTAATAAGATAAGACAGGATCTGGCAAAAGTGGACTGGGAGCAGCTACTTATAGGAAAATCCACATCAAAACAGTGGGAGGCTTTCAGAAGGGAAATAGAGAGAGTACAACACCAACATGTTCCTGTAAAGGTCAAGGGTGGGACCAACAAGCAAAGGGAACCTTGGATGACAAAGGATATACAAAAATGCATTAGGAAAAAAAGGGGGGCTTTTGGCAGTTACAAAAGACAAAAGACGGTGGAAGCCCTAGAGGAGTATAAGAGGTGCAGGGGCATACTTAAAAAGGAAATTAGGAGGGCGAGGAGGGGCCATGAAATAACACTGGCGAGCAAAATAAAGGAAAATCCTAAGATGTTTTATAAGTATATTAAGGGCAAGAGGATAACCAGGGAAAGGGTAGGGCCCATTAGGGACCAAGGTGGCAAGCTGTGTGTAGAGCCAGATGAAGTAGGTGGGGTTTTAAATGAATTTTTTGCCTCAGTGTTCACTATGGAGAAAGACGATGTAGACATAGAAGTCGGGCAAGGGGACTGTGACATCCTTGAACATATTAGCATCGAGAGGGAGGAGGTACTAGCGGTTTTAGCAGGCCAAAAAGTGGATAAATCCCCAGGCCCGGACAAGATGTATCCCAGGCTGTTGTGTGAGGCAAAGGAGGAGATTGCAGGGGCTCTGACACAAATTTTCAGAACCTCTCTGGCCACAGGGGATGTACCAGAGGACTGGAGAACAGCTAACGTAGTACCATTATTCAAGAAGGGTAGCAGGGATAAACCAGGGAATTACAGGCCAGTGAGCCTAACATCTGTGGTAGGGAAATTATTGGAAAAAATTCTGAGGGACAAAATTAGTCTCCACTTGGAGAGGCAAGGATTAATCGGGGATAGTCAGCATGGCTTTGTCAAGGGTAAATCATGTCTGACCAATCTGATTGAATTTTTCGAGGGGGTGACTAGGTGTGTGGATGAGGGAAATGCTGTGGATGTGGTTTACATGGACTTCAGTAAAGCTTTTGACAAGGTCCCGCATAGGAGACTGGTCAAGAAGGTAAGAGCCCATGGGATCCAGGGGGCCTTGGCGCGTTGGATCCTAAACTGGCTGAGTGGCAGGAGGCAGAGGGTGATGGTCGAAGGTTGCTTTTGTGACTGGAAGCCTGTGTCCAGTGGGGTACCTCAGGGATCGGTGCTGGGTCCCTTGTTGTTTGTGATCTACATTAATGATTTGGATGAGAATGTAAAGGGTATGATCAGTAAGTTCGCGGATGACACGAAAATTGGTGGGGTGGTAAATTGCGAGGAGGAAAGCCTCAGGCTACAGGACGATATTAACGGGTTGGTCAGATGGGCGGAAAAGTGGCAAATGGAATTTAACCTGGAAAAGTGCGAGGTGATGCATTTTGGACGGACAAATAAGGCAAGGGAATACACAATGAGTGGTAGGACCCTAGGAAGTACAGAGGGTCAGAGGGATCTTGGTGTACATGTACATAGATCCGTGAAGGCAGCGGAACAGGTAGATAAGGTGGTTAAAAAGGCTTGTGGGATACTTGCCTTCATTAGCAGAGGCATAGAATATAAGAGCAGGGAGGTTATGATGGAGCTGTACAAAACGCTGGTGAGGCCACAGCTGGAGTACTGTGTGCAGTTCTGGTCGCCTCACTATAGGAAGGATGTGATTGCTTTGGAGAGGGTGCAGAGAAGATTCACCAGGATGTTACCTGGGATGGAGCGCCTCAGCTATGAAGAAAGACTCAACAGGCTGGGGTTGTTTTCCTTGGAGCAAAGGAGGCTGAGGGGGGACCTGATTGAGGTGTACAAAATGATGAGGGGCATAGATAGGGTAGATAAAGAGGAACTTTTCCCCTTAGTAGGGGGGTCAATAACAAGGGGGCACAGATTCAGGGTAACGGGCAGGAGATTTAGGGGGGATTTGAGGAGGAACTTTTTCACCCAGAGGGTGGTTGGAAGCTGGAACTCACAGACCTGAAAGGGTGGTAGAGGCAGGAACCCTCACAACATTCAAGAAGCATTTGGATGAGCACTTGAAATGCCATTGCATACAAGGCTATGGACCAAATGCTGGAAAATGGGATTAGACTGGACAGGGAGGGATGGGCGGCGCAGACACGATGGGCCAAAGGGCCTCTTTCTGTGCTGTAAAACTCTATGACTCTATAATTAGGGATGGAGTGCTGGAGCTCACGGTGCCTGTGAATTGTACCTCCGTGAGATTCAGCACCTTCGGAGGCAGAGGGGCGTGAAAGTAAAAGATGAAGCAGGTTGGCGGATGAACGCAAGGGCTACAATATTGATTTTCTGACACTCACTGTCAATTGATCTGTAAATACTGTGGAGTATTTCTAGAGACCAATTAAGCTGTAAAACAGCACTGTATCCAACTTTCAATCAACTACGATTGTTCAAAAAAGGGCGTAAAGATAAACCCAGCAACTACAGGCCAGTCAGTTTAACCTCGGCAGTGGGGAAGCTTTTAGAAACAGTAATCAGGGACAAAATTAACAGTCGCTTGGATAGGTGTGGATTAATTAAGGAAAGCCAGCACGGATTTGTTAAAGGCAAATCGTGTTTAACCAACTTGATCGAGTTCTTTGATGAGGTAATAGAGAGGGTTGATGAGGGCAATGCGGTTGACGTGGTGTACATGGATTTCCAAAAGGCGTTTGATAAAGTGCCACATAATAGGCTCGCCAGCAAAGTTGAAGCCCATGGAATATAAGGGACAGTGGCAGCAGGGATACAAAATTGGCTAAGTGACAGGAAACAAGAGAGTAGTGGTGAACGGTTGTTTTTCAGACTGGAGGAAGGTCTACAGTGGTGTTCCCCAGGGGTTGGTTCTAGGACCACTGCTTTTCTTGATATATATTAATGACTTGGACGTGGGTGTACAGGACACAGTTTCAAAATTTGCAGATGACACAAAACTTGGAAGTACCTGTATAGTCAACAGTGAGGAGGAGGATGATAGACTTCAGGAAGACATAGACAGGCTGGTGGAATGGGCAGACACATGAAATTTAACACAGAAAGCTGTGAAGTAGTACATTTTGGCAAAAATAATGGAGAGAGGCAATATAAACTAAAGGGTACAATCCTGAAGGGGGTGCACGAACAGAGAGACCTGGGGGTATGTGTGCACAAATCATTGAAGGTGGCAGGGCAGGTTGAGAAAGCAGTTAAAAAGGCTTACGGGATCCTGGGCTTCATAAATAGAGGTATAGAGTACAAAAGTGTGGAAATTATGATGAACCTTTATAAAACACTGGTTCGGCCCCAACTGGAGTACTGGGTCCAATTCTGGGCACCGCACTTTAGGAAGGATGTGAAGGCCTTAGAGAGGGTGCAGGATAGATTTACGAGAATGATTCCAGGGATGAGGGACCTCAGTTACGTGGATAGACTGGAGAAGCCGGGGTTGTTCTCCTTGGAGCAGAGAAAGGTTGAGAGGAGATTTGATCGAGGTGTTCAAAATCACGAGGGGTCTGGACAGAGTAGGTAGAGGGAAACTGTTCCCATTGGTGGAAGGGTTGAGAACCAGAGGACACAGATTTAAGGTGATTGGCAGAAGAACAAAAGGCGACATGAGGAAAAACTTATTTACTCAGCGAGTGGTTAGGATCTGGAATGCGCTGCATGAAAGGGCGGTGGAGGCAGATTCAATTGTGGCTTTCAAAAGGGAGTTGGATAAGTACCTGAAGGAAAGAAATTTGCAGGGCTACGGGGAAAGGGCGGGGGAGTGGGACTAGCTGAAGTGTTCTTGCAGAGAGCCGGCACGGGCTCGAGGGGCCGAATGGCCTCCTTCTGTGCTGTAACCATTCTATGATTCTATGAACTCATCACTAATGCCCTCACTCAATACACAAAGGAACAGTCACTGGTAGGTGATCCTTTCATGTCAACTCTCCAAATATTCTTGGTCACAATTTTTTTTAACCTTTATTTCATCAGTACTGTTATAGCCAGTGCGCCTCTGAACTTTCCTCCCTCCTACGTTCCACGTGCACTATTCTACAGTCTTTGCCCTCCTTGTATCCTCCTGGTGTTGAGATCAAGACCCATCACCTCTTCTCCTCCGACTCATTCTATCCCAGGACCTCTAAGCTGTGAGACCCCTCACCTCCCTCAGTCTTCCTTCTTCCTACAATCCGGCTTTGGCGGAGCAGGCTCAAGGGTCCGCGTGGCCTACTCCTGCTCCTAATTCTTAAGCAAACAAACCAAGCTTGGTGTCATATTCAAACTTTACTGCTTGATTTATCGAGTCTTCGTTCCTGCTCTCTCAACCTTGGTGATGTCTTTGCGCGATGGAGACTTGCTTTTTCACTTGGGTTTCAGTTCAAAGCTAACGAAAGAATAGTGCTCACCTGATGCTCCCTTCAAGCTGCGTGGCCGCGTAGCGCTCCAGGGGTTCCGCCCAGCTGGTGAGCCGGCTTTTAAACTTTAAAAAAACGCACATGTGCAGAATTTTGAATGGGCCGCGTGGCCCCCAAAATAAAATTATGGGGAACATTGGTGCCCAAGCCCTACTATTTTGTTTTAGATGAGTAAGAGTTTTGGGGACAGAATTTGTAACTAGTTATAAATGCTGTCCTCACGTTGATGTTACCGTTTTGTGCCTTTTATATTTCAGAAGATGCCTTCTCTCGTCCTTTAAAATGTTTGACTTAGGGCTCACAGCGGGGCGAATGTTCGTTTGGCTCAATTGGTAACAAGGGTGGGATGAAGTTGGGTGGGAGGAGACTCGGGGGGAGTATAAATGCCGGCCGAATGGCCTGTTCCTGCGCTGCAAAATTCTCTGTAACATTCAGCACATAATCCAGACTTCAGAGCAACACTGAGAGAGTGCGGCACGGTCAGAGATGCTTTCAAAGGGAAACTAGTCGAGTACATGAGAGGAAAGGGAATAGAAAGATATGCTGAAAGGCTGAGCTGAGGGAGATGGAATGTGGAGTCTTCTTCTTAGGCAGTCCCTCGGAACCGAGGATGACTTGCTTCCACACTAAAAATTAGTTCTCAGGTGACTGATGACTCCAATGCAGGACCTACAGTCTCTATCACAGGTGGGGCAGATGGTGGTTGAAGGGGCGGGTGGGTGGGGTGCTTGGGTTGACGTGCGCTCCTTGCGCTGCCTGCGCTTGGCTTGCGCTTGCTCCCGGCGAAGAGACTCGAAGTGTTCGGCGCCTTCCCGGATGCTTCTTCTCCACTTTGTGCAGTCTTGGGCCAGGGATTCCCAGGTGTCGATGGGGATGTTACACTTTTTCAAGGAGGCTTTGAAGGTGTCCTTGAAGCATTTCCTCTGCCCACCTGGGGCTCTCTGGGGCTAATAATGTGGAGTATAACCACCAGCACAGGCTCGTTGGGCCCAATGGCCTGTTCCGGTGGCCCTTCCATGTAATCCTTTGGATGACATTCGATCCCGTCTGCCTTTTCAGGTGGGCATTAAAGATGCTCACCTGGAATTTCCGTGGATAACTGGCCGTTTTCGCGGGTTTCTCCCAGGATTCCGCTCATCGTCCGCTGAAGTTACACTAAAAGATCAGACGGTGTCTGTGGAAAACCAACCCTCCGTGGGACTGTTCAAAGAAGAGCCGGGAGCTCTCCTAGTCCAGGCCAACATTCCTCCCTCAACCAAAAGCACCAAATACAGATTAACCGGTCATTGCTGTTGGTGGGATTTCGCCAACATATAAACAGTGACCAGACGTCAAAGTACTTTACTGAATGAGAAACGTTTTTGCGATGTTAAGGTGATGCAACAGTTCCTTTCGTAGGTCCCTGCTGGCCCAGTGTTTAAATGCAGTGCTGAGTCCCGAGTACTGAGTCCAACAGACCAGGAAGGTGCCAGTTTCAATCCGAGTTGATATGGAGTTAGGTTATAGAATTATAGAATAGAATCATAGAAGTTTACAGCACAGAAGGAGGCCATTCGGCCCATCGTGTCCGCGCCGGCCGAAAAAGAGCTCTCCAGCCTAATCCCACTTTCCAGCTCTTGGTCCTTAGCCCTGTAGGCTTCCAAGTACTTTTTAAATGCGATGAGGGTTTCTGCCTCTACCACCCTTTCAGGTAGTGAGTTTCAGACCCCCACCACCCTCTGGGTGAAAAAAGTTCTCCTCAACTCCCCTCTAATCCTTCTACCAATTACTGTAAATCTCTGCCCCCTGGTTATTGACCTCTCTGCTAAGGGAAATAGGTCCTTCCTATCCACTCTATCTAGGCCCCTCATAATCTTATGCACCTCAATTAAATCTCCCCTTAGCCTCCTCTGTTCCAAAGAAGACAACCCCAGCCTGTCTGACCTTTCCTCGTAGCTAAAATTCCCCAGTTAGGTTTGGATGGGACACGGCTGCAATGCTCTCCGTGTTTGAGTAGCGCTGCTGACACGCACTCCACATGAGCACTCGGTTTGGAATCAGATACAGATATTTCAGATTTACATACGATGCCAAACCAGGGAGGGGTGGGGGCAGCGGATTCTGAGGTGTTCGCTCGGAAAGACAAAATAAATTGGACAGAGTATGCAACTGATGGTAGATAAAATTGAATTCAGACAAGTGTATGGTACGGTACATAGGAGGGAAAAAACGGGCAACATGACAACTTCATGAATGGGACAAAAGCAAAATACTGCGGATGCTGGATGACATGAATCAGTCATTCATGAAAGAAAGACTTATGAAATAATACTGAGCGACCTGCGGGTGGCGCTGTCCAGGGAGAGTATAAATACTCGGGCATGGGCCCAGCTTGCGCAGGACATTCTTAACAGGAACTAGTGAAGGACACAACTAGACCTCCATGTTGTAAAACAGTTGATTAAAGCTTTGTTTAACGCTTAGACCAAGTGCCTAGTAGTTTTCTTACGTCACTGGAAATCTGAAATAACAACAGAAAGTGCTGGAAACACTCAGCAGGTCAGGCAGCATCGAGGAGAGAGAAACAGAGTCAACGTTTCGACCTGAAATGTGGGCTTTTTTTAGCTTTGAAAGGAGGTGACTGAGAGATGAACTTCTAGAGGTGTCTAAGTTAGTGAATGGTATGGGAAAGGTAAATCTGGAAAATTACTTTAAACTGAACACAAGAGGACACCGGTTCAAACTAGTAAAATGGAACCTAGGACTGATACCAGAAGGTTCCTCGTCATAGAAACTGTGAGCAACACATGGAAGGGACTCCTTGATAGAGTAGTGGAGGTGAAAACCATGGCAACATTGAAGAACCAATTGGATGTTGCAATGGGGAGAAATGCTAGGTTCTGTGGACGGAAGAAGGTGGGCCGATTGGCCTTCCTCATCCATATCTACCTTGTCATCTCGTGAGCAACCGCTGCTTGAGCGAGGTTCCAACAGGCAAGATGGATCGTGGAACCACAGCCCAAGGAGGGATGATGGGCAGCTAGTGCCATCGCTAATCAACATCACTAAAACAGATGACCTGGTCATTACCTCATTGCTGTCTGTGGGAGCTTGCTGTGCGCAAATTGGCTGTCGTGTTTCCTACATTACAACAGTGACTACACTTCAAAAAGTACTTCATTGGCTGTAAAGCGCTTTAGGACGTCCTGAGGTCATGAAAGGCGCTATAGAAATGCAAGTCTTTCCTTTTTTTCTTTTTTATTAGACCCATACCCCAATGGGGAGCGAGTGGGCAGATGGTGACTGGACCCGTACCCCAGCAATGTGTCACTGGGCAGCTGAAAGAAAAGAAGCTACAGGAAACTTTCGATTAACCGGCCCCTAAATAACCGGAACGCTCTATCCACCGGCAAAATTCAGGAGTCGGTTCAGGTAACTTTTTTTACTTTTATTACTTTTTTTACTCCATTAGTTGCTGTGCAAGGGTGTCGCTGAAGCTGTTGCTAAGCTACAGAGCCACTTGCAACTTGTGCCGATTAACAGGGTTTGTTGCTTCATACGGAGCTCTGAGCTCCGTATCTTTTACTATAGCGTTCGGTTATCCGGAATTGTTGATGAACCGGCACCACGTCGGTCCCGTTGGTGCCGGATACCAGAAAGTTTCCTGTACTTTACTTCAAACCCATGGCCGGTGGAAAGCTGGCATGTTCTGCGAGTAGGATTCCGATGGATAGTTTGGCTTCGCAGCAGCTGCAGAGATCGGGAGCGTTTGCTGATGGTGACAGTCTGTAGAGGAACTGATGTAATTTAATAAACGGCAACAATTTGCGAATAACAAGACGACTGGAAACAGCCTCAGTTCTTTTCAGTACAGGCACATCTGCTGGGAGAAAATTAGAAGTTAGGGAGGAAGCTCTTCAACACCCAGCTGATGCCCGTCATCCTAAATGTGAGATATTTTTGGTCTAACACTTTAATTAACGGTTAGGTAAACACGTGCAGGTGCCTGTGTTTGATGGGTGAGAGACTTGGAGTATTCATTATCTCTCAATATTGCAAACCATTTACAGGAGAGGCTGGTGATTTGCACATTAATTAGACAGCACTGGAGATTAGTGCAGCCCCTCACCTAGACGTCTGTTTTATAGAATTACATAGAATCTACAGCACAGAAATAGGAGAGATTGAGGAGAATAGGCCTATATTCTCTAGAGTTTAGAAGAATGGGAGGTGATCTCATTGAAACATACAAAATTCTTACAGGGCTCGACAGGGCAGATGCAGGGAGGATGTTTCCCCTGGCTGGGGAGTCTAGAACCAGGGGTCACAGTCTCAGAATAAGGGGTCGGCCATTGAGGACTGAGATGAGGAGGAATTTCTTCATTCAGAGGGCTGTGGATGCTCAGTCGTTGAGTATATTCAAGGTTGAGATCGATAGATTTTTGGACTCTAGGGGAATCAAGGGATATGGGGATCGGGCGGGAAAGTGGAGTTGAGGTCGAAGATCAGCCCTGATCTTATTGAATGGCGGAGCAGGCTCGAGGGGCCGTATGGCCGACTCCTGCTCCTATTTCTTATGTTCTTATGTAGGCCATTCGGCCCAACTGGTCTAAGCCGGTGTTTATGCTCCACACGAGCCTCCTCCCACTCGAATTACCTCTTCCCACCCAGCCCCCACCCACCCCCCCTCCGGATCCCTCTATTCCCTTCTCCCTCATGTGTGCATCAAGCCCCACCTTAAATGCCTCAATGCTAACTACTTCAACCACTCCCTGTGGCAGCGAGTTCCACATTCTCACCACTCTCTGTAAAGAAATTCCTCCTATATTCTTTATTTGATCTGTTCGTGACTATCCTATCTTTATGCCCCCTTGTTTTGGCCTCCCCCACAAGTGAGAAACAGTGTTTCCTCGTCCACCCTATTGAACACCTTCATCATTTTAAAGACCTCTATCAGTTGTCCTCTTACTGCAATTCATTACATAGGATTACATTGGATATACAGCACAGAAACAGGCCATTCGGCCCAACCAGTCCATGCCGGCATTTACGAGCCTCCTCCCATCTTTCCCCATCTAACTCTATCAGCATCACCCTCTATTCCCTTCTCCCTCATATGCTTGTCCAGCCTCCCCTTAAATGCATCCATACTATTCGCCTCAACCACTCCCTGTGGTAGCGAGTTCCACATTCTCACCACTCTCTGGGTAAAGAAGTTTCTCCTAAATTCCCTATTGGATTTATCAGTGACTATCTTATATTGATGGCCCCTAGCTTTAACAGAATCATTTTGCACCGATACGCTCCATGCAACAACAACACCTTGTATTTATCTAGCATTCTTAAAGTAGTCAAACGTCCTGAGGTGTTTCACAGGAGCGTTCTCACTGTCCTCAATGGATTTTACTCCATTTTTGCAATGACTCCACTAAGGGACACAGACAGAATAACCCACAGACCTCTCTCAAATGTGGATGTTGGAGGAGGGCAGGACTGGGCGAGGTTGTGATGCTCTCCGTGTTGAATAGCTTGCCAACGCTCGCTGTCGAGGCTCACACACAAAGAATGATGCCTTGGTTGGAACAGCAGAGAACAGCACACCAACAAAATAACCTTCAGCACCAGCAGGGTAACCCAGGGCTCAACCTCAGCACCAGCAGGGTAACCCAGGGCACACCCTCAGCACCAGCAGAATAACCCGGGGCTGAACCTCAGCACCAGCAGAATAACCCGGGGCTGAACCTCAGCACCAGCAGAATAACCCGGGGCTGAACCTCAGCACCAGCAGAATAACCCGGGGCTGAACCTCAGCACCAGCAGAATAACCCGGGGCTGAACCTCAGCACCAGCAGAATAACCCGGGGCTGAACCTCAGCACCAGCAGGCTAACCCAGGACTGAACCTCAGCACAAGCAGGGTAACCCGGGACTGAACCTCAGCACCAGCAGGGTAACCCGGGACTGAACCTCAGCACCAGCAGGGTAACCCGGGGCTGAACCTCAGCACCAGCAGGGTAACCCAGGACTGAACCTCAGCACCAGCAGGGTAACCCAGGACTGAACCTCAGCACCAGCAGGGTAACCCGGGACTGAACCTCAGCACCAGCAGGGTAACCCGGGGCTGAACCTCAGCACCAGCAGGGTAACCCAGGACTGAACCTCAGCACCAGCAGGTTAACCCGGGACTGAACCTCAGCACCAGCAGGTTAACCCGGGACTGAACCTCAGCACCAGCAGGTTAACCCGGGACTGAACCTCAGCACCAGCAGGTTAACCCGGGACTGAACCTCAGCACCAGCAGAGTAACCCGGGGCTGAACCTCAGCACCAGCAGAATAACCCGGGGCTGAACCTCAGCACCAGCAGGGTAACCCGGGACTGAACCTCAGCACCAGCAGGGTAACCCGGGACTGAACCTCAGCACCAGCAGAATAACCCGGGGCTGAACCTCAGCACCAGCAGGGTAACCCGGGACTGAACCTCAGCACCAGCAGAATAACCCGGGGCTGAACCTCAGCACCAGCAGTCTTGGCTGATTGACCATGAAATAGAAGTCTTTCAGGCGAGTGAAAATGCCATTAAGCGACATTTGTACGAATTGTTAAAAGGTCCCCAGACCTGATCACTGTCCCATTTGCAGGAGGATTTGTTTAAGAATAAAACCAGGGAGATAGCAGGGCCCGAGGGGGAGGAAACTATTAAAATTCATATTCAGGCAAATTATTTCAACTACTGCGTGGCTTCAGCATTCAAATAATAGAGGGTGCATTTATTTTGATACTTTTGCCTTTGTCTGATTCTCTCTCTCGTCCCATCCATCAGATTCTCGCTCTCTCTCTGATTCTCTCTCTCTCTGATTCTCTCTCTCTCTGATTCTCTCTCTCTCTGATTCTCTCTCTCTGATTCTCTCTCTCTGATTCTCTCTCTCTGATTCTGTCTCTCTGATTCTGTCTCTCTGATTCTCTCTCTCTCTGATTCTCTCTCTCTGATTCTCTCTCTCTCTGATTCTCTCTCTCTGATTCTGTCTCTCTCTGATTCTCTCTCTCTCTGATTCTGTCTCTCTCTGATTCTCTCTCTCTCTGATTCTGTCTCCAAATCCTCTCTGTTGCAGGTTTTCCGAGCTCCTCTCTCACTGCCAGTTTTTATTGGGACTCTTTCACTGTCTGTCTCATTTTTATATTTGTCTCCTTACTATTGGCAGTCATCCTCATTTTGAGGCCCTGTTCCATGTTACAGTTGCTGGGCTCATTGATCGGATCTGGTTTCACACTGAGTCTTGGAGCACACAGAAAGAGAGCTTCCAAAAAGACAGAAATACGGAAACCCAATTCTCCGCAGCCCAATCAACATCAAATAAAGTAACATTAAAAAATGGACAGTCTGCTCAAAAATACAGGCGGTTCAGACAAAACACTGATTGGCAATCCTACAGGTGCAGGAGAGAAATCATCAACCCAAAATAAATGAGCTGTATTTTCTTGCTAACCTATGTGTGTCCTCAAGCACCCAGTTAGTCTGTTGTGAAAGCCCTGTCCCTTCCATTTGTTGAAGTTTTTGTCCGCAGACATTGTTTTGCAGGGTAGAATTTTGAGGCTCATCTCATCAGACGAGAGCTAGGCCGAAGGCTGCCCTTAGACACCACTGCTGGACATTAATGCCTATTGAAATGCTTTCTATTAGTGTTGAGCGGTTACTATGGCAACTGTTTTTGAGCTGCAGGTTTGGGACATGTCTTGGGAAGTAAATGAGGCTCTTTCTGCTGTTCAAATTCAAACTGTTAGTTCAGGGAAACCTCTTGGGCCCTGAATTTCAATCAGGTTGCCCTGGCCTAGCAACGCACTCTTCCTGCTTAGCAACGGTAACTAATGTGGCGTTTATGTCGCAGCGTGCCTTTGGAGACAGCGGCGTATTATAGACAAGGCGACTAATGGCTATGAGGCCCACCTGACGGGGCGAAGGTGTCGGCTTCTGGATGGTATAGGGATCTCAGGTGAGCAAAGTGCGATGCCACCCTCGGTCGGATAGCCCCCTGACACTCTGGGCTGACACCTGCAGAATGAGAGCGCAGAGAGTGAGCACCTGTTGGCAGCATTCCTGAGGCAAGAGTCTGGGCAGGGGTGATTTTGACGTTGGGTGACAAACAAGCGATATCGATTATATATCTTTCCCGATTTTCATCCTGCCGTGGCTCAGTGGGTAGCCTTCTCACCTCTGAGTCAGAAGGCTGTGGGGTCAAGTCTCACTCCAGAGACTTGAGCAGAAAAATCTAGGCTGACCCTCCCAGTGCAGTGCTGAGGGAGTGCTGCACTGTCAGAGGTGCCGTCTTTCAGATGAGAGGTTAAACCGCGAGGCCCCGTCTGCTCTCTCAGGTATTTGTAAAAGATCCCACGGCCACTATTTCGAAGAAGGGCAGGGGAGTTCTCCTCAGTGTCCTGGGCCAATATTTATCCCTCAACCAACATCACTAAAACAGATTATCTGCTCATAAGAACATAAGAATTAGGAGCAGGAGTCGGCCATTCGGCCCCTCGAGCCTGCTCCGCCATTCAATAAGATCATGGCTGATCTTTGACCTCAACTCCATTATTCCCACCCGATCCCCATATCCCTTGATTCCCCTAGAGTCCAAAAATCTATCGATCCCAGTCTTGCTCATTATCACATTGCTGTTTGTGGGGTCTTGCTTTGCACGTTTCCTACATTACAATAATGACGGTATCCCAAAAGTGCTTCATTCTTTAATTCAACGGAAATAAAAATCCAGAGAGGTTTATATCGCGCGGCTGAATCGATATTGCCCGTTTCATACTATCGCCCAAAGCTACCCCCTGCATCATTGGGAGAGAATGGGGTGGGGGGGTGGAATTGTAAAGGGGTGAGGTGGGGAGAATATTTCAATTCAGTATTCAAAAGAACCTTGCAAAAACTAAGCTACATCCAACTTGAATTTATACAACACAATGAAACGTGGTAATTGGAGCATTCTGCCCACATATCCACCAAAGCCCTAAAAAACCAGCCCGTCATCCAGACTTTGTACAAACCCAGTTAAGACAGTGGAAGGGGAAAAGGACAATGTTGATATACAGTTATTGGACTGTTGGGAGAGTGGGCTGGCTTAGGAACCCACAGGAGGGCCAGTTCACTGTCGATTTGATTGTCGCACCAAACGGAGTTGGGGGCCATTAAAGGGGAGACTGATGACGAGATTTCTTGCTTAAGGTTAATTTGGTAAAAAAGCATATCATTAAAAGATGCTTACGTTTTAATTCTATAAACTTCAAGATGTTGTACACCATTTATACAGGCTATACAGACAAGGCTTGAATGAGACAGACAGTGGGGTTCAACTGCGTGTGAAGGAGAGATTATGGACCAGCGCCCTGGGAAGGATCGAGGTGGTGGGGAGGTTTGGGTTAGAAGGAAGGGGAGAGGGGGGTAGGGGGAGGGATGTCGGTCACACTCTACACCATCAACATTGTGACATCTCTGTCAAAATATTTCTCTTGATTTTAATTTGGTGGAAAAAGCCCATCTGCATGCAAATTTATGGCAATTGGGCTGTTCCTGCTCGCGCTCTCTCTCTGTAATTTCGGCTGATTTGCGAAGCCGATTGTGGTCTGCGTGCGGTTTGATATTTTTTAAATCCAAGGCTGTTGTGGGGCATTTTTTTTTTTTGCAGCCAATTACGGGCAGCTGCACCGGTTTCCATGGCAACTGTATGTCTTCCTGCATCCACTGGGGTAGAGTGAGGCTTCCCTTGGTAGTAGGCCCAAAGCTGGCAGGCAGATTGATTCTGGCAAAGAACTGTTTTATGTTTTCTTTTTCTTCTTTGGCTGATATTATAGCACCTCAGCTGTTGGGAGTTTCCAGTCTCATCAACATTTTAAGCACAGAACTGTAACTTGGGTATTACCACGTCTGTCAATCCTGTAATCGCACTTAAACAGCAAATCAAAATTAAAAGTTCTGAGGCTCCCTCAGTGGTTCCTAGTGGATCAAATTGCCGAGCGTTTGCGGCACTGAGGCCAACAGGCAGTCGTGAGGAAGCTACAATTGGTCACAACAAGCCTGACTAAAGCAGGGTGGGCAGGGGGATAATCAGCCAGGGTTCCTGCTCCTGACAGCACGACGGTTAAATGACCCATGATTGCATCCTCCAAAGAATTTTCAACTGAAATCAAAATAGAATGGGCAATTAGGATGTTTCCACGGCAACTAAGGATGCTCATGATGTGATGCAATTGGCTCCTTTTTACCCATTAGGTTTTTCTCCTCTTGCAGTTTCCTCCCCTATTCCCCTGAAAGCACCAACTCTTGCTGGGCTACTGATCCAGGGATACTGATAGCCCTGAGGCAATAGCAAAATACTGCGGATGCTGGAAATCTGAAACAACCACAGAGAATGCTGGAAATACTCAGCAGCAGGTGCATGGGAACACCACCACCTCCAAGTTCCCCTCCAAGTCACACACCATCCCGACTTAGAAATATATCGCCGATCCTTCATCGTCGCTGGGTCAAAATCCTGGAACTCCCTCCCTAACAGCGTTATGGGAGTGCCTTCACCACACGGGCTGCAGCGGTTCAAGAAGGCGGCTCACCACCACCTTCTCAAGGGGCAATTAGGGATGGGCAATAAATGCTGGCCTTGCCAGCGACACCCACATCCCATAAAAACAAATTTTAAAAAAAGGTCAGGCAACATCGTGGAGCGAGAAACAGAGTCAACGTTTCAGGCCGATGACCCTTCGTTAGAACTGGGTCCCAGACCTGAAACGTTAAATCTTGTTTCTCTCTCCACGGATGCTGCCTGACCTGCTGACTGTCTCCAGCATTTTCTGTTGTTGTTACTGATAGCCCTCGTATCTCACCCAAGCATCTGTTGCGCCTGTGTCTTACACAGTATTTACAGCACAGAAACAGGCCATGCGGCCCAACTGGTCCGTGCCGGTGTTTATGCTCCACACGAGCCTCCTCCCGCCCCTCTTCATCTCACTCCATCAGCATATTCCTTCTATTCCTTTCTCCCTCATGTGCTTCCTCTTAAATCCATCTATGCTAGTCACGTTAACTACTCCCTGTGGTAGCGAGTTCCACACTCTCTCTGGGTAAAGAAGTTTCTCCTGAATTCCCTATTGGATTTATTAGTGACTCTCTTATGTTGATGGCCCCTAGTTCTGGTCTCCCCCACAAGTGGAAACATCTTCTCTACGTCTACCCTATCGAACCCTTTCAGAATCTTAAAGACCTCTATCAGGTCACCCCTCAGCCTTCTCTTTTCCAGAGAAAGAAGCCCCAGCCTGTTCAATCTTTCCCAATAGGTAGAACCTCTCAGTTCTGGTATCATGCTAAATGTGGGAGGCTAGGCACTGAATGTCGGCAGGCTATTAGACTGTGCGAAAGATGACCCGATCCTCCCCATAGCCTCTCACACCCGAGCACTCTGCAGCAGTCAGGAGCGGCTCGTCCACCCTGCTTGATGCTCCATCTCCGACTTCAGGAGCGCCAAAGCCAACTGCTGCCCCAACTGGGATCAAACATGGGACCTCGCGGTCTGAATGGCTCAGTGCTGCCCGGGGGTGGGACTACTACTCACTCGACCTTGGGGGAGAGGTTTATCACACCTACTGCCCATACTTCCTTTTGGAGCTCACGGTAGCACTTGAACCCGTGGAGGGAAGGGTAAATGTCGGACCAAAGCCCCTCCCGCTCAGTCCCCAATGTAGAGAGGTGCGGAGTGAAGACCAGAGATGTCCATAGAGAAACCAAGGACTGTGGAGTGTTTGGTTTGTCACATTTTCATCGTCTTCCTTCACCCCAAAACCCTCACTCCTTAACTTTCGAAAAACTGAACATATAAAATTTGGAACATCAGCTACTGAACTCCCAGGGGAGGGATCAGGCCTGGACCTCACATTAATTGAGTTTATTTCACCAATGCACACACACCTCTCCCCACACTTACACACCCCCACTCACACTCTCGCCCATAAACAAAAGGAATTTGGGGTGAAAATGATCTGAGCCCAATATCACTAACTGTACACAATCAGCAGGTCGGGTTTGACCCAGTTTCTATCTATTCTCGGTGGAGCTGGAGCCTTGGTTAGTTGGGAGGCAGTTAAATCTAGGCCAACGGAGCAGGTCCCTCTGCTAATTCTGCTGCTATTTTCTATTCTCCGCTAAAATGCTGCTCAATTTTGATCGTCTCTCTGACAAAGCCCCACAATTTGACGGGTGCTGCGTGCGTTAAAAGATGGGTCACTTTAGAGAATGCGTCACTCGGTGTTGTCCTGAGCCATACACAGCAGGAAAGTCACAGGTCCCACCTCTGTCTGTGCTGTAGTTGTGCCAAATTGGCCTCTTTGTTCGTTTTCTGGGGACGTCGCCCCACCATTGGCGGCCGTGCCTTCCGCTGGCCAGGCCCCAAGCTCTGGAATTCCCTCCCTAAACCTCTCAGCCTCTCTACCTCTCTCTCCTCCTTTAAGACGCTGCTTAAAACCCACATCTTTGACCAGGCATTTGGTTACCTGACCTAATATCTCCTTATGTGACTCGATGTCAAATTTTGTTTGATAATCGCTCCTGTGAAGCACCTTGGGACATTTTACTATGTTAAAGGCGCTATATAAATACAAGTCATTGTTGTTTTGAGGGGAAAATCAGCCAAGGTTCCTGTTCCTGATCACTGCCCAGTGGGATCTGCTAGAAACTTACATTTCTATAGCCCCTTTCATGACCTCAGGACGTCCCAAAGTGCTTTACAGCCAATGAAGTACTTTTTGAAGTGTAGACATTGTTGTAATGTGGGAAACGCAGCAGCCAATTTGCGCACAGCAAGCTTCCACAAACAGAAATGTGATAATGACCAGATAATCTGTTTTAGTGATGTTGATTGAGGGATAAATATTGGGCCCAGGACACTGGGGAGAACTCCCCTGCTCTTCTTCGAAATAGTGGCCATGGGATCTTTTACATCCACCCGAGAGAGCAGACGGGGCCTCGGTTTAACATCTCGTCTGAAAGACGGCTCCTCTGACAGTGCGGCGCTCCCTCAGCACTGCGTTGTCGGAGCATCGGCCTGGATCACGTGCTCAAGTTTCTGGACAAGCTGCGCGTGCATGAACCGTGGCCGAGATCAGACTCTGCTGCGGTGCCTAAGCCTTACCCCAACTAGGCTCGCAGGTGAATGGTGACTTAGACGAGGAGTCAGGTGGCAGCCGGCACCATCGCACCCTCGCGGGCGCGGGGAGTAAACTGTGGGCGTATTATTGTAGTAAAATGTCCCAAGGTGCTTCACAGGAGCATTATCAGCCAAAAATTGACACCGAGCCACATAAGGAGATATTAGGACATTTGGTCAAAGAGGTAGGTTTTAAGGAGCGTCTTAAAGGAGGAAAGAGAGGTAGAGAGGCGGAGTGGTTTAGGGAGGGAATTCCAGAGCTTAGGCCTAGGTAGCTGAAGGCACGGCCACCAATGGTGGGGAGTAGTTGATACACAAGAGGCCAGAAGTGGAGGAATGCAGAGTCCTTGGAGGATCTGTTGGAACTTTAAGACTCTGCGGCTGCTGTTTTGGTGTGTCAGGGACATTCTGTAAAGCTCAGAAGCAAAACACTGCCACAAATATTTTGCAACCACATGGTTCCAGCACAGGGAGAATGGAGACAGCAGCCTCGTCGCAGCCTCTTCTGGAATGGATTAATTTTCACAGTCTAAAAATATTTGGGATTAAGGGGATATTTGCAAATAGTTTTACAGCACGAAAATTTTCCAGATTCTGGTTCCAGCGTGCTGCTATTTAACCCCTGTACACTCCGCATCCTTCTCTCTGAATTATTATTTCTCTATCTCCCTGTTTCTCATTCTTCCTCTCCTGAAGGTGCTGACTCACGTGAGCTCCATGGGTTCTGGGCTCTATCCGGTACCTCGACAGAGTGGCTATTCCCCCTGGGCGAGCCCCTGGCAGTGGGGAGAATTTTAGCCTGGGTGAGTGGCTGGGATTGGGTGCGGGTGGGGGGGCTATACCGGGAAAAATTCCCCAACCTGCCGACTTCCGGGTTTAACAGAGGCGGGACAAAGGGCGGGCAGCCAACCCGCTCCCAGGAGTGAAGAAATTTCTCCTCATCTTAGTCTTAAATGGCTGACCCCTTATCCTGAGACTATGCCCCCTAGTTCTAGACTCCATCCAGGGGAAACAATCTCTCAGCAACTACCCTGTCAATCCCCCTCAGAATCTTTTGGCCGTGATTTCCCCTACCTCGGTGGGTCCGGGTTGGGCAATGTCGGTGGTGGGTCCCGACCCTGCTGCTGGCTCCAGCCCGCTGTGTAGAATGATTTTACGTTGATTGGGCTTGTTAAGCCCGCCCAGCGTGTTTGCCGGCCAATTGACGGAAGCGGGTCTGATGACGTCATTTGATGACGCATCATCAGCCGGCTCCCTTAAAGGGACCATGCGCAAATTTAATTTGACAGTTGTGCTGTCAGTGTTCTGCAGCATTGAGGTGCTGCAAACACTGACAAGCACTGCACAGAGGTGCACAGCTGCAACCAGGCTCTCCCATGACTCCCTCCACATGTTTATGGAGGGAGTCACAGCACGCAGGGAGGTCCTCTTCCCTTCCCATGGGTGGAAGAGTCCTCCACAGGAGACCAACGCAGCCTGATTGCACATTGCACAGGAGGACACAAGCAGGGATGTCGTCAGTCCAATCATACCAACTAACAACATACAAGGGTAGGCACTTGGGTGTTTTAGCCAATGTTCATGTAAAGTTTCTGTTAATGTGCTGTCAAACATTGAAACCTTTATTTTCAACACTTTGCGTTCTTGGACAGATTAGTGTGCACCTTTGGAAGTGGCTTAGTGAGTTGTGAGAAATAGCGGTACCCCCCGCAATGGTGATGAGTGTGAAAGGAATGGCTTGGGCATTGTAGGGATACTTTATGGTGTTGGTGTGGCGTAGTGCCAAGTTGACATATCATGTGGCAGCCAGGGTGTACAGTGTCAGGTGAAGTAAATCTGGCCATGGTGAGGCCATCCCTGGCCTCCCGGGCAGCAATGTGGTCGGGTGCTGGTGTCCTGTGCAGCATCAGTTGATTGCGGAGAACGTTGGTGCTACTGGTGTGCCTGGTGCTGGGGCTGATTGTGGTAGGATTCTGAGGACCAAGGTGAGATAGTTTCAAGGGCACCGATGCTGCTGTAATAGATGGCAGGTGAACTTGAGATGACAGAAGCAATCTGTCAATGGTGAGAGAGGTTGTTTCAATGAGGTGAAAGTGGATGGAGAGTTTACTCCAAACACTTGCAACCTGCATAAAAAGCTCAATCTCTCTTCCAAATGCAGTAAGCAACAGCTTCTGAGCTTGGAAAGTGAACAGCTCTGAGATGGGGGTTTTTATAGCACATTTGCAGCTGTTAAGTAATGAGATGATTCCATGGTCATACAACTCCCGACCTGCTTACCTGACGTGATCCCCGAGCAGCGTGGACCCCATGGGCGACCTCGTAAAATGTAAAGGTAAGCTCAAAATACTTCTTAATGGGCTGTTAACAAGGTCATAATGACCTGAATTGCCTCCCCCGCCACTGCGTGTCAGGTCTGTTCAGCGCTGACAGACCCAACATCTGGGAAAGGCAAATGGCGGCAGGTTGACAGCGGGGTCCTGACCGGCTGTTTAAAATTTTTTTCCCACCGACCCTCCACCAAATGTGCCCGCTGACCTCCCCGAAACATTCCCCCTATACGTTTCAATGAGATCACCTCTCATTCTTCTAAACTCCAGAGAGTATCGGTCCATTCTACTCAATCTCTCCTCATAGGGCAACCCTCTCATCCCAGGAATCGATCTAATTCCACACTCGGCATTAGAGTTACCAATTGAATTACCAGGGGAAGGAGAGCTGCTTTATCTTTTTTCCTTATTAATACGCGGATGCCGTGAAATGACGTACACTCGCTGACACTGTAAATGCTGAGTTCTTCACCCAGTGATTGAAGCGGCGTTGAATACCCGGCCGTACTCTCACCTCGCTCCACCCTCTAATATTAGGTTCTGTCAGGCTCAGTGCAACGTGGGCTTGTAGCAGCAATTCCAACCTACAATCAGAATATATCAAAGCCCTATCATTACCCCACATTACTCATTGCTGTGAAATGGCAACAGTGATCGGAGCCAGCCCAGTGTGTAGGTTAAAGCCGTCGCCAGGCTGCAGAGGGGCAGGCTGGTAATGCTGGCTATGGCACGGCGTTGGAGAGTCCGACACTCTCTGCACCCCCCCCCCCCACCATATGTACTACAGGTAGGGATTTATACTGGGGATGGGGGATTATACAAGGGGGCTTTATACAAGGTTGGCAGACAGGAAGCAAAGAGTTGGAATAAATGGGTCTTTTTCTGAATGGCAGGCAGTGATTAGTGGGGTACGGCAGGGATCGGTCCTTGGACCCCAGCTATTCACAATATATATTAATGATCTAGACGAGGGAACTAGATGTAATATCTCCAAGTTTGCAGACGACACAAAGCTGGGTGGGCGTGTGTGCTGTGAGGAGGATACCGAGAAACTCCAGTGTGATTTGGACAGGTTGGGTGATTGGACAGATGCAGTATAATGTGGATAAATGCGAGGTTATCCACTTTGGTGGCAGATTAAGCATGCAGGTACAGCAGGCGGTTAAGAAGGCAAATGGTATGTTGGCCTTCATAGCGAGAGGGTTCGAGTACAGGAACAAGGATGTCTTCCTACAGTTGTACAGGGCCTTGGTGAGACCACGCCTTGAGTATTGTGTGCAGTTTTGGTCGCCTTATCTGAGGAAGGATGTTCTTGCCATGGAGGGAGTGCAACGAAGATTCACCAGGCTGATACCTGGGATGGCAGGAATGACGTATGGGGAGAGATTGGGTCGATTGGGCTTATACTCGCTGGAGTTTAGAAGAATGAGAGGGGATCTCATCGAAACTTATAAAATTCTAACAGGACTAGACAGACTAGATGCAGGAAGGATGTTCCCGATGGCCGGGGAGTCCAGAACTAGGGGTCATAGTCTAAGGATAAGGGGTAAGCCATTTAGGACTGAGATGAGGAGGAATTTCTTCACCCAGAGAGTGGTGAACCTGTGGAATTCTCTACCACAGAAGGCAGTTGAGGCCAATTCATTAAATATATTCAAGAAGGAGTTAGATATATTTCTTAAGGCTAAAGGGATCAAGGGATATTGGGAGAAAGCAGGGACAGGGTACTGAGTTTGGATGATCAGCCATGATCTCATTGAATGGCGGAGCAGGCTCGAGGGGCTGAATGGCCTACTCCTGCTCCTATCTTCTATGTTTCTATGTAAGGGAGGCTTATACAAGGGGGATTTAAACGGGGAGGAGGATCATACTGGGAGGTTTAATATAATACATACAACATTATATTGTGGTTGAGGATTTTCTTTTCTTGCTAACGCACTTTTCCCAGTGGTGAACTGAGTAACAGAGTCTCATGACCTGCAGGAACCCTGTGACACAGATAATCAACAGCTGGGATAAAAAAAAAAGGGACTAACCGTTTTGAAAAAAAACAGCAGATTTATTGACGTGTATTGACATTCCCCTTAACACTTGAACTGGTGAATGTAATGGGTGCCCGGGGAGCTGTAAACGTTACTGCCTGGTTTAATTAGCCGAGTCTCAACCTCTCCTTTATGCTAGAGCGAGAGAGGGAGAATTTATAGACTAGCAGCATTCTGGTTTTATCATGAATTCAGGGTTTTATGAGTTTGCTCCAGTAAAGATATCTATAGGTTTATTCAAAACCCCTCCAATTGAGGAATGATTAGGAGTGCGGAAACCACAATACCAGATACTCGGACAATAGAATGGTTTAGCAACAGCAAAAAAAACTGACAATCCCACATTACAACAGTGACCACACTTCAAAAAGTAATTAATTGGCTGTGAAACGCTTTGGGACGTCCTGAGATTGTGAAAGGCGCTATAGAAATGCAAGTTCTTTCGTTCATTCTCTTTTTCTTTCATCCCATCCTTCGCACTGGTCACATCTCTCGTCTCTTTCTAATTTAACAATATTTCTATGGTCAGTGTTCCTCCATACTTTCCTCTCTCCTTCCTCTGTAGATCCAAATAGTCCATCCTCTTGCATAAACCAGCTGACTCAGTCTAAGTGCAAACACATTACGTTGCCTCCTACTCTAACACATTTTTTCTAAGGACCTAAAAGCTGTGGCTCTCCTCACCTCTCTCAGTCTACCCTTCCATCCTATAATCTACTGGTCCTATTTGACCCCCAGCTGAGCTTCCGACCCCATATCCTCAAGACCGCCTACTTCCACCTCTGTAATATCGCCCATCTCTGCCCCCGCCCATCTGCTGCTGAAACCCTCATCCATGACTTTGTTACTTTCAGACTCGACTATTCCAACGCTCTGCTGGCCGTCCTCCTACCTTCCACTCTCCGTAAACTTCAGCTCATCCAAAAATCTGCTGCCCCGTGTCCTAATTCGCACCAAGTCCCGTTCACCCATCACCCCTGTGCTCGCTGACCTACATTGGCTTCCGGTCCGGCAACGCCTCGATTTATTTTCAAATCCCTCCATGGCCTCACCCCTCCCTATCTCTGTAACCTCCTCCAGTCCCTGCAATGCTCCAAGATCTCTGCGCGCCTCCAATTCTGGCCTTTCGCGCATCCCCGATTTTCATCTTTCCACCACTGGCAGCCGTGCCTTCAGCTGCCGAGGCCCTAAGCTCTGGAATTCCCTCTCTAAACCTCTCCGCCTCTTTTAAGTCACTCCTTAAAACCTTCCTCTTAATTGTCTTAATATCTCCTTATGTGGCTCGGTGTTAAATCTTGTTTGAGAACGCTCCTGTGAAGCGCCTTGGGGTGCTTTACTACGTTAAAGGCGCTATATAAATGCAAGTTGTTGCTGAAAGTTCAGCCCAGACTCTGCCATTTCCAACATTTTCTGATTTTATTTCAACTGTATATTTTATTAAGGGGTTGTTAGGTTATTAATTTTTACTTATTTTATTATTCAAATGGTTAGCTGTGGTTCCAGCAACTTTAAAATTATTTTTGATCTCACATACCCTCAGCAAAGCCAACCAGAAGACCCTGAACTCAAAAATAATTAAAAAAAAAATGATTTGACAACTACTGCAAATTAAATGATATTGAGAACATTTCTGCAGTTCTACCCTTGAAAGTCATCACCTGCACACCAGGAGAGCAGAAATTACACTGAATGCGGCTTAAGCCACATCCATACAATCCTTTGTGACGCACTTTCTTGGCAATATCCTGAGGGCTAATCGTTAACGCACCCTTGACAGTAATAAAGACTGGGGATGAATATAGAGACCATTCATCAAACACTCAACAACACCAATTCTGTTAGAATTATCATTGCAAATAAATCACTCAAAGAAAGACATGTATTTCTACAGCGCCGTTCACAACCTCAGGACGTCCCAAAGTGCTTTACACCCAATTAATTACTTTTGAAGTGTAGTCAGTTGTAATGTAGGAAACGCGGCAGCCAATGTGCGCACAGCAAGCTCCCACAGGTTCAAGCTCTCTGATACCTTATCCATTGTTCAAGTGTGAGCCTAGAGTGTCGGCAGACTATTTGATCATGTTAGAAATCACAGCTGTTCCTAATCCTGATCTCACCTGACGCTCGTATGCACACGTACCGTGCCATGGTCCCCTTTTATCCAAGTGACCATTTTTCATGTGCAAGCCTAGACAGTATCGGCAGTCCATCCAGCCAAGGGAGGACATCACAGTTGAGTTGATCCTGTCCTTGCCCAGAGAGAGACACGTGCGTACACACACACACACGCACACGTCACTAGATAGGAGCTGGTTTTCCCTTCCCTTTGGCTGCCCGTGTCCTAACTCACACCAAGTCCCGTTCACCCATCACCCATTTGCTCGCTGACCTACATTGGCTCCTGGCCCGGCAATGCCTCGATTTTAAAATTCTCATCCCTGTTTCCAAATCCCCCCATGGCCTCACTCCCTATCTCTGTAACCTCCTCATCTCTGTAACCTCCTCCAGCCTCACAACCCTCCGAGAACTCTACGCTCCTCCAATTCTGGCCTCTTGAGCATCTCTGATTTTAATCGCTCCACCTTTGGCGGCCGTGCCTTCAGCTGCCTGGGCCCTAAGCTCTGGAATTCCCTCCTTAAACCTCTCCACCTCTCTTTCCTCCTTTAAGACACTCTTTAAAACCTACCACTTTAACCAAGCATTTGGTCATCTGCCCTAATTTCTCCTTATGTGGCTCGGTGTAAAATTTGGTTTTATAATGCTCCTGTGAAACGCCTTGGGGCGTTTTACTACGTTAAAGGTGCTATATAAATACAAGTTGTTGTTGTTATCCCCTCACTCAGGGATGCTGAGGACTATTGTAGAACATGTAACACCATCCCGGCTAAGGTCAACTAACCAGGGACCGAATCTGGGACCTCCCTGGGCTCCATAGCTCAGCGACTGACTGGATAAAACTCACCGTGCCACCAGGAGTGTCCAAACTTGGGTCTGAAAAGCCTGTAGACTGTGGGAGGAGTGGAAGCCTGAGGGAGACGAGAAGTTCCACTGTTTTTGAGGTCCTGGGTTAGGAGTAGAAGGTGTGAGGAGATTGATTTTGACACGGAGGATATCCTGGAATTTATGCTTGAATTTACTGGGCGGCGTTGTCTCTAGTGGGAGATTATGTGGGTTTGGGAGAGTCGATTGTGCTGTATTGATATTACAGCACAGATTTGTTAAGTATTATAACCCAAGGGTCCTAAAACGATGGAATCTGCCTGGATTGTACTGGGAGCACTGCAACAGCATTAATACCTGGGCATGGTCCCAAAAGGCCAGGGAGCTGATATTTAATACATGAGTGCGATGCTGGGTGTCTTCAGTTAAAAATATTTAATGCCCCAATGATTTTACTTTTGTGTTGCTCATAGCAGTGTCCAGGAAATTAATCTTTAATTCCCGGAGAGTCCATGACAACCCTGGAGGGTTGGAAATTCTAACTGTCAGTAGAAGTGCTGCCTCGTTTTCATATTTTTTTTATTCATTCATGGGATGTGGGCGTCACTGGCAAGGCCGGCATTTATTGCCCATCCCTAATTGCCCCTTGAGAAGGTGGTGGTGAGCCGCCTTCTTGAACCACTACAGTCTGTGTGGTGAAGGTGCTCCCACAGCGGTGTTAGGGAGGGAGTTCCAGGATTTTGACCCAGCGACGATGAAGGATCGGCCGATATATTTCCAAGTCAGGATGGTGTGTGACTTGGAGCGGAACTGGGAGGTGGTGGTGTTCCCATGCGCCTGCTGCCCTTGTCCTTCTAGGTTGTAGAGGTTAGATGTGAAGGTGCTGGCATTGGCACTGAACAAGATATGCTGCCACGTTTTCTGGCCAGCAAGGCATTTGTGTTCTGACGAAAGGTCATTAACGTAAAACGTTAATTGTTTCTCTCTCCACAGATGCTGCCCGACACCAGAACAGGCGGAGGCCATTCTGCCCCTCGAGCCTGTTCCGCCATTCAATTAGATCATGGCTGATTTGTACCTTAACTCCATCAACCCGCCTTGGTTCCGTAACCCTTAATACTGTTGTCTAACAAAAATCTATCAATCGCAGTTTTGACATTTGCAATCGACTCCCAGCCTCAACAGCTTTTTGGGGGAGAGAGTTCCAGATTTCCACCACCCTTTGTGTGAAGAAGTGTTTCCTGACATCACCCCTGAACGGCCTGGCTCTAATTTTAAGGTTATGCCCCCTTTGTTCTGGACTCCCACCACCAGAGGAAATAGTTTCGCTCTATCTACCCTATAAAATCCTTTAATCAGCTTAAACGCCTCAATTAGATCACCCATTAATCTTCTGTACTGACCTGCTGAGTGTTTCCAGCATTTTCTGCTTTTATTTCAGGGTTTGAATCGTTGGCCTAAGATTAATTCTCCCAAACATCAGGAAACGTTTAAAGGCCAGAAAATTAAAACCGCGATCCGGATTTTTAAAGGCACTAGCTGCATGTAAGCCTCCTGTCGCTCCCAGCAACGTGCAGCCTTGGCACTTTGCACGATTCAGTCAAGCAACAGAGATTCTGCGGTAGAATTAGTGGGAGGAAAAAAAGATACAAGTTGTTCTGTGTCATTATTTACAGGAGCTGAATTAAACAGATCAAAAACACAAACCTTTTGTAGAGGAAGACTGCGCAACGTAACAGTGATTCAATATTTTAATGGACGTGTTAGTGTAGGTAGCTATTTATGAGATTGCACCTAACCCACTTAACAGCAAGTAATAGTTTAAAAAAATGAACATGGCTAATTATATGTCTGTAACATATTTTGCACTTGACAATGTTTCACACAGTAAATTAGCATCAAAGCTATTCTGAATACTCAGACAGAATAATTAGCACAATCTGTCTGAGTAAAGTGAGGGTTCAGAATGAGTTAATGATGCAGGCTGCCTGGCAGAAAGGAGTTTTATTTAGCATTCCATCATTAAATGTTCCTCACCCGATATTGGTCCCAGGTTTTCTTTACTGATCTGATTAATATTCTGTGGAAGTGATGCACAAGAAAGCCTCTGTGGAGTGTGAGTGAGAGACAAAGACAGGAGGTAGAAAGAAAGTGAGGCTAGAGAGGGACACAGTAGAGAATAGAGACAGACAGATACTCACTCAGTGAGCAGGTAGAGACAGACACTCAGAGACAGACCCTCAGACAGCAGAGACAGACACACACACACTCGTGACACAGAAAGACAATAGAAACATGGGCAACGGAGAACAGAGAGGAGCAGATCTATAGAGAAAGCTATTTGCAACAGCTGTCCCGACCCCGAATTAAATCTCTTGTCCTCTCACTGTGACCGTTATGACTTAGATATTTGTTGGGTGCTTTTTTCCAAGGCACTAAGATGATGATGATGATGGCACACTAGCTTCAGCTCGTTTGATTGCTTCATGATTCGTTTGTGTTCTGGAAGGAAAGTGAAAACAATTGGCCCAGGAGAGGATGTGTCAGAGGGAGAGTGGCAGCTCCTTGATCTGATGTGCACACAGACAGTGTGGGGCACTGCTCAGTCTGAGCTGTCTCACGCGATGGCTCTGCATTTCCATTTCTTAGGAATTCTTTTCCGCTTCAAGTGAACCTGGTGTGCGTCTCTTCTGCTCATAACTTGCCCCAGTCAGTGGTCCTGCCTACAAAAGTAATTTTGCCTGAACAGCCAGGGCACCTTTCAAATATTAATAAAATTATTAAATCCTATGAAAGCTACACATTGCACACAGCCCCATAAGCTGTACATGCCAAAAGCTGTACATGCCAAGTCAAACTCAACAATGCAAACCTTGATTATCTATAACATAACATATGAACAATTTTACATCTGCACCGACTTCCTGTCTGCAGCATTTAGTTTTCTGTTGTCACATTTTTGTCTCAACTTTTCCCATTACAAATCCCTATGTCCATATTTATGACAAGTCTTGCCTACGTAAACTTGTAACCTGGCTTGCCATGGCTGCCGCACCTCCTGTCAACTTCCTATGTATTCATTTATAATGGGGGACTGTCTATGTAAACGTCACACATTAATTACGCGCCCTCTAGTGGAGGGTGTTATTGCAGTGTGAAAAGTTTACACGGCCAGTTTCCAGTATAAATGAATACATAGGAACTTATAATGGAAATATAAAAATAAGGACAGAACATATGATTTTAAAAAGGGGATTGAATCACGTCTTGATGTCCCAGACCAGTTATCCCCCACCCTCTAACCCCGCTTTAACTGAAGACCACACAGTCTCAACTCCCTCTGTGTAGTATCATAGGAGAGTGACTAGCAATAAATACATTTTTGGGTCATTGACAAAAGAATCAGCGGCAAGATGAGGAGAGTTTTTTTTAATGTAGCAAGTTATGATCTGGAATGTACTGCCTGAAAAAGGCAGGTGGAAGCATAGTAGTTATGTTACTGGGCTAGTAATCCAGAGGCCCTGGAGTAATGATCCTGAGACATGAGTTCAAATCCCGCCACAGCAGCTGGGGAATTTAAATCAGTTCTTTAAATAAAACTGGAATTAAAAAGCTTGCATCAGTAAGGGTGACCATGAAACCCATCTGGTTCACTAATGTCCTTTAGTGAAGGAAATCTGCTGTCCTTACCCGGTCTGGCCTATATGTGACTCCAGACCCACAGCAATGTGGTTGACTTTTAACTGCCCTCTGTGGTTCAAGAAGGCGGCTCACCACCACCTTCTCAAGGGCGATTAGAGATGGGCAATAAATGCCGGCCTTGCCAGCGACGCCCACATCCCAGGAACGAATAAAACAAAAAGCAGATTCAATAGTAACTTTCAAAAGGGGATTAAAGGGGATTAATGGGGATTAATTTGCAGGGTTCTGGGGAAGAGCAGGGGGGGGAGTGGGACTCATTGGACAGCTCTTTCAAAGAGCCGGCACAGGCACGATGGGCCGAGTGGGCGCCTCCTGTGCTGTAAGAGTCTATGATTCTATTCATTTCAAATGCTGATGGGCCTTCTGGGTACACACTACTGATAATTCCCAAGTTGTTTTATGCTAATTTGAACTGAGCAATGTAAATAAAGCAAAGTGAGAATTTAGTCCAAAAAATTAAATCATCATTACAGAGCTTTGAGTTAATTACTCGTTGATTGTATTCCCAAGCATTTGCTTTTTTTTGCAGTATTATTTATTATTCATTATTAAATTGATTGGTTGATGAATAAGTTTCTTTTATATACAAGATGGTGACAGATTTGCGAGAAAGACTTCAGAAACTGGCCATAGACTGACAAACTGAAATAGAAGATGCTGATTTGGCACTTTACAGTGGGGAATGTTGATAAGCGTGACTAAAAATAGTGACAACAGGAAGCAAGGTTTGTGGACAGGAAGCGCATGTTTAATCCTACATGGAGCTTTTTAATGATTTATAGATTAAAGTTTTGGCAGAGGAGGCAACACTTGCTGCTTTTAGTATGGTTCTGGAAGGTTCTAGAATACATTTCATACCCAATATCTTGCTGCATTCTGCAGGGACACAAGAGGCTCGCAATTCATGTACCACACGTAACAAAGTACTTTGTTGCATTTCTTAAGCTTTATTAATGAAATAATTTAAAAACCGCACAATGGAAAATATTTCAATAAGTTAAGATATCATGATTCCAGGAATATTACACATCCTTCCCATGCTCCCCACCCCCCGTAAAATCACAATGAAATAGAAAGCATTTAATTATTTTTAAAATAAAATCACTCTATGCTCTCCAACATAAACATAGAACCATGTGACACTCACTGAGGTTTTAGTTACACGGATTGTTCAAACTTTTTTTTTGCCGGACTAAGTATACAAGCATGCGACTAAGATGGATTACCGTGGTGGGGGATTAACAGGGCATCTATCGCCAACAGTTGAGTACGTGGGACAGCTAAATAAGCAGAACCGTTGAGTGTGCCCCCTGCCCTCCCCACCCTGGCCAGAGTTAGGGTCCCACTAACCTTCTTTAGCTGGGCAGCAAGGCTGGAGATCAGATGCTTGCTTGGCTGTGCAAGACAATTCCTTGAAAAGCTTAATAATGAATGAATTCCTCCACCTCACTACACAGTCACACAAAGTCTGGACTATTGAGGTCTGGTTTGTGTGTTTTTTTTTAGAAAAATCTCCGAATAACTCACTTGAAAAAAAAGACTCAAGACTGTCCGAGTTGAGCACCAACGAGATGGGGATCCCAGGGCTGAAGACAGAGGTTTGCTTAACCTACTATAGGGCAAATCCCCTTTCCCCCCCAACCTCTGTCGCTCTGATCTGATATAGTTTGGTAACCTTCAATTGTCCACAAGTTCCCAACACGGCACTAACATCTGATTTAAGCAATGTACGCAGGCTCACTTCAAGCTTGTTCAAAGACAGATGAGACACATTCTAAACACAGAAACCCCCAGTGGCAGCCGCCAGTCACCTGGCTGGAGAGAGTCACTGCTCTTCATTCTTGCTCTGACCCGCTGCAAACTCCGATTCAGCAATGTAAAGAAAGTACAGCAAAATCACATTTATCAAAAGCATTGTTCTGGCTTTCTGTACAGAAAGTGCACAAAGAAATTGTGTTTTAGGTAAAGGCTTGATCAACACTGCCATTTCTTTACAGATGTCACATGTTATAACTGCAACTCACTGACTCGTTGTTTATTACTGCGAGTGTGTGTCAAACCGATTTAGGGACAGTCGTTTCTAGCTGCTCACTCGCAATGTGGCAGGCAGAACCGCGAGAGGGAACAGATGGCGAAACAGCAATTCGCTGGCCGAGGATTAAAGGCCACGTCAAACGGGGTTAGAAATTGGGGAAAGGGAGAAGCGGAGTGACGGCAAGCACTTTCACCCCCAACCCCCCCAAGGGTCAGAGTTGTAGAATGAGGCACCATCGAAGCGGGCAGCAGCAACGTGTTCCGGAAACAATTGGGTGGGTGGCCTTTCGGGAGACTGATGGGATGGAGGTTGCGATTGTGATCAACCAAAAAAGGGGACGAGGTTGCGTGGCCTATTGGCCGTTTCATGTTCTTAAATCTGTTTTACGGCCAAGATGTCCGTGCTACACTGCCTCTCCCTCAAAAACCCCTCATCCAGGCCTTTGTTACCTCTAGACTTGGCTATTCCAACGCACTCCTGGCCCGCCTCACATCTTCCATCAACATAAGTATCCAAAACTCGGCTGCCCGTATCCCAACTCGTGCCAAGTCCCACTCGCCCCTGTACTCGCTGACCTCCATTGGTTTCAGGTTGAGCAACGCCTTGATTTTAAAATCCTCATCCTGGTTTTCAAATCCCTCTGTGGCCTCACCCCTCCCCATCTCTGTAACCTCCTCCAGCTCTACTACCCTCCGAGATCTCTGCGCTCCTCCAATTCTGGCCTCTTGAGCATCCCCGATTTCCATCGCTCCACCATTGGCAGCCGTGCCTTCAGCTGCCTGGGCCCCAAGCTCTGGAATTCCCCCCCTAAACCTCTCCGCCTCTCTCTCCTTTAAGACGCTCCTTAAAATCTTTGACCAAGCTTTTGGTCACCGGTCCTACTATCTCCTTATGTGGCTCGGAGTCAAATTTTGTTTGATAATGTTCCTGTGAAGCACCTTGGGATGTTTTACTATGTTAAAGGTGCTGTATAAATAAATACAAGTTATTGTTGATGGGAGAGAATTAGCCCTTTCATTTAGGGGCGTTTTATAATTTTGTTAACAGGGGGTGATGTCAGGAAGCACTTCTTCACACAAAGGGTGATGGAAATCTGGAACTCTCTCCCCCAAAAAGCTGTTGAGGCCGGGGGACCGACTGAAAATGTCAAAACTGAGATTGAGAGATTTGTTGGGCAAGGCGGGTGTTCAGAGTTACGGAACCCAGGCGGGGAGATGGGGCACGTCCCGAGAACCCCCGCAAATTCTGGCCATTGGGGGAAAAAAACTGCTGGAAACTGGAGACAGATGCTGGAAATACACAAGTCGGTATCTGAAAAAAGAAAAAAAGACTGGTTAACACTCCGGGAGTGACTTTCATCAGATCTGCTGATGCGAGCTCTCCATTAGAAATGCTAACCGGCCAATTCTCTTCCCCGGTGGGGCGGGAATGACCGCCTCTGCGCTCCGGCATCTTCTGTGAGCGAACTGCAAGCGTTTTGTGACCAGGCAAAAATGTCACTGTAATAACAACAGAAAATGCTGGAAAAACTCAGCAGGCCAGGCAACATCCGTTGGGATTTGACCCGAAACGTCGACTCTATTTTCTCTCCACTGATGTTGCCTGGCCTGCTGAGTTTTTCCAGCATTTTATTTCGGATTTCCAGCATCTGCAGTATTTTGCTATCATAGAAACATAGAAGATAGGAGCAGGAGTCGGCCATTTGGCCCTTCGAGCCTGCTCCGCCATTCAATGAGATCATGGCTGATCATCCAAATTCAGTACCCTGTCCCTGCCTTCTCCCCATATCCCTTGATCCCTTTAGCCTTAAGAAATATATCCAATTCTTTCTTGAATATATTTAATGAACTGGCCTCCACCGCCCTCTGTGGCAGAGAATTCCACAGGTTCACCACTCTCTGGGTGAAGAAATTCCTCCTCATTTCAGTCCTAAATGGCTTACCCCTTATCCTTAGACTATGACCCCTGGTTCTGGACTCCCCCGCCATCAGAAACATCCTTCCTGCATCTAGTCTGTCCAGGCCTGACAGAATTTTATAGGTTTCGATGAGATCCCCTCTCAATCTTCTAAACTCCAGTGAGTATAAGCCCAATCGACACAATCTCTCCTCATACGTCATTCCTGCCATCCCAGATATCAGCCTGGTGAATCTTCGTTGCACTCCCTCCATGGCAAGAATGTCCTTCCTCAGGTAAGGTGACCAAAACTGCACACAATACTCAAGGTGCGGTCTCACCAAGGCCCTGTACAACTGTAGCAAGACATCCTTGTTCCTGTACTCGAACCCTCTTGCTACGAAGGCCAACATACCATTTGCCTTCTTAACCGCCTGCTGCACCTGTATGCTTACCTTCAGCGACTGGTGCACAAGAACACCCAGGTCTCTTTGCACTTCCCCTTCTCCCAATCTATTGCCATTCAAATAATAATCGGCCTTCCTGTTTTTGCCACCAAAGTGGATAACCTCACATTTATCCACATTATAGTGCATTTGCCATGTTTCTGCCCAATCACCCAACCTGTCCAAATCGTACTGGAGTTTCACGACATCCTCCTCACAGCTTACCCTCCCACCTAGCTTTGTGTCGTCTGCAAATTTGGAGATATTACATCCATTTCCCTCGTCCAGATCATTAATATATATTGTGAACAGCTGGGGTCGTAGGACTGATCCTTGCGGTACCCCACTAGTCACTGCCTGCCACTCGGAAAACGACCCGTTTATTCCAACTCTTTGCTTTCTGTCCGCCAACCAGTTCTTTATCCAAGTCAATATCTTGCCCCCAATCCCATGTGCCTTAATTTTGCACGCTAATCTCTTATGTGGGACCTTATCAAAAGCCTTCTGAAAGTCCAAATACACCACATCCACTGGTTCTCCTTTATCTATTTTCGTAAAATGTCACTGTGTTGTCCGGACTCCGAAGATCCAGGGCTCAGGCATCGCATTCACCCAAAAAATAACCGCCACGCCCGCCCTTCCTGTATCATCCTGTGTGCAGAACACTTGGACTTTCCCCCAATATATCAACAGAAAATGCTGCGAAATACTCAGCAGGTCACCAGTGGAGAGAGAAACAGAGGTCGATGGACACTGATCAGAGCTGACGGTGAACGCGGTTTCTCTTTCTCTCTCCACGGATGCTGCCTGACCTGCTGAGTGTTTTTTTTCCAGCATGTCTCGGTTTCTCTTTTCAGATTTCCAGCCAGCCGCGGTGTTTTTTAGTTTTTAGTGGGATTTGCTCACTTCAGTAACACCTGTACAACCACAATAAGACCAGAGTACTCGGTGTGAAATCCTGAGCCACAACCGCACAGGCAACCCACCCCACCCCGGCCTTTATCAGACTGAGCCCCTTCCAGAATGACCCCATTAATAAATCATTTCAAAATACGGCAATGCATAACACGGTGAGTAATCCCATTGACAACAAATCCCTCCACGCCCACTGACGAGAGCGCGGGGTGCAGTGAATGCATCTTTCACGGCTATTTTTCCACAACTACTTTCACAAAGGGTCACATTCAAAGCCCTCACCAATTCACCCCCCCCACCGCAGTCACATCAGTTTTAGCTGAAACTTTGTATTGGGGGGCTTTAAAAAAAAAGTGCAATGTAGCTCCAAGCAGATTTTTAAAAAGACACAGAGCGATGCAGTAATCTATTAAACGGGAAGAAAGTCTCGCCTTACAGCTCGCTTTCATCTGCTGGCCATTCTTTATTGCAATGTTGACCCGCAAGCCTTGCTGGATTTATTTACTGACGCCACCATGAACAGCAAAAGGACAGTTTCCCCCATCGAGTCTGTCAGCGCGATTTATTTTCAAATAATAAAACATTACAAAAAATTGAAATCTTAACAGCAGAAGAGGGGTTAGGATAACTGTTTCTGCGTAGCGGGATATTGGAGCTTGGGTTGCCTTGACACAGGGAGTGGGTGAGGCAGAGGTCATTGCATCTTTTAAGGGAGAAATAGACCAGTATTTGAAGCAACTTGTATTTATACAGCGCCTTTAACATAGTAAAACGTCCCCAGGCGCTTCACAGAAGCGATTATCAGGCAAAATTTGACACCGACCCACACACGGAGATATTGGGACAGGTTGGTCAAAGAGGTAGGTTTTAAGGAGGAGAGAGGCGGAGAGGTTTCGGGAGGGAATTCCAGAGCTCAGGGCCCAGGCAGCCTAATCGGAGGAAGATACAAGGCTAGGGGGAAAGAGAGTGGGGGAATGGGATTCGTTCCCGATTGCTCTGGTAAAGAGCATGGACACAATGGACACACGGGGCCAAACGGCCTCCTTCCGCGCGGTCAGTTTCTAAAACAAATGATGTATTGTTGAGTTCTCTCAGAGTTCAGACGGTGCTGCAGGCTACACTCTAAATTCTTACTCGTAAAAAAGCTTTATTTCTGCGTGGATTTTATTTTGGCCGCTAGAATAAAACCATGTTCAAAGTTTGTAACAAACCTAAACAACAGCACCTTCTCTGGGTTTTGCGGTTCTTACTTGAATTTTAACTAAATAAAAAAGGTGAAAGACAAATAAAAGTCTTGGTAAAATTCCAGGTTTAATGAAAACAAAATTAAAAAATAAATCAAGGTGCAGGAAGCCAGTGTATATCTCCGAAACTCCTCAAACCTTGGGGTCCACTTGTAACCGTCCCAATATATACTCACAGTTAACCACTGACCTCAGCCTCCTGCTCTGGCCACCTCTACCTATCTGATTATTTAGCCAGCAGACCTAACGTTCACATCAGCTCAGTGCACTGATGAAGGGTCCCAGACCTGAAACGTTAACTCTGTTTCTCTCTCCACGGATGCTGCCTGGCCTGCTGAGTATTTCCAGCATTTCCTGTTGTTATTTCAGCTCAGTGCACTGTCTGGAAACAACAAAGTGCGTTAGTGAAAGAACAAAAGCCGGTTTTTGCCCAGTGACTGCACTTGTGCGTTGCCAAGCACTAAAACATTACACTTATCTTACACGCTCAATTTCAGGGTACCTCATGGATGCCCCGAGCAGGGTTTAAAAAAAAAAATTATTCGTTCATGGGGTGTGGGCGTCGCTGGCATTTATTGCCCATCCCCAATGGCCCTTGAGAAGGTGGTTCAACAGCTTTTGACCACATTTTGCCTCACCACAAAAGAGAGAATTCAGTCTTAAATTGGAATACGATTTAAAAATAAATCCCAATTTCCTCTTGCTAAGGTACAGGTTCCATGGAACTCTCAGCCCCCAGTGACTCTTCCTGTGTGAACCGAGGGCTATATAACTAGGGGAGAGTCAGCACTCACAACCAAGCCTGCGCCTCTCCTCACACATGTGCTCTTTGAAGCCAGGCTGACGAGGAAACGGGGACCCTCCTTCGCCCAGGAGCATTAAGGGACAACTTTTGTTACTTCCCAAATTCTCCCTGGGTTGCGATCAGCCATCTGCTGACGGACCTAATCCGAATTTGTATTAAAAATTCGAAGTGATAAGACAACGAGATTTGAAGAAAAAAACCCACAAACATCATTGCTCTGTGAATTTCATCAATCGGCATTTTTAAACGTGTTCTACCACACAAAGCCAGACTTATCTCTCTCAAAAGCCCCATCTGCGTGCAGAGCCTAGTCCTTTGGCGACCAGCTGACGGTGTTTATTTTTATTCTTGAGTGACAACTTGCAGCCGATGAGGTTTTGTTTAAAAAATAAAATCCAACGGAACGGCTCCGCAGTAATACATCAGTGAGAGGATCCCAGTAACACAGTGCAGTGGTGGGTGTTGGAAGATTTTATAGTGCCTACTTGTACTGTGAAACACACCCAGTGGTACAATTCCACCCTCTGCCCTTCCAGGGTGGGAGCCGGAGAGAGTACCTCGAGCTGTGTAACGTGAGGTTACAGGTCTGGCAGCAGCCGAGGGCACATCGTAAGGTTGGTCACACAAGAAGTGCCTCACACAATAGGTGTGAACTTCCCTCCATCTGCTAATACAGTAAGTACTGTTGCACATGCCTCATGGTGGGGCTGGGAACACAGGTTGACCATGCCAAGTTGTTTATTTCGGCTCGGGATGGGGAAGGCGTTGGCAAGCCTGCATATCTTGCCCATCCATCTCTCGCTGCCCCGAGAAGGCGCTGGGCATTCTGCTTTGTAGCAATTGGCGTGGCAGTCCACTTCATAGAATCTTACAGCGCAGGAGAGGGCCATTCGGCCCATCGAGCCTGTGCCGGCTCTTTGGTAGAGCTCTCCAATTAGTCCCACTCCCCCCTGCTCTTTCCCCAGAGCCCTGCAAATTTTTCCTTTTCAAGTATTTATCCAATTCCCTTTTGAAAGTTACTATTGAATCTGCTTCCACCGCCCTTTCATGCAGCGCGTTCCAGATCACAACAACTCGCTGCGTAAATTAATTTTCCTCACGTCGCCTCTGGTTCTTTTACCAATTATTTTAAATCGGTGTCCTTTGGTTATCGAGCCACCTGGCAGTGAAAGGTTTCTCTTTATTTACTCTATCAAAACCCTTCATGATTTTGAACACCTCTATTAAATCTCCACTTAACCTTCTCTGCTGTAGGGAGAACAATCGCAGCTTCTCCAGTCTCTCCACGTAACTGGAAGTCCCTCATCCCTGGCACCATTCTAGTAAATCTCCTCCGCACCCTCTCCAAGGCCTTGACATCCTTCCTAAAGTGCGGTGCCCAGAATCAAACACAATATTCCAGCTGGGGCCTAACCAGTATTTTATGAAGGTTTAGCATAACCTCCATGTACTCTATGCCTCTATTAATAAAGCCTGGGATCCCACATACTTTGTTAACAGCCTTGTCCTGGCACCATCAAAAATGTGTGTGTGAGGGCATTAAGGGTCAAGCACAGTGTGGGACTAGATTCTCATGTAGGTCGGGCCAGAGGTGGGGCAGGCTCCCTTCGATGAAGGGCATTAAAGGCTTTTAAACAAAGAAAAAGTATTTCTATTTCAGTGTCAGCCCACAAAACAGCAGATTTACTGAATTCCACTTTAAAACTTCCAATGGGAGGGGGATTTGAACTCATGCTCTCCCAATGGTGACTCCAGCATCACACCCACTGCACGACCACACTCGTTACAGAGTGAACCTGACCGAGTCCCTGTGAGTCCAGCATCACACCCGCTGCACGACCACACTCGTTACAGAGTGAACCTGACCGAGTCCCCGTGACTCCAGCATCACACCCGCTGCACGACCACACTCGTTAGTGAACCTGACCGAGTCCCCGTGACTCCAGCATCACACCCGCTGCACGACCACACTCGTTAGAGTGAACCTGACCGAGTCCCCGTGACTCCAGCATCACACCCACTGCACGACCACTCGTTACAGTGAACCTGACCGAGTCCCCGTGACTCCAGCATCACACCCGCTGCACGACCACACTCGTTAGTGAACCTGACCGAGTCCCCGTGACTCCAGCATCACACCCGCTGCACGACCACACTCGTTAGAGTGAACCTGACCGAGTCCCCGTGACTCCAGCATCACACCCGCTGCACGACCACACTCGTTAGTGAACCTGACCGAGTCCCCGTGACTCCAGCATCACACCCGCTGCACGACCACACTCGTTAGAGTGAACCTGACCGAGTCCCCGTGACTCCAGCATCACACCCGCTGCACGACCACTCGTTACAGTGAACCTGACCGAGTCCTCGTGACTCCAGCATCACACCCGCTGCACGACCACACTCGTTAGAGTGAACCTGACCGAGTCCCCGTGACTCCAGCATCACACCCGCTGCACGACCACTCGTTACAGTGAACCTGACCGAGTCCCCGTGACCCCAGCATCACACCCGCTGCACGACCACACTCGTTAGAGTGAACCTGACCGAGTCCCCGTGACTCCAGCATCACACCCGCTGCACGACCACTCGTTACAGTGAACCTGACCGAGTCCTCGTGACTCCAGCATCACACCCGCTGCACGACCACACTCGTTAGAGTGAACCTGACCGAGTCCCCGTGACTCCAGCATCACACCCGCTGCACGACCACTCGTTACAGTGAACCTGACCGAGTCCCCGTGACCCCAGCATCACACCCGCTGCACGACCACACTCGTTAGAGTGAACCTGACCGAGTCCCCGTGACTCCAGCATCACACCCGCTGCACGACCACTCGTTACAGAGTGAACCTGACCGAGTCCCCGTGACTCCAGCATCACACCCGCTGCACGACCACACTCGTTACAGAGTGAACCTGACCGAGTCCCCGTGACTCCAGCATCACACCCGCTGCACGACCACACTCGTTAGAGTGAACCTGACCGAGTCCCCGTGACTCCAGCATCACACCCGCTGCACGACCACACTCGTTAGAGTGAACCTGACCGAGTCCCCGTGACTCCAGCATCACACCCGCTGCACGACCACACTCGTTACAGAGTGAACCTGACCGAGTCCCCGTGACTCCAGCATCACACCCGCTGCACGACCACACTCGTTAGAGTGAACCTGACCGAGTCCCCGTGACTCCAGCATCACACCCACTGCACGACCACACTCGTTAGAGTGAACCTGACCGAGTCCCCGTGACTCCAGCATCACACCCGCTGCACGACCACACTCGTTACAGAGTGAACCTGACCGAGTCCCCGTGACTCCACTTCAAAATCGAAGAAAAATAAAAGCGATCTTCTAATTCTCTCTCGTATTGATTTTCCTGCCTCATTTTGAAATATATGGGTCAATTCTGCACTCCCAGCTGACTTGTGACACAGAGCCTATTACCCAGCAGAAGCGCCACATCATCTTAACTGACACCAGTTATTTATTTCCTATCACAACCATCATAACCGGGGAAAGTGTTGATTATTCTAGTCAATAGAACACAAAAAAAAACATTTTCGAACCAATAATTTTTCAATCACTGCAGTTATTACACCGTGACTTCCATATCCTGGAGTGACTGGTCTTCATACGCCACTGCTGACTTAACTCTATGCACTGTGTTCATATTACAGCCCTGACAAGGTTATAACTATGGTGCAAGATAACAATTCACTCACAAACAGTGCTTTTTTCTCCTCTCCTGAAGGTGCTGACTCACGCTGGGGCCATGAATCCATGGAAGCCAGTAAGGTGCTGATTCATGGGGTCATGGATCCATGGAAGCTCACTGCCCATTGGTGCCTCACCCGTGGCCATTCTTCATGCACGGGTTTAGGGAGCTTCGACAGTCTGTTTAACTATGGTAAACATCACAGCCGTACCCAATCCAGTCCTTGCCTAACACACACACACTCACACAGTCACGTACGTTGTTGGACAGCAATCAGGTGCTGCAACCCTGCCTGATTTTTCTCTCCATGAGCCCGGGACAGAGACAAACGGCCAGATGGGACAGATATAAAAATGGACATCTCCCATACTGATAACACACGACTCACTCAAGATACAGATTCCCTCCTACACTCTGTGTACTAAATTTACAAAGTAAATTCTCTTACTTCAGAGCTGCAGGCCCACTTTTGGAACAGTTAAGCCGTAGCATTGTGCAATTTACTTATCCCTGCTCAGTACCAACACTTGCTGATACCAGTTCTCATGAACGTTAAGTTAACTTTGGATACTTTACTATTTAGCTGGGGTACATGCTGGGTCTACATGGATTTTCCCCCCAACCCAATTTTTCTCCTCTTCTCTCCGGAAGGTGTTGGAGTCATGCTGGGGTTCTATATGCACCAACAGCCCTACAGTACCTCACCCAAGTGGCCATTCTGTCTAGTGAGTCCACACAGCGTGGCAGCAGAGTGCTCAACCTTGGAGGGAGATCAAGCTCCAATCCGATCTTTACCCTACAAGTGTGCAATTTTCAGCGATCAGCAGCAGGAACCTTTGGCTGAATTTTCCCCTTCCCCAGCCCAGGGGCATTGAGGGCAAGGGTAGTGCCCCAGCTATTGCCAGGCTTAGGTTAGCTAACTTAGCAGAGACTGAGAGCAAACCTGGAATCTCCCCGGTCGCTAGCTCACAGGGCAGTGCAGTTGCCCCATCAGCCAGAGCGGCTTAATTCCTTCAGGTTTCATCTGAATGGTAACTCAGCTAACTACTGAAGATGCATACGTCCTGTCTGCCTTGCTTCACTGGGCTCTGCAATACTCAGTTATATCTTTGGAAAGAAATTGGGTGGAAGAAAAACAGATTGGAGCCTAAAGTCCCATCAGTCCCCGTGAGGATTAAATCGTTTCGTATTTACAAAATACCATCATTAAATAACCTTTTAAAATTTACAAACTACACAGATGAAGAAATAGCTGGCTTTCTGTACATGGTTACGGGAGGCGGACATGTACAAGATACAAATACATCACCCATCACACGGGGTGAACCGACATCTGACCGGCACCAACCACATGGGGGTCAAAGGCGCAAGGTGATGTCAGACCACCACAGTCCAAACCTGGAGTCTCTAACTCCTATGTATTACAGTGCTGTATTCATTCATTGTACTGACCCTAGATCCATCCAATTGGATGTATAAAATGTACAGCATCAGTCTCTATTTAATAACAGAAGTCCAAGAGTGGACATCACATCTGGTGGCACAATACTGCGGAACGATCCACTGCGTTCAGTGCTAGGTTTCCACCAGACCTTGCACCACCTGCTTCCCCTGCCCAGCCACACTCCCCGACGGCTGCGGCTCACTGTGATTCTGGCACGCCTGTTGACCTTGGACGACTTGCTGTCCCTGGCTGCTTTGAAAAGCTGGAGTCAGCTGTGGGTCCTTGTGATTGTGGCTGGGATGTTGGCTTGGCGTCGCTGGGTGGGTGGACTGCTGCTGCTGCTCCTCGCTGCTCTGAGGCGTGAGCGATGACTTCTCACTGAAACTAAACCGGGGGGAGCTGTCGGAGGTGTTGGGAGATGATGGGCCAGCACTCGACACAGTGCTCGACGGACCACTGCTATCTGTATTTAAAGATTCAGGGAAATGAAAAAAAGCATTAAATGATGGAAAATATTCTCAGATAAGCACCACTGAAACCTGCTACACATTATTTCCTATTGCTCGAACTATGAATTACTGCTATATTACATTACAGACACAGCGTGATCACAGGGACATCAGGAAAGTGTAATCGTTTCTGTGTCAACTTGCACTATGATAAATATAAGAAATAGTAGCAGGAGTCGGCCATTCGGCCCCTCGAGCCTGCTCCGCCATTCAATAAGATCGTGGCTGATCATCGACCTCATCTCCACTTTCCTGCACTATCCCCATATCCCTTGATTCCTTTAATATTCAAAAATCTATCGATCTCTGTCTTGAATATACTCAACGACTGAGCCTCCACAGCCCTCTGGGGCAGAGAATTCCAAAGATTCACCACCCTCTGAGTGAAGAAATTTCTCCTCATCTCAGTCCTAAATGGCCGACCCCTTATTCTGAGACTGTGACCCCTGGTTCTAGACTCCCCAGCCAGGGGAAACATCCTCCTTGCATCTACCCTGTCAAACCCTGTAAGAATTTTGTATGTTTCAATGAGATCACCTCTCATTCTTCTAAACTCCAGAGAATATAGGCCTAGTCTACTCAATCTCTCCTCATAGGACAATCCCCCCATCCCAGGAACCAGTCTGGTGAACCTTCGTTGCACTCCCTCTATGGCAAGTAATATCAAGTGATACAATCCCAGATTCTGTCCTTCCACGCTGGAGTTGTCTGGAGCGAGCATTTTCAGCTGTATAACACTCGGGTGAAGTACTGGTGGTTACGTGTCTGTCATCAATAATGAGAGCAATGCGAGGTGTTGGAGTAAGTGCATATCGGTTTAAGTGTGTTACTTTCTTGTAATGATGCACTAAATTGCTCTTCGAAAGAGCCGGCGCAGACTCGATGGGCCGAATGGCCTCCTTCTGTGTTGTACTATTCTATGAGGCTATGATTCTATGATAAGCCCTGTGCCAACAGCATACCTGGAACTTTACTTTCTCCAAATTCTACCTCTCTAATTCCTTAGTTTTAGCTCAAGGCATTTAAGCTGACGCTAGGGAGTGCTGCACTTTTGAAGGTGCCAAACCTCAAATGAGGCAAACGGAGGTCCCAGCTGCCAAATTCCAGTGGTCCAGGTGAATGTTGAAGACCCCATGGCACTATTTGAAAAGCAGCGGGATTCTTTCCCCCAGTGTCCTGGCCAACACTGCTCGCTCAACCAGCACCACTGAAGACTGATTACGTGATTATTCACCGCACTGCTGTCTGCGGGCTTGCTGTTTGTAAGCCACATGACAGTGACTGCGCGTCAAATGTAAATCACCGCCAGTGAAGCACTTTGGAATGCTTCCGAGACACAAATTTAATTTCTGTATGCAAGCTTCGGATTTAAAAGTAGTTTGTAATGAAAAGGTTAAGGCAGACTGACCCAGAAGGTGCCGCGTACCATCACTGATCTGTACGGGGGTAGTTGAACCCATGTAGGGGGATTGAGGGAGTTAATTTTATATACAGCAAACTGTCACTTCCCGGTACCTGTGCAGAGTATCCTGCTCAATCTGGACCAGCATCGAGGAACTGAATGTAGACTGACAGACCCAGGCACAAGTAACGTGGATTCTAGCTCTATCGAAATTAACCTTTAAATATCACTGCAAATGTTGTCATTTGAAAACATTTCTTCCAACAGAAACAACACTGCAGCTATGTCCTGTAGATGTGGGCAATAGGGACTAGCATCATAATGTGTCGGCAATTAATTTAGTCAGTGATGCACTAAATTAGCACGGGCATATTCATTAAAACAAATTCCTTTCCTTTAGCTTAGGTATTGCTATTCTGTATTCAGATAGAATCATAGAAGTTTACGGCACAGAAGGAGGCCATTCGGCCCATCGTGTCCGTGCCAGCCGACAAAGAGCTCTCCACCCTAATCCCACTTTCCAGCTCTTGGTCCGTAGCCCTGCAGGTTACGGCACTTCAAGTGCATATCCAAGTACTTTTTAAATGTGATGAGGGTTTCTGCCTCTCCCACCCTTTCAGGCAGTGAGTTCCAGACCCCCACCACCCTCTGGGTGAAAAAAGTTCTCAACTCCCCTCTAACCCTTCTACCAATTACTTTAAATCTCTGCCCCCTGGTTATTGACCTCTCTGCTAAGGGAAATAGGTCCTTCCTATCCACTCTATCCAGGCCCCTCATAATTTTATACACCTCAATTAAATCTCCCCTCAGCCTCCTCTGTTCCAAAGAAAACAACCCCAGCCTGTCCAATCTTTCCTCATAGCTAAAATTCCCCAGTCCCGGCAACATCCTCGTAAATCTCCTCTGTACCCTCTCTAGTGCAATCATATCACAACAGATATTCTATTATTAAGCTTTTGTCTGTTGTTAAATACATTTGTTCCAATACAAAAAAAAATTACATGTTAATGAAAATCTGGAAAGATTGTTTACCACCGGGTACCAGGCAGTGCCAGTTTACTGTATATAAAATTAACTCCCTCCATCCTCCATGGATTCAACTAACTCAGTACAGATCAGTGATGGAAGGCAGCACCTTCTGGGTCAGTCTGCCTTAACCTTTTCATTACAAACTACTAGCAGTAACCAGGTCAAAGAAAATCCAAAACGGAAGTAATTCTTTATCGGCTTAGCCGTGGGGAATTAGCAATGACAGATGTGTAAGTGTACAATAACACAGCTGTTTGAGGGAGCAGATAACCATCACCAACTATACCACTTTTTCCCCTTCAGAGTGAAGGCTTTATACAGAGTGCGGACTGCTCGGTTACACACATGTACTGCAGGAAAAGTGCACCTGAACATTTAAATAAAGGGCCGGGTGGTGCAAAGAGCTGGCAACAACAACTTGTATTTATACAGCGCCTTTAACGTAGTAAAACGGCCCAAGGTGCTTCACAGGAGCGATTATCAGACAAAGTTTGACACCGAGCCACGTAAGGAGATATTAGGACAGGTGACCAAAGCCATGGTCCAAGAGGGAGGTGTTAAAGAGCGACTTAAAGGAGAGAGAGGCGGAGAGGTTTAGGGAGGGAATTCCAGAGCTTAGGGCCCAGGTAGCTGAAGGCACAGCCGCCAATGGTGGAGCGATGAAAATCGGGGATGCGAAAGAGGACAGAATTGGAGGAGCGCAGAGATCTCGGGAGGGTTGTGGGGCTGGAGGTGGTTACAGAGATAGGGAGGGGGCGAGGTCAGGGAGGGATTTGAAAACCAGGATGAGAATTTTAAATGGAGGAGTTGTCAGACCAGGAGCCAATGTCGCACAGTCTCTGGGGTCGGGGTTCAAATAAGCCCGGACTGATGGGGTGAAACCCTTCTCGGTCTGTTGGCTGCGAGGGTGTGTGTGCAAATTAAGTTTGGGCAGGCTCTATCCAGCTCCCGGCTGATGGTGAACCCACACACAAAACCGCTTCTCATTCAATGGTGAACTGGCAATCTCAGTCAGAAAGGCCACGGAATCGCTGGTGTGGGAAACAGAAACAATCTCACTCCGGTGTAGAACGAAGATACTCTTTGGAGATTGGGCCGAGGCATCTGGTAAGAAATTTAAGGTTTTTGAAAATAGAAACAGATAAAGAGAAGACTGAGAGGTGACCTGATAGGGATCTTTAAGATTATGAAACGGTTTGATAGGGTGGGCGTGTGGGTGGAGACCAGAACTAGGGGCCGTAAATATAAGATAGTCACTAATAAATCCAATAGGGAATTCAGGTAAGAATGTGGAACTTGCTACCACAAGGAGTAGTTGAGGCGAATAGTATAGATGCATTCAAGAGGAAGCTAGATAAGCATGAGTGAGAAAGGAACAGGTGGTTATGGTGATTGGGTGAGATGAGGAGGCTCGTGTGGAGCAGAAACCCCGGCACAGACCACTTGGGCCGAATGGCCTGTTTCTGTGCTCTAGATTCTGTGTAACTATGCAAATTTTTATTAAACATGCATCTTTTTTCTTAAATAGACAACGGGGGAGTGTGCTGAACAATAAGTATCACTTCCCCTTAATGAGTGGCAGGGACTGGTTCTTCATTCTGCACATGTACTTTCCTTCCCAATGTCCAGTGGGCACAAAAACATGGATAAAAGTGTGGCAGATATGCCAACATTTACTCTACTGCTGTGAAAGGCTCTCACTTTATAAAGCCCAGCCGTAAAATCCCACACCAATACGCAGTATGTCACGCCAACTGCAGCTCACATTGTGCAGGGTAGAGCTTCCGATTGCCGTTCTCAAACAAACACTTAACCCAGTACAATCCTGTCCGCTATTTGCAGTCAGGCAATTAACCCATTTATTTCAATTATTAAATGGCCCAACATCTGTGTAAATGTAGCACAATGTAGTCACGAATGAAGTGCTTTGTACACAAAGTGTGCCAAAAAGATTCTCTACTCTATTGTCGTTAACTCCTGGCTGAATTCGACAATCCTTCGGTGCTTGCTTGCGGTGAGGAAAAGCACCGCTCCACGTTGAAGCATACAATGCACAGATCTCTGTTTAACACCTGATAAACGGAGAGAAACTGAAAATCTAAAACCAATCTGTACACACACCCTCCCCTCCCCTCCCCTGGGAATTCTCTGCCCAACACGATCCTCAGGCTTTCCAAACCCCGAACCAATCCTCACTTTGACCAACCTCGCCTAATATCTCCTCGTGGCTCGGTGTTTGATAAAGCGCCCTGGGACGTTTCACTACGTTAAAGGCGCTGTATAAATGCAAGTTGTTATTGATTCACCTCGTCTTCTATGTTTACAAACCTCGGTCTTGGCTCTTCACCTACGTTTCTCAATTAAAAACTTGATGCCCTCTCAACACTTTAAAGATCTGGCAGATGTAAAACACCTAATGTTTTTAAGTATTTTTTAAAATAAAAGTTACTTACACCACGGGGGTTTTTCTGAGCGAGGACGTAACGAGAGGGAGGCAACTGAGGAGGGCAGGACTTGTTGTGGTATGTACGCATCCACTGCAGGCTGGCTAGTCCCCATGGTCTCGAACATTGCTGAAAGTTCTGTCAAGTAATTACAATGACTATTACACAAAGCATAAATAAATTCAGAGCTGTGTGACAGCAGTCTTATTACCTCAAACAAAATAAAGGTGGTCATTGTTACTCATACAACAGTGACTACACTTCGAAAGTACTTCATTGGGTGTAAAGCGCTTTGGGACGTCCTGAGGTAGTGAACGGCGCAAGTCTTTCTTTCTTCCAGAATATGGCCGAGATATCACCCGGGACTCACTTGCCCTGCCAGTGCAGCCCGCGAGAGATTTGCAGTTCAGTGCGTCTCTGCTCAAGATCTTGCTGCTGTGGGATGTTGCTGGATTCAGTGCCGCCCCCCTCTCCTTCGCTTGTCATTCAGTGACAGTCAGCAAGGCAAGGCTACTGGGAGTCAGAGCTAGCGCAGCATCCATGGAGCCAGTGAATGGGTCCAACTAAAACCACGGGACTGCAGTGTTTAATGCAATTGGTGGATGGTTTCTCTTTCCCCCTTCCCTTTCTCCAGTGGGGGAAATGCCTGGCATTTAATCTGGCAACTGAAACTGGGGGCTCACCGGGCGGAGAGCCCCCGGGGGCTCACCGGGCGGAGAGCCCCAGGTACTGATCCACATCCCATTATCCCATGGTGTAAGGCGATGGAGCCTTGTTCAGCATAGCCCCACCAGCTAGCCATTGCGTATGAATGCAGCCCCACTATAAGGCAAGGTATAACTGGCAGATTTATAATCAAGTGAGGCTGATGATTTCCTTCCACTCCGTCCTTTTGCACCGAGAGCAAAGCTCGGGCATTGTATTAAGATCGGGAGAGTTTAGAGATGTACTGTGCCCTTACAACCCACCACAGTGAAGCAGCTGGTCAGTATGTTATGGATATGGAGTAGAGGTTCACCTTCTCTGTCAGACAATCCATTTGTTCAATTCCTGTCTCTTTATCTCTGCAGCAATGTTACCTTATCATAGTGCAATGTCTGAAAGCAAGTCACAGTGAAATATGTGGAAGTGCAGTGACTGTTATGCAGGCAAATACAGCAGCTAAACTCCACCAACAACCTCCCACAAACAGCCATGGGAAGAATAACCAATCTGGTCTTCTGATGGTGTTGACTGAAGGAGGAATGTTAGTCAAGTGTCACAGTTATGTCATTTTAAACAGTACATCTACAAAAAGATTTTGCCTGGGAGCATTCCATCCAGGAATTCAACCACTTAAGAAAGCTGGCAATCCTGTTGAGGCTTAAAAAAAGGGTTCAATCTTACTTACAGGCGAAATTCCACCTGTAAAATCCCAAATTATGATTGTTTTCTACTCCAGTACGTCCAGTGCGAACTGCTTAGAGTCCTAAATTCAGAAAAGAGGTTTAAAAACGCATTGGAACCTCCATTAGCCACACTCCAGTTACTGTACCCAGTTTTTCCAATTACTCATCTGAAATTTCACAGGACAAACTCTCGCCCATGACATTAAAACTACACAATGCTCCTTTTGCTTTCTGGATTTTTGTCTTCTTTTCTCGGTGGACGAAGCTACACACAATGGTTCTTTTATTTGTACTGCGCTTCTCCTCATTCCTGCGCTGAGGGGATTGCTGCACAGTGTACGCAGGACCAAAATTTGGGAACTCAATTATCTGCCGCGTTCCATTATTTCCGGAGGTCCCTGCCATCATTTTGGGAATTAGTCAGGTTTCATTTTTTAAATTGAAGTTAGGAAACTTGAAAGGATTTTTCATTTGGAGCTTTTACACTGAAGTAATGTATTTTACTGTTCAAATCCAGTGTCTGGATTCAAGTACAAAAGGTTGGTTCACTAATGCAATGCTAGACCAGAAACAAGGCTGCAAAACTGGGGAATGGGAAACCGAAAATATCCATTTGCATTCAGGGTATGCAAGAAAATCTGTTATTACCAGCAAACTCCTAAGTAATATTCAACACTGATTTCCCCAGTACAGGCTCAGAATCTGTATTTTGCTGAGAAACATGAATAAAGGTGTGTATTTAATTTTGAGTATTGTGCTCACTAAGGTGATGGATGTTGGTGTGGTAATGGAACACTTTACTGCTTCAGGCCTCTAGTATTCCCCCATCAAGCACTCCCCTCTCGGGTACATCTCAGGTAAGATGCGGAGTAAAGCTTCCTCTACTCCACCCCAACAATAAAAAAAACCTTGCATCTGTATAGCGCCTTTCATGACCACCGGACGTCCCAAAGCGCTTTACACCCAATGAAGTACTTTTGAAGTGGAGTCACTGTTGTAATGTAGGAAACGCGGCAGCCAATTTGCGCACAGCAAGCTCCCACAAACAGCAATGTGATAATGACCGGATAATCTGTTTTAGTGATGTTGGTTGAGGGATAAATATTGGCCAGGACACCAGGAATAACTCTTCGAAATAGTGGCCTTGGGGTCTCTTATATCCACCCGAGAGGGCAGACAGGGCCTCGGTTTAACGTCTCATCCGAAAGACGGCCCCTCCGACAGTGCAGCGCTCCCTCAGCGCTGCACTGGAGTGTCAGCCTAGATTTTTGTGCTCAAGTCTCTAGAGTGGGACTTGAACCCACAACCTTCTGACTCAGAGACGAGGGTGCTGCCCACTGAGTCACGGCTGACACTCGATGTGCCTTAGCCCAGCCTCAGAAGAGCGCCTCCTACTGAGCCAGTGTGATATTTTCCCAGTCCCGCATACCAGCCATCCTGCAGCGCCTCTTAAAGATGGGCTGGTTTTTTTTTGTGCTGAAATTTGGGGCAGATGTGTGGGTCGTGACATGTCGGGTTGTGGAACAGCACTGTGACTTCGCAAGCTCGGGTCATGCTGGGACTCTAAGCGGCCAATACACCCAAGGGAGGGCTCTCATTGCATCAGTCTGGGCTAAAAGTGCATCGTTTACCTTTCGATGCTCTATCGTGAGATTTTCCACAGATTTCGGAGATAGATGACAGGAATTCATTCACTTGCTTCAGGGAGAGAGAGTTATGGAGTGTTTCGAGAGGGTAGATGGAAGGAACCATGGAGCATCCTTCAAAACCTAATTAAAAATGAGGAAAAAAATACCCGCAATTAATTAATTTCACAGCACCTTAATAGATCCTAAACATTCTCTGAAGGCAATGAAAACGGCTCATATCAAAATTAGCATTCTCCCAGGGCGAATTCACTTGTTTTTGTTATGAAAAGGCAGTCATTGAGCCAAAGCAAAAGGAGCCAGGCAATCGCAACAACACTGGACACTTACTGTGAGTATCAGAGCACTGTGGGGCCCACGGACACTCCTGGTATGTAACTAAAGTTATATCTGGGGGAGGCAGCAAAACTCCTAAACTGTACACTTTGGTGGAAAGGATGAAAAGTTGAAGTAGCCACTGTTCTCGGCATCAGTCAAAACCACGGCCCCCCTACCACAGCACAGTGGGATTCTGAAGCACACAAAGACCAACATATTTGGCTGGACTTCCCCTGTCCACTACATATGATAAATAGGTTAATGCGCTCATTAAAATAGTGGGGGGGGGAATCTTCAGATGCACGCATCATATGTTAGCATTCTGAGGTGTAATTTTACAACCCATTATCACCATGGAGCAGGAATCCCTATGTTGAACATATAGACATGGAGAATGTCTGTAACCTGCACCATATCTTACTGCAGCACTGAGTAAAAGATCACACTTTTACATCCAGGACAAAGCATTCACTCCCTCCACCACCGGCGCACCGTGGCTGCAGTGTGTACCATCTACAAGATGCACTGCAGCAACTCGCCAAGGCTTCTTCGGCAGCACCTCCCAAACCTGCCACCTCTACCGCCTAGAAGGACAAGGGCAGCGGGCGCATGGGAACACCACCGCCTCCAAGTTCCCCTCCAAGTCACACACACCATCCTGACTTGGAAATATATCGGCCGTTCCTTCATCGTCGCTGGGTCAAAATCCTGGAACTCCCGCCCTAACAGCACTGTGGGAGCACCTTCACCGCACGGGACTGCAACGGTTCAAGAAGGCGGCTCACCACCACCTTCTCGAGGGGCAACTAGGGACGGGCAATAAATGCTGGGCCTTGCCAGCGATGCCCACATCCTGTGAACGAATAAAAAAAAGACAGGAAAACAGTCAAACTTGGCTGCAATGCACAGAAAAAGCTGCCACTGCACAGCAGGTCTGTCAGCTTCTGAAAGAGTAAAGACAATGGATAGGACCCTGTAAGGAAAGGGGCTACAGCCCCAAATGTTGACTTGTCTTTTCTCTTCCACGGACTGATGGTCCTGCCCAGCAGTTTCAGCGTTTCCTCTTTACAGCTCAGTATTCACTCTCTTCACTCTGCGTCTCTGGCGATATTAATCACACTTGGGATGACGCAAGATGATTTCATCACGCGGGTTCAAGTGTGAATTGATTTAGAGCTCGGAGCAATGGAGCTCATTGTACACTAGGCATGCAGATTTACTGCAAATGGACTCCTCGTCACCCAAGCCACCTACTGAAAGGAAATGCGTCCCCTTGATTAGATTTTAATCTATTAATTAGTATTGGATTTAACACTGTGGGGAAACAAGTGCAGCTGCCTATAAAGGGACTCTGCAAATAACTCGCATTAACTGTGTACTGGCAGCATTCAGACTAGAAATGCATTTAGCTCCTACATTTTAAAAACATAACTAAGAATTCATTGTTAAGAGCTTGTGATCCTGACACATCAGATGGAAGGTTCTGTTGTTTCGAGGATGTCACCCGCAGGAGTAGGAGCGGGTGGAAAATTCTGAGAATATAATAGTCCCCATACGGTATAGAAGATTTTTTTTTTAAATAAGTGCTTCATGGTGATAAACAAAAACACCAATTTTTCCCTCTTTTTCAATTTGGTCCATGAATCGGCAAACACTAATCTGACAAAAGTATTTAATCCAATGCCAAAAACCTGCTAAATGTGACATTTAGCAAAAGCACAACTTGGTTTGACGCTGCTAATCTCTTCCCATGCCCTCCCAATTCACTCTCCTCTTGACCTTAAAGTCCTCACATATGACTGACGACGCTTACGCAACCCTAGGCTGTTTTCCCCTGATGGAGAGTCGAGAACTAGGGGTCACAGTCTCAGGATAAGGGGTCAGCCATTTAAGACTGAGATGAGGAGGAATTTCTTCACTCATTGAGTTGTGAATCATCTCTACCCCCAGAGGGCTGTGGAGGCTCAGTCGTTGAGTATATTCAAGGCTGAGATCGATAGATTTTTGGACTCTAGGGGAATCAAGGGATATGGAGATCGGGCGCGAAAGTGGAGTTGAGGTCGAAGATCAGCCCCGATCTTACTGAATGGCGGAGCAGGCTCGAGGGGCCGTGTGGCCGACTCCTGCTCCTATTTCTTATGTTCATGTGCAAGGGGCCATTCTTCATGCGAGAGTCCAGAAATGGAGTGTCGGCAGGGTATTCAACTATGGTTGAATTGAACTTGGTACTTTTACCTTGGCCTGCACAGCTCAGTTCCGCACTGGGCGGTGAATCAATCTCTTAAACCATCAGGGGATTAAATTACTATATTTTAAAAAACTGCAAAGCAAATTGCAGCTTTGCAGAATTGAAGGGAGCCCAGGAGCTAGAACGCAAACAATGTTTGATGTGTGCTGCTTGCTTTCAGACAATAGAGGACGTGAGTGTGGCGATATATTAAAAAAAAAATTGTCGCTGCCTTTTAGCACCAAGTTCTGAATCCAATAAGCTCATCACCAATGGAAAGCATTCGCCACTACTGTCAGGGGTATAATGTCCTTGCAAACTGCAAGTGAGACCTATTAGAAGGCACAGTGTGGGGAAAAATACACTTAAGCAAAAAAAAAAATACTTTGATCAATTAGACAGATTCTTTGGGCAGGGGGTGGGATTAGAGAGAGAGTTATTTTTCTGGGGGGTGGGGAAGATTGGTCATGTAAACCTTTAGGGAAAAAGGTGGATTTAGAACATTAATTGATTAATGGTTTGAAGTCAGCAAAGCAGAAGAGGAATGAAATGTTATTCAACCGAACAGCTGGAAGCAGGAATGCCTCATTACAGGATTAGCGAGAAGCCAATCCTGCAGGACCCTGTGTAATTAAAACTTTTGGAACACGTTTGGCATTTTATGCAGAGCAAAGCATCTACACACACAGTCAAAGCAAGTTACTTTATTACAAACTGGTGGGGACCAGGGCAGCAAACACTGGCAGCTCAACTCATTCAGGTTTCAGTACTTGCCCTTAAAGAATCACAGAATCACAGAAACCCCACAGTACAGATAGAGGCCATTTCGGCCCATCGAGCCTGCACCGACACATATCCCACCCGATCCCCGTAACCCCTACACCAACACATATCCCACCCTATCCCCGTAACCCCACATATTTTAATCCCCCTAACACTAAGGGTCAATTTATCATAGCCAATCAACCTAACCTGCACATCTTTGGACTGTGGGAGGAAACCGGAGCACCCGGAGAAAACCCACGCAAACACGGGGAGAATGTGCAAACTCCACACAGTCAGTCACCCGAGGCCGGATTCGAACCTGGGTCCCTGGTGCTGTGAGGCAACAGTGCTAACCACTGTGCCACCGTACTTGAAAGACTTGCATTTATATAATGTCTTTCGCAACCTCAGGACGTCCCAATGCACTTTATAGCCAATTAAGTACTTTTGAAATGTAGCCAATTTGCACACAGCAAGGTCCCACAAATAGCAATGTGATATTGACCAGATAATCTGTTTTTAGTGATGTTGGTTGAGGGAAGTGTACTGGCCAGGACACTGGGGAGAACTCCCCTGCTCGTCTCTGAATAGTGCCCGTGGGATCTTTTACGCCCACCTGAGAAGGCAGACAGGGCCTTGTCTCACCCGGAAGACGGCACCTCCAACAGTGCAGCGCTCCCTCAGTACTGCACTGGGAGGGTCGGCCTGGATTTTATGCTCAAGTCTCTGACTCGGGCGAGAGGCTTACCGACAAAAAAAAAAATCTACCTCATCCCATTTTTAACAACTGTGCATGAATTGGGAACACATCAGAACTTTTATGGCACTAGGTACTTATTCGCAAGGAGAAACCAATGCAAATATCCAACACCCATAGTGCAGGACACCACTAAGATTGAAAAGGGGAGGAGAGAAACCAGATAAATCAAGAAGCATGTTGGCCTTTATTGCAAGGGGGTTGGAGTACAGGAGAAAGGAACTCTTGCAGCAATTGTACAGGGCCTTGGTGAGACCACACCTGGAGTACTGGGCACAGTTTTGGTCTCCTTATGTAAGGAAGGATATACTTGCTTTAGAGGCGGTGCACCGAAGGTTCACTAGATTGATTCCTGGGATGAGAGGGCTGTCCTATGAGGAGAGATTGTGTAGAATGGGCCGATACTCTCTGGAGTTTAGAAGAATGAGAGGTAAGATCACTGAAACATACAGATTCTGAGGGGGATTGACAGGGTAGATGTGGAGAGATTCTTTCCCCTGAGAATGTTATGTTCTTATGTCATGGTCAGCTGATGCCAGGTTTGGGTTTGAAAAGCTGGTGGGTTGTAGGAGGAAGGGAAAGACTGACAAGAGCTGTGGAGTTGCACAATTTTGAGGTCCTGGTAAAGAATGAGTTGGAGTAAATGGTGTGGTCGAGTCTTGATTTCAACATGGCGAGGAAGAGGAATTGGGTATTTGCAGGTTCTGGATGTCCTGCACTTTGGTTTTTCAATAAAAAATAAACACCCACGACCAGTAAAGTGTTCTGATATATTCCCAATCCATGCACAGCTATCATAAAATGGGATGAGACAGTTTTTTTTATAACAGGTCTGAAATTGATTTCAGAGTGTCACTATGGATCTGGCTGGTTTGTGAAGAGAGGCTATTTGTTATACTTGAGGTGAATTTTATTAGCTCTGGGTTCTGAGAAAACCTTCATTTAACTTACACCAGGGAGAATGTTACAGGAGCTCTGTAATAACTGGGGTTGTTTATATGGAGCACACCAGATGGTGGGAACTGTGTTATGATAATATATTGCAGGCTTGAATACACTCTGAGCAATCCATTTAATATATAGTTTTGAACAGCACAGTTCATTAGTGATGCAATGGGCCAGAGAGGATGGGATGCAAGGCTTCTACGCACAATTCCTGACAAAGAACTCCTAATTACAGTACTGCTTTGGTAACTATTAGAGACAAGACATATAACCACAAGCAGGGAAGGGAAACTCACCCATCTTAGCAATTGGTTCAAGAGCAGCATTAGTAGACAAGTCATAGGAGTAAATCAACTGCCTGCCCACTTATTTACGTAGTGGCATATAACCTTGGAAAGGGAAGAATATATATATTTTGTTTTCCTCAGTCTCTGAGCTGTACAGATTAGGAAGGTCCTAGATTTGTTCTCTGGTCTATGCCGTTAGCTTATCAGCCAGGGCAGAGGTAGGGATGTTGCCCTATATTCCCTAGAGTTTAGAAGAATGAGAGGTGATCGCATTGAAACGTATAAAACTTTTAAGGGGCTGGGAGGATGTTTCCCCTGGCTGGGGAGTCTAGAGCTAGGGGTCACAGTCTCAGAATAAGGGGTCGGCCATTTAGGACTGAGATGAGGAGAAGTTTCTTCACTCAGAGGGTGGTGAATCTTTGGAATTTTCTACCCCAGAGGGCTGTGGAGGCTCAGTCATTTGAGTATATTCAAGACAGAGATCGATAGATTTTTGGATATTAAGGGAACCAAGGGATATGGGGATAGTGCAGGAAAGTGGAGATGAGGTAGAAGATCAGCCATGATCTTATTGAATGGCGGAGCAGGCTTGAGGGGCCGAATGGCCGACTCCTGCTTCTATTTCTTATGTAATAATGCCTTTTAATAGAATGACTTCCCTAGATTTTGGAGTCAGACCTCAAAATGCACCTAAACAAAATGAATCGCTGAGCTACAGACTGAAATATCTTTGTTAAGAGAAGTTCCTGTTACTTGGTGGAGAAGCAACAATGTGACTGATAGTAAGAGGGGGAAAAGAACTGAAGGTTCTTGTATATGGCAGTAGATGCTATGTACAGGAAACTTTGTGTTATCCGGAGGCTAAATGTCCGGCAAGCTCGAGCCACCGGCAAAAATCAGGAGCCGTTTTGTTAGGTTTTTTTTCTTCTCGTGGCTTTTTTTCCAACAGTCAGGCTCTGCAAGGTCTCTCTGAAGCTGTTGCTAAGCTACAGAGACGCTAGAGAGAGTACGGCCGACTGTTTAGAAGCTGTTGCTAAGCAACAGCGTTTGTTGCCAGATGCAGAGCTGAAAAGCTCCGTATGCTTCAACATTAACGCTGGTTTGTCCGGCAGTTTTGCAGGAACGGCAACAGCTCGGTCCCGTCGGTGCCGGATAGCACAAAGTTTCCTGTACAGGGCACAGGAAAAGATCACAAGGGACACAAATCTTTCAAAGGTACAGTCACTGCGAATGATGACTTACCTGTGGCACGAGGCTGATAACCAGCGGATAACAGACAGAACAAGGTCCTCTATGGCGTAATCACAAACAGCTGGTAGAGAAAGCGGATCTGTGACATGGCAGAGGCTCGCAAATTGTCCTCTACACAGTACTGTATTCTACCAACCCTGTCGCAAACCTACATTAGATATACACACTATCCAAGTGGTAATTGGAATACCAACCAATATATTTGAAATGTATATAATTACCTTCGAGGACTCCTGCATACATTGCCACCAAATGGCAGAAGAGAAGTTATTTATGGCTTCTTCAACCAATGAAAAACACCGAAAGCCTCTCACAGGAAAAATGACAGGTAGGAAAAGACCTACTGGTCCAATCAGCCTGTCCCGTATAATTGTGATGTCTTGTGTATCAGGATACGGACACTCCCCACCCTACCCAGAAACCATGCGATCTCCTGGGCGAGATGAGAAAACCAATAAAAACCTCGGCCAATTAGGGGCGAAAGAAATGTAGAAAATCGCTCTCCAATTCCTTTAGGCGATCAAAACTAGTCTAGTAGACCACTCGGGCCCTGATTAATGTTATACGGTACCTACCTCTTGTACAAGGTGATCTCTGCCCCAGCCAGAAACAGGTCCAGCTCTCGCTTGAAGGAAGTCGGCGAATCAGCATTCACCGCACGAGCCGGCAGCCTGTTCCAGAGGCCCACTATTCCCTGGGAAAAGAACCACCTCCCGACATCAAACCTAGTTCCGCCTTTACATAAATTGAGATTGTGATCCCTGGTCCACCCTAACTTATTTGGTTGAAACAAACACAACCTAATCCCTTCGTAATCTTGTAAACCACGATCAAATCACCCTTAAGGATAAGCTTCTGTATAGAGACCCAGCTCTTTTGAGCCTATCTTGGTAACTAAGATGCTTGAAGTGGGTTTCCTCGTAATTGACTTTTGGTAATATTTTCTCCCTAACTCCTCTCCTGGGACTTTGACTCCTCATGGGGTACAGTTCCATGGGTAGCAGCCTCCAGTATCTCGCCTTAGTGACCATTCTTCGTGGGTCAGCCCACACAGTGAGCACCTTCAGGCTGCTCAGCTACGAGGGGAATCTGAGCCAATACTGTTCTCGCCCAACATTCAAACACGCCCAAATTTCCCGTGGTGAGGAGGGACGCAGGGTGAATCAGTGCATGGTGATCAGGTTGGCCTTTCTGCTCTCTGGGTGTGGTGTTGAATATAGCGTCCTATGACTGCCTTAGCCGAGGTAAGTAAACAGCGTCGCAGAGAGGAAAAAAAAAAGAAGTGCTTGCCATCACTTTTAATGCAAAGAGTCAGACAAAATGCATCTACCGTGCTTAAAGTGCTACAGTATAATAATTCATATAATTCATATAATAAACATGCACACACACACATAATTACTGCACTTTACAAGATTCATACCGTATTACTGATCACAGGCTCAATAACAAATAACCAACTCCACCCGGGGACCTGAAGGGGTGAATGCTCATATTGCGATTCTGTTGCATATTAATACAATACTGTGCTCTGATCAAAATCATATATCAAGTAAAATACGCCAACATGAAAGTCAATCAAAGAATGCTCACGTCAATGATGGTGCAAACCATTTACACTCCACAATCCGATAAGCTGGGCTTAGCTCACATCAAATGCAAACGCTTCTGCCATAGCAGCGTTTCACAGCGTCATGCACGCGGTCCTAAGCTGCTGTTTGGGAGAAGTCCGAGTGAGGGACAGCAACAAAACCATACCACGGAAAATAACTATTCATGTACATCAGAAATCACGAATCCACTGCTACACAATCGCCAGCACGCATTCCACATGCAACATAGCTTACTTGACCAGGAGTGAGCTCTCATGAGTTACACTGTGAAGTTTTTCTATATGAATAAAACAGCTAAAGGCTACCAGAACTATTTTTAAATCGACTTTCACTGTCTAGACTAATACCTGGAATGGGCGGGTTGTCTTATGAGGAAAGGTTGGACAGGCTAGGCTTGTATCCGCTGGAGTTTAGAAGAGTAAGAGGTGACTTGGTTGAAACATATACGATCCTGAGGGGTCTGGACAGGGTGGATGTGGAGAGGATGTTTCCTCTTGTGGGAGAATCTAGAACTAGGGGGGTCACTGTTTAAAAATAAGGGGTCGCCCATTTAAGACAGAGATGAGGAGAATTTTTTTTCTCAGAGGGTCGCGAGTCTTTGGAACTCTCTTCCTCAGAGGGCGGTGGAAGCAGAGTCCTTGAATATTTTTAAGGCAGAGGTAGATAGATTCTTGATAAGCAAGGGGGGGTGAAAGGTTATGGGGGTAGGTGGGAATGTGGAGTAATCAGAGCAGCCATGATCTTATTGAATGGCGGAGCAGGCTCGAGTGGCCGACTCCTGCTCCTAATTCGTATGTTCTTTGGTAGAACGACAAACAAAAATCAACCACCAGTAAGCAAACAGATTAATAATATGATTTGAACCACAATTGGCCCAGTCCACAGGAGAAGCCAGTTCAGGTTGTGACCTACTTAGGGTTTATAATCCATAAGGGTTGCACTTACACTTATTTTTTTGATGTCTCAATTTGTTTCCAGCAATGACACGAAACAAATGGCAAAAACACCAATTTTCTCATTATTGGCCCTGGTAGATTAGAGAATGCATAACCGTTTGCATTTACAAATCGCCCCCTCAGAGGACACATCTCAAAACCTCAGTAATCGTGATGTTTTTAAAGAGATGATTTCACCTGCATGTTTCTATTGGAGAGAATGGAGGAGATAAACTCTCATGGCTGGAACCTGGGAGTGTGCTTGCTGTAAAGGGGAGTAGGAATTATGCAGCCACTCTGTTTGAGTTGAAGATATGGAAGTAAATCCTCCCCCATTGGGCACTCCTGTTAGCAGAGTTATCTTGGACCAAGCATTTAGCCGTGTCAATCCTGCATTGTGAAGCAAACGCTCATTTACCTGCTTGCTCCACTGTCGCAGCAACATTGGGAAACCAACAACTCGCTTGCCCACTCGATCAAGTGGGATAGAAGCTATGAATGGCATTGGATGTTTAGTCATCCTCACTATCGGAAGGTGAATGAATGGAAGCAAAAAAGGGGATGAGACACACTCAGGAAATAAACTCACTGATTATACCTGGTGATAGTCACAAGCAGCAACTCAACCAGTAAGGTGTGCAAATGGTCCTGCAGGCTACCGTCCGCGTTTGCATCTAACTGCCCTGAACAGTGCACCTCAGCCCCATACCAGCCATCCCATGGGCTCTCTCAGTGAGACTGCTAATTTGGTGTCAAGTAAACTGCATTGTGCTGTGGTGTAAACCAAGCACTAGGGTTTATTTCTAGAGGGATAGAACTGAAAAGAGGAGACGTTATGCTAAACCTGTATTGAATCTTGGTTAGACCACACTTAAGAGTACTGCGTGCAGTTCTGGTCGCCATATTATAAAAAGGATATAGAGGCACTGGAAAGCATGCAAAAAAGATTTACAAGGATGATATCAGAAATGCGAGGGTACATCTATCAGGAAGGGATGAACAGGCTGGGTCTCTTTCCTCTTGAAAAGAGAAGGCTGAGGGGTGACCTAATAGAGCTCTTTAAAATTATGAAAGGTTTTGATAGAGTGGATACAGAGAGAATGTTTCCACTTGTGGGGAAGAGCAAAACTAGAGGCCATCAATATAAGATAGTCACCAAGAAATCAAATAGGGAATTCAGGAGAAACTTCTTTACCCAGAGAGTGGTGAGAATGGGGAACTCGCTACCACAGGGAGTGGTTGAAGCCAATAGTATAGATGCATTTAAGGGGAGGCGAGATAAGCATGAGGGAGAAGGGAATAGAGGGTTACGCTGATAGAGTTAGATGAGAAAAGACGGGAGGAGGCTCGAGTGGAGCATAAACACTGCACCAACTCAGTTCATATAGCAGTCTTACAGCCGAAGGAGCAGGAACCCTGGCTCATGCTACCCAGAGCCACTGCGGGAGCTGAAGGTCAGTTTTATTTCTGGAAGTAAACAAGCCTGCTTGAAAACCAGATGTAATAAACGATATGCTTCAGAAATAGTCAACGAAAGAAATACTTCAATTTTCACAGAAAGAGAATTGGGATGAACAGCCAGAGAGAGGGAGAGAGGCTGCAGTTTCAGAAGTCCTTGGCTGTGTGATCCATCACGCTCCTTAAGCGAGCAACGGAACACACTGAAATGCTTTTCTCATTTATCCCAGTTTTTATAAAAACACCCAGAGTGGGTAGATTTTGTGGCAGGCTGCAAAATACAATGATTGAGAACAGAGGCGCGGCAACCAAATATTAGGCTTAGCATCCAATATCATTAAATATTTTAGGTTTCAAAGTGAGATGATGTCTAACGTGGGATTCAATTGCAGGGAAGACACAAAGCAATATGCATGGGGGGCGTGGGGGGGCACTAGATGTTCCTCACCAGGAAGCTATCTAGGCCACCAGGTAATTTTGTAGAGATAAGGTAAATTGCACTGAAATATAATTGTCAATGCACTGCACGCCGTTCAATTCTGAAACTGATGATGAATGGAGAAGCCATGCTCATCTGCTCCCAGACGTGCTATTACTTCAAAGATCCTGAAACCTGCTTACACTCACCGACAACCATTCCATTCAAGGGGAGAGGGGAGAGAAAACATTTAAACCAGACGATTTTTCTCTACCTGGAGCTCGTAGTGCCAACTATAGAGTTCAAAAATTTGCCTACTTGGGCCATAGACAAATTTTCTAGCCATGGCACACTAGTCCTCCCTCAACTTGTGATTTTCTAAGGTGGCTTTCTTTCCTCAGGGAGATGAGCGCACTCCACCATTCCATCGGAGCAATAAAAGCAGTACCTTTATACTTGGAGTTAATGGGCAGAAGATTTCGCTCTACATTACTAGTTATACGGATTAAGAAATAAAATACGTGCGAGTTCGGTAAACTAGTCTTTAAACCCTTTTTGGGAATATTGGTTGATGATTTCCCGTTACCTAATGAGGAAGTGGGTCATATTTTGATAGAGCATTCATGGTCACTTTATTTAATGCCATTTTTGGCAAAGAGGGTATTTAAAAAAAAAAAAATTCATTTACAGGATGTGGACGTCGCTGGCAAGGCTAGCATTTATTGCCCGTCCCTAATTGCCCTCGAGAAGGTGGTGGGGAGCTGCCTTATACAACCGAGTGTCTCACTGGGCCATCTCAGAGGGCAGTTAAGAGTCAACCGCGTTGTTGTGGGTCTGGAGTCACATGTAGGCCAGACCGGGTAAGGACAGCAGATTTCCTTCCCTAAAGGGCATTAGTGAACCAGATGGGGTTTTTCCAACAATCGGTAGTTTCATGGTCACCAGCTTTTTATTCCAGATTTATTTAATTAACTGAATTTGAATTCTCGAGCTGCCGTGGATTTGAACTCACGCCCAGGCCTCTGGATTACTAGTCCAGTATGCTACCGTCCCCGGTAAAATATTACTTGTGGGCTTTTCTAATTACTTTCCCCCTTCGCCAAGGGAATTTGAAGATTACGGAGAAATTAAATAAAAAGGTCAGAACAAGCAATGAGCAACAACACCACCAGATTCAGAAAGATTTGGATTAATCAGATAACTGGGTCAATAGGTGACAAACGCAGTTTCATTTGGATAAGGATAAAAGAATTAACATGGGAGCAAGGAACCCAAAAAAGGGTGCATGTACTAAATGGAACTGCAATATAAAAATATACTGATCGGGAAAGAGATCCAGGGATTGAGAGAAATGGGGAGACGTGGGTGACAAGGGTTGATCCATTAAAATGTGACAATCTGATTGGGTCGAAAGGCTTTTTCCAGTTCCTAATTTTTTTTCTCCCCTTATTCTCATCTGATTCCCATTGGGCTACAGCTCCGCGGGTGCCAAGTACCTTCCAGTATCGCGCCCAAATGACCACTTTAATATGTGAAACTAGACAGAATGTGGTGATGGTGATGAGCTCTTTGGCCATGGCACAGCCTAGCAGATAGTCCTCCCCCTAACATCTACGCGAGCAAACTTTCCAGCTGGTGTCACTGCATAGCAATTAGGCCTTGGAATTACCTAGAATTTACAGCACAGAAACAAGCCATTCGGTCGAACGGGTCTGTTCCGGTGTTTATGCTCCAAACAAGCCTCCTCCCACCCCTCTTCATCTCACCCCATCAGCATATTCCTCTATTCCCTTCTCCCTCATGTGTTTATCTAGTGTCCCCTTAAATGCATCCAGGCTATTCGCCTCAACCACTCTATGTGGTAGCTAGTTCCACATTGTAACCACTCTCTGGGTAAAGATGTTTCTCCTGAATTCCCTATTGGGTTTATTAGTGACTATCTTATAGTTATAACCCCTAGTTCTGGTCTCCCCCACAAGTGGAAACATCTTCTCTCCATCTACCCCATCGCGCCCCTTCATCCTTTTAATGACCTCTATTGGGTCACCCCTCAGCCTTCTCTTTGCTATAGAAAAGTGACCCAGCCAGTTCAGTCTTTCGTGATAGTTAAAAACTCTCATTATGATTGACGTTTCTGACCCACCCCCCACCTCAGGGCAACAGAGGCCAGCTGAAGCCTTGACTGAAATTGGCTAACTTAGTTAAAAATAAACACTGGAGATTGAACGCGGGGCTTCTGTGAGGCTCTGTCATACGGTGACGTCACCACCAAGCTATCAGGGCAGCTTGTAAAAATCCTTAGGCCCTTAATATGTGACCTGCATTCAGAGATTTATTTTAAATGGATGCTGGGTTCTTATGCTCCCGACTACACGGTTACAATGTCATGATTGCCCGGCTGGATCACAGCCAGTGCAAAAATAAAAAGTGATTTGCTTTGAATTAAACTTTCCACTTAATAACTCATGCCTGAAATGGATTTAGTGATGAATGTTTCTTTTTGATTACTTTGAATTCACTTTGCTAACTACTATTGATTTCAACTTAAAAACTGCAGGGCTGTGCAACTTAAAAACTGCAGGGCTGTGCAACTTTCTTCCACTAAGGCTGTTTATCATCAGCTTTTATTCCTTTTAAGAGAAACATATTATAATTCAATGGTTGATGGTTAATGGAGGAGGGGGGGTGGTGCGGGGAAAAGAGGGGGGGAAAAAGTTTCCATATTGCTTGCGAACAAATCCTTGCCAACAGCTTGCCTTTCATTTCAAATGCTTACAGCTCAAAGCCTGCTGGGAAAAGAAGCCAGGCACAAAACCAAAAAGAAATCATAAAGCACTTCAGCTCCCTTCAGCTCGAATGCTGCCAAAGCGAGCTGCCGCCAGACACCCCAAAGTAGCCTACAACACCGCGCAGTCTCGGAGGGGGCCGTTCATGGCCGCGGTCAACATCATCTCCAACAGACGGACGGCATATCGTTTTCACCGGTTAAAAAAAATCAGACTTTCAATTACTCAGATTGAAAACACAATTTTCTTTTTAAAACGCCAATGGTTAACCCTGGCGAGAAAACAAGCGGCAAAAAAAGCCGGCAGAACATGCTGGAAACGCGCAACGGGTCTGCGGGTGCCCGAAAAAGGGACAGGTTAACGTCCTGGGGGCAGGCCCTCGGTCAGGAGATTGTGACAAGTTCCTAGGAAGGGCCTGCCACTGGAATGTTAACTTGTCTTTTCTTTTGCTTCCATCATTTTTCTGTTGCGAATCAGCATCCTTCGGTTAGGCTCTGACAATCAGCTACATGCGATTGTACAGTGGTGAAATAAGAAGGGATTTTAGTTGATGTGCAGTCTGACTTTTAACCTGTAAAAATGCCCTACCATTGTGTTAGTAGCAGGGTTTTTTTCTATCCGCAATCCAAAACCTAGCAAGCAGTTTGGGTTATTTTTTTCTCCCCCTAAGAGTGCCCCCATCTGCAGGCTGTTAAAGAGATGTGGAGGCAAGAGATTCCCGCAGCCCCCCACCCCACCCCGATTTATCTTGACAAAGCTCACTTGGGTCCAGATCTACAAGCTGCATCATAGCTGCAATGGCCTGAAACAAGATTCATCCAAAGCCAACCATGCAGCAGTAAGGTGCAGGTGATACCGTAGAGGCAGTCGATATCATCCTGCCCAGAGATCAGCCAGTTCTTGAAGAGTCGAATGTGGTACGAGCACTGCTGGAGGTGCCGGGACAAGGCACCGTCAAGGGCCAGGTTCTGTGCGAAACTGTTGTCGGCTGAAAATCGCCTCAGCAACTGCGCCACGTGACGATTGTCCAGCAGGTCTAGGGAACGGGCACCAGTAGAAAAAGAACAAAATAAAAACACCAACAACAAAAAAAAGGACACAATTACCATAATTATTCGGGCTTTTTTTTTTCAAAAAAAAGGAAGAAGCATTTGTAAGAATCTGAAACATCAAAGAAAAGAATGTACCAAATGAAGAGAGAAAGACAAAGACAATGAGCTGCTGGTCTCGAACCCAACCGAAAGGAACATACATTTATATAATAGAAATAAAATAGAAATCAGAAGGAAACATTTATTTACTGCCTGATCACATCATTGAAACATCTCAAAGTGCTTCACAAAGTGAACTGCTTTTAATGTACAGACTTAGAGGCAAATGTGGCAGCAATGTCCCACAATGGTTGAGGGAGGAATACTGTCGGGACACCTGGAGAAACTCCTGGCTTTTCTTTTAGCAGTGCCTTAGGATCTTTCAACGCCCATCTGAACAGGCAGATGGGGCCTTCAGTTTAACATCTCATTAGAAAGATGGCACCCACAGCACTGCAGCACTCCCTCAGCACTGCACTGGGAGTGTCAGCCTGGATTTTTGTGCTGAAGTCTCGAGTGGGACTGGAACCCACAACCTAATGGCTCAGAGGCTAGCATGCTGCCCACTGAGCCACGGCTGACACTTGTACACTTTATTGGTGAATGTCACGATTACGTTCCTGAAAATATAAACTAGTTTTCCATGAACGAAATAAAGGCATCTAGGACAGTACTCCAACCGTAGCCATGCAAACATCATATTTCAATTATTGAACATCTTGATAAAACAAAGTAGGACCAGTATTGGACTATCATGAGGTCTGGGGGACTCTGCAGTGACCTCTGCACAAAGGTTAAGTGTGCTGACCTGGCACAGCATGTGGGCTCCAAGTGCATCCCAATCCTGTAGCTTGAAAATATTTCACTTTCCTAACTAGTGGAGAATATTTCCAATTGAATACAGCAACCACTCTACTACCTTCAAGCACCAGTCATCAAGTTTCAGCCAAGTAAGGACAAGCTGCTCTTTTTTTGGGTCATTTGCACACACAGGCCCTGCAGCAGCGAGACATCAGACAGCCTAGAACAGTTAATCTCCACGGGAGGTGATCTTTCCAGAGAAAGAAAGCCGGCTGCAACTAGACACGACAAAAGCAGTGGGCGGTGGCCTCAATACTGAACTGAAATAGAATCTCACTTAGGGTCTGGAGGGAAGACCCCTGCTCTATCTGCTAACAAAGAAAAGCTTTTTTCAACTAACTAAAGTCCAAAAGAATATGGGCTAACATGAAGTGGGTGGTGCAGCAACGTGTTTGCGATTGTAGGCAAATGGGATGGGACCCAGGCCTGAGGGTGGGGAACAAAGTGTCTAAGACCTGATGAAATCTTCTTCATGTACAAGTTCATGATCTCTTAATCCCCTCTTCTGCAAATGGCACTCCTCAATAAAGATCTTTCATGGGGTGTATATTGCTCCCTCACTACCCAAGAAACGCGGGGATATATCTGGGAGTTGAGATAGTTGCACCCTTCCTGCTGAGTGATATTTCCAGTAAGGCTCTCTTAGCTCCCAAATAAACAGGGTGCTCACATGTCTCTCAAACTTCCATTATGTCTCAAATAAGCAAAAATTAAATATGTACCTAGCCAGTGATTATTGTTTTTGATTAGTACGGCTTCTTTCTGAAAATATGACTGGGCTTCCCAACTGCTCAGTAAGAGCAAAGAAGACTCTTTGCTGAGCTAGCAAGTCTCAGGAAAGGCAGAGGTGACGGCATTACAGTTGGCCCTCTTGGCTTTGGAAGAGAGGCGGGCAACGGGAAAATCCAATGGTTCCCATTGGAAGACGCAATGGGAGGAAGTTGAGCGAGGGTATGTTTGGAGCAACCATACCCTCGTACCACCTTCAGAAGGGGAGAAAATTGGGTGGGAGGAATCCTGATAACTCGTGGAGAAAAATCTATGCTCGACTTGAAACAGATGTCTGGGACACCGGGGCTCACAAGTGGAAGAGAGTTTTAAAAAAGTTCCAGAACCAAAACACCAACAAAAAGTGCGAGCGAGACAGTTTGTTTGAACAATTGAAAGTACACATATTGCTCTTCCAAGTTTCACTTTTTTTTTTTTTTTTTAATATAAAGTGCATGCATATGTATATATGAGAAAATGAAAATAAGACAAATGCAGCTACAAACCACAATGTAGATTGTGAAGACGTTGGGTGACTAAATAAGGAGAGAGGATGTGATATGAGTTCATGCGGACTTGTCTGGTGGGATGCATATAGCACCATCTTCAAGAACAAATGTACAATTATGTAATAAATATTCTGACCAATTTTTCTCAATCAATGAGACGGCTGCTGTTACAAGTGTGTAACGTAGAATAGTTACTGCCTCTAGTCGTAAATGGATGCAAGAGAAAATGACCAGCATTATGCTTGAATGGATTATCGAGTTTTCATTTCTACTCTTGGTGAACTGTTAGTTTGATTTTATTCTCTGCCTGATGCAAGAGTTCCATGATTTTTCTTTTTTTAATCCCCTCCTCTCCTGAAGGCACAGTGTTATTGGGGGTATGGTTCCCCAGGTTCCAGTGCCCCAACGTTACCCCACACAAGTGACCGTATCGAGAGCCTGACCCTGTGCCCACTAAATGTCCACAGACATGCACTTTCCATCAGGTATCACTGGGACTGTGATGCGGAGTTGGAGACCTGGCTGATTACTGCGCTCCCACCCCCCCCCCGGCCCCCCTGGTCACGTGACCCCCCATCCCCCCTTTCCTAGGACGACGTCACCGATACCAATTGTAGCGCCCTTGCTGAGACTGGCTTACTCGGCACACAACAGGAATAGCATCTGCTCTGTATGGCTCGGCAGCACATAGCATGCCCTTTAGATGGTGCCACAAAAGTTCCATGACTTGAGCATAACCGCAAGTTAGCAGAATGGCGCCTCCGAGCCAGGACGTCACGTGACCCGGATTGGTGGCCTTTACCACCAACTGACCCATTTGATAGACAACCTGGCCGTGCATCCCGAAACCTGCAAAAGACAGTCAAGTTCTCCGACGGTTAACTGGACAGTGAAGCAAAATCAGGAGGTGCAAATGGTCGCCAGTCGGAACTTCACAGCTGGTGAAATGGAATGATTGACAGGTGCGATTGCCATTCTAAACTGATGGAGGTTTAATTGAAAGGAAGTGTCATCAACTTAAAAAAAAAGGTTAAAAATGTGTGGGACTTCTTTTTTCTTAGAAGAATCACTGAATCATGGTAAAGATTTTGGTGTGGTAATGCCGACATAATGGAAAAAAAAATAAAAAGTGGAAAAACAAATTGAGAAAAGGTTGAAGTGGACATTTAAAAGATTTTAAAAAGCACAAGTGCATTTAAGAACCATGCAAAAAAAAAGTCAAAGTTAAGATTGTAAAGGATAATTGAAAAGAAGCAAACATACCATTAGTCGGATGCTTTGCAAACGAGACAGAAAATCTTTTAACGGCTGGCATAGATAACATTTCTGAGGAAACAAAAAGGGCTGAAGTTAAAACTAACAGTGCAGTTTTAACACAGAACGTCCCACATTACATGAGCGGGTGATGACTTCTTAAAAAGAAAAATGCAACCCCAATCCTCTCACATCGGGGCCTCTTCCTTCAACACTCTCTCCGTTTGGTTGTGCTGCCGGGGGGGGGGGGGGTGCGGGGGGGGGAGTCGAGTGGGACACCCCTACACGATTGCACCTCCCCGAGCTTAGCTATTGGGAGCAATATCTGGCTGGCACGCATTAGGGTCGGCAATGCATCTTTCTCTATGTCCGTCCAATCAACTGCGTGCCCGTCCCAACGTGACCTAGCACAGTCCTCTTCTTTTAGCCAATGGGCATAGAAGCTGGTTTGAGTATTGAAAGCCATTATGTCCAAAGCTTTGGGGGGTGGGGCGGAGTTTAAATGCGAACAAGCTCAGAGACTCAAAAGCGTAAAATGGGCACCTTAAACAGGACAACCTCCATATGCCGTGCTTGAAGAGTCAGGTTTCCTTTGCGGGTGGCTGGTATCGGCAAGCCCACCAACCGTGTTGGGAATGCTCAGACCTACTATACCTTTGATACTCGTGCTGCCGTTCTAGATTTGGTACGCCGCCACATGCCACAATGTGGCCTGGTATTGGCAAAAGTGAAATATCTCTATGCGATGGCTTTGCACCAGGGGCAGTACACAAACGCTGCCAGTTCAAAGTCTGCCTTTAAGGAAGTAAAGCAAAATTAAGATGGCCGTCCTGGCCCGCCCATTCTACTGTTACTGCCTGTCCCATTTGCTTGCCATTAAATAAATAATCGCCTCGCTGGAGAATGGCGAGCATAGCTTTCTTGCATGCGTTTGCATCACGTGTGCAGAGATCTGTCACTCCACAGGGCGGTGCGTAGTGTAAATGCTCAGGTCTCACCCTTCCTGCATTGTTGCCAAGGTGCTGGAAGTGGCACAACAGTAAGTGCAACTGTAACAATAGCATTACATTCATGCATCGTCCAAAAGATTAGGTGTGTTACAGGAAAGCAGCTTGCATGACCTATACCAATACCTGGCACTTTGAGATAGGCACCATTGACTTTTCCCATGCCATCTCAGGAAAGCTTCCACTGGCAATCCACTCTTCGTGGCTACCTTAAGATTCCTCGAGACATCTTCTGAACCAACTAGACATTTAATGTTAACATCTCACATTTACTGGGGATCGAAATAAGAATGAGAAAGAGAGCACGACTGATAAACTGCATGCTTCCCCTCGTGACTGGAACGGCCATTACCAAATGTTAAGTTTCCAAGAGTAGAATTGTGGCGAGAATGAGCGGGATGATGCAATAAAAAAATAATGTACAAGACGCTCGGGCTATGACGTGCATCAACAGTTTTTTGGCGACCAGATCACTGGATAACAAAAAAAACGGAAGAAAAAAAATACCGCTTTCAAACTAAGCCCAGCACACAGCATTCTTAATGTTTGACTGTTAGCGGTTTGTTCCCTCTTCTGCTGACTCCTGCTGAGATACCGATCCCATGGTCCCCTTTGTCCAAGTGAACATTTTCCACGTGCAACCCTAGACAGTATCGGCAGTCTATCCAACCAAGGGGGGAACACTGCAGTCGAGTTGATCCTGTCCTTGCCCAACAATCTCCACGAACGTGCCCAGTAAGACACAAACACACCAAACACGCACACGTACACAGACACAACACACAGATTCCAGCACGGAGAGCTGCCCCTTCCCTGGCCCATGGCTGTCGAGACCAACCTTACTGCCCCTCTACTGCAGCCCCAGATGTGCTCAGCTAACTCAGTACGGACCAGGGATCGAGTGCGGCTCCGCTGCTCACTGCATTAATCAGCTGACGTACTGGACGAGCACAGCTTGTGCATTAATCAGCCCTAAATTCTCTATTCCAGACAGACCTGGATTACAGCCATTATTAGTACATAGATCTTTCATCATATATTTTCAAATTCAACTCCAATTCTTCAATCCGTGTCCTCGGAATGGAAAATCTTGTCAGGGATTAAGCGTTGTCTGGCCAGCCAATCAATCCACATTAATATTATTACTGGTTCTGATGATGAATTGCTTTGAAGAAAGTTTGTACAGTATTAGAGCTTAAGTCAACTTGGATTAGTTCTCAGTTCTCTGGGTACAATAGGTCCACCAGTCAGTGCGAGAAAGCTCTGTAAAGTCACTCATCACCTGCTGGGTAGAAGCTCTTAGAACGCATTAAAAATAAACCCTACAAAAAATTTAATCAAAAGGAAATAAATCCGAAGAAGAAATATAATTTTTTTAAAAAGAAATCACACCTTTAGAGCTTTAAGCGAGGTAGCAAGAAGAGTCACAAAGGGACAGACCATGGGAGAAAACACGGATAAAGGAAGGAGGGAGAAGGAATTACTGGTAAACTGGTGAGTTGTTCTCTTCTCCAAAGTCGCGAAACTGTAGAATAAAATATTTCAGACACAACTTCCTGTCGCCTGTCCCAAGTTACACCCCACACAAAGTTTTATTAATTAAAGATATTAATCGGAATGAATTCTGCAGCTACTCTTACTGATGGGCTATATCCTATGATTTAGCAAAGCCAAGACTTAAGATGATCAGTGTGCATTTTTAATTAATGGAAGGTTGCAACATTGCAATCAGATTTCCAGAGCTCAAACTCCCACTTTTAAAAGATGGGTTTGCACTATAATTATCTCTTGTGTACTTGTTGAAAGATCCAAATCTATTATATGGCTTAGCATGTTTCCCCTTGTTGCACAGTTGCTCGTCTCACTCACATTGGCTCCAAGGAAGAGTAAGGTTCAGACAGTCAAGCCCAAAACCTCAGCGCACAAGAGGCCTTTCTCTATGGGGTTTGGGAAGAGCTGGTGTCCGTATTCCCCTTGAGGTGGGGGAAGAGAAGAGCTCCCTTGAGGGGTGAATCCCAATCTAGGAACGTGTATTTGAATAAAATACTGATAAAATTCTTTACACGTGTTTTAGCGGACACCAAGATCTTTTCGATTGTTATACCACCTCAATTAAGACTGTCATCATGCTGTCAAAATTGGACATAGGAAAGTCTTTCTGCCACATAAACTATGTACTCTGAACAGTGTGCAGACTACTGCAAAGCATGTGGAGGAGATTTAGTATAAGGGAGAAGGGAAAGTATAACCCATGACTGACCAGAAGAGATAGGTCTCATCTGCATACACTACTAGCAGTATCTGTGCTGTGTAAATATTATGGGTAAACTTCATCTGGGGGTGGGAGCCAGCAGAATCCACTTCAACTGGCAAAATACCCATCCTTGTCTCTATTTAGTCTGCTCGACTACTGTTTGTATTCATTTACTCAACTCAAACATCCTCGACACTGTCAAAGCAATAGATTGCTGCTTTCCATGAGCTAAAATACTAATAGCTGTGGATGATTATAACCAAGTGATAATTAACACTGGAGATGAATTAGTGAGGCACTGCATATACCAGGTGTGTGTGTGACTGGAACAGGAGTCAATGATTGCCTTCTGAGGTGGCTTTCCCCTTTCCTGCATTCCAGACACATCCACAATATTCTCTCCCACTGAAATTAATGGAAACAGTCTGAAGTATCTTTCGTAACAGATTGTCAAATGTTCTCACATTACAATTAACAAAGAGACAAGCTGGTAGCACAGCTTACCTTTCCCAGGAACAAGTGCCAGCCTGCAGTATAATACAACAAAGGCTGGCATATCAATTAATCCCGAGACAATTAGGGATGGGCGATAAATGCTGGTCTTGCCAGCGACACCCACATCCCGTGAACGAATAAATACATTTTTTTTTAATCGCCTTGTCGTTTATAGCTCCCGGGACCCATTTCATTTGGTTATATTTCAGCTCGGGTCTGCTGTAGTTAAAAAAAAACTTAAAACAGGCATTGGAATAGCGGGCAACACAACTCTACACCCATGCAAACACGCATGCATAGAGTTCTATAATCCCTGGGCAGAGTGTGGGACCAACAGTATAACTCAGGTCTGTCGGCTCCACGTCGCACTTTACAGGCACCAGTGGTGAAACTAGCCCCCGACATAACATCTACAGAAATACTAAGCATGTCACATACAATAATATTTCCTTCCATAGAAGGAGTATGGATGCCTTCATGATTCCCCCCCCCCCGGTTTATTATAGTGAATTGTCTACTTGCTTCTATCCCTTGTATACACCTAAAGAGTCACCACGGACAAACTGGTAAAGCGTACACTGTAACCTGGTGACAGTGAAACTGATTATTCAATCGGTAGGTAAAAGACAGTCAATTACTTTATCAAACTCTAACGTACACATTCAGAATTTAATCTAGAGTGAACCACACAGCTGATTACTCATCAAATTACATCATCTTGCAATTCCATTTCTTTATGTTCCCCCCTCCGCTCCTGAAGGTGCTGACTCTGGTTGGGGTGCAGTGCCAGGGGTGCCTCGGCCAAGCGGCCGTGAGCCCAGGTGGTGACAGTCAGCGGGTCATTCAACTGGAAAGGGCATCAAAGCAGAGCTTACTATCCAGACAGGAGTCACTGGACAGGGGTCAGGAGCAGGCGAATGATGGTTGACTACAGCGCCCCCAACACTCTAGCTGAGGGCATCTCACTCGACGCACATCAGGGGTTGAGCCTAAAAGCCCTTCACCGTCCACGTGGCTCCGTATCACAGCACATCTGAGAACACAGCCAATGGCAGAGTCCACGGTGCCATTTCTAATGCTTGCGTGAAGGCTTTATTGACTAATCAGCTCCCAGCTCACCACGCTCCTCTCTATCAAAATGTCCTCCAGCACGCTAATCTCCAGCAGCTTGAAGAAATATTACATGTGTTGACAATAAATATTGCATGAATGACACAATGAAACGAACCTGTTTCTAAGCGGCAGTACATCAGAGATTAGATAATGCTCGGAATTTAAGACATTATTGGAACCTCTCAACATGTTAGTTCTAAAGGTATTGATTAACCGATGTATTCACTAGGTCGAGTAGCGGTTTTGGAAGAATATCGCCTGGGAGTCACAATGTGCGATATTACTGTACAAGTACTGGGTCTGGTTGTGTCAAATTCCTCTGCCTGCTGTTTTAATGGAGGTGTTCACCGGTTTAGTGTAACTGGGTTAATGCTTCTTAAAACAGCAGACAGGGGAATTGGAAATGCTGCTCGTACCATAATATCACACACTGCGTAAATGTGCTCAGGTGATCATATCGCACAGGCTTGTACGACAATCAGAGAGGATTTGGTGCCTATGAATGAAAAGTCCTTGATTTTTTTTTAAACCATTTCCCGCCTCAGAATAATAGATTTCTACTGAAATTAGTTTTGATGAAATGAGAGTAGCCTAAGGTGGCAGCGTTCGGATCGCTTCCGGCACTGTCGAACCAGCAAATTGAAAACAATTCTCAACAACCTACCATCCTTCAGAGAAAAATAACTGGAGCCACTCTTTCTGCGGTGCGAGCGGGCGTAGTCTTGGAGGTTAGGGGCACTAGAGGAGCCACCAAGTACTGTGGTACTGAACAAACCAGCACACTGGGAACCTGCACACGAGACGGTTAGGTGTTAGGTCAAAAAAAAAGGTTTAGTAACAATCCCTCATGCTGCATGCGTTTATAAGATCTAATACACATATACGCAGGACAGGTGGGAGATAATTTTTGAAACATTCAGAAACATTGCAGAATTTCAGTCTGGGAAGTTAGGGGTCACGTTAGGTTTTTTAAAATTTTTAAATGAAGATAAATTTCATTACTTATAGTTGCCCAAAAATACAAGTCTCTAACCGCACCCATCCCCAGTGACAGACTTGTAACCACCAGTATTTCACGCTTGTTTTATACAGCTCAACATGCTCTCTAAACACAACCCAAGTTTGCAAGCACTGAATCTGTACATACTATACCTCATGGTGTTTTTCACTGGTCATGAGGAGATGGCAAACATTTTTGTCACCTACCAGAATCTAGGCCCAATAGGAACGGGAGGAGGCCATTTAGCCCCTCGAGCCTGTTCCGCCATTGAATTAGATAATGGCTGATCTGTTTCTTAACACCATCTACCCGCCTTGGTTCTGTAATCCTTAATACCCATGCCTAACAAAAATCTATCAATCGCAGTTTTGAAATTTTCAATTGACTCCCAGCCTCAGCAACCTTTTTGGAGGAGAGAGTTCCAGGTTTCCACTAAGCTTTGTGTGAAGAAGTGTTTCCTGACATCAATCTGAACGGCCTAACTCTAATTTTAAGCTGCTGACCCCTTGTTTTGGACTCCCCCACCAGAGGAAATATCTTCTTTCTATCCACCCTATCATATATTTCCTTCAGTATATTTTTCTCCTGCTGGTGTGTGATTCCCTGGGTGCAGTGTCCTGCTGGTGTGTGATTCCCTGGGTGCAGCGCCCTGCTGGTGTGTGATTCCCTGGGTGCAGCGCCCTGCTGGTGTGTGATTCCCTGGGTGCAGCGCCCTGCTGGTGTGTGATTCCCTGGGTGCAGCGCCCTGCTGGTGTGTGATTCCCTGGGTGCAGTGTCCTGCTGGTGTGTGATTCCCTGGGTGCAGCGCCCTGCTGGTGTGTGATTCCCTGGGTGCAGCGCCCTGCTGGTGTGTGATTCCCTGGGTGCAGTGTCCTGCTGGTGTGTGATTCCCTGGGTGCAGTGTCCTGCTGGTGTGTGATTCCCTGGGTGCAGTGTCCTGCTGGTGTGTGATTCCCTGGGTGCAGCGCCCTGCTGGTGTGTGATCCCCTGGGTGCAGCGCCCTGCTGGTGTGTGATTCCCTGGGTGCAGTGTCCTGTTGGTGTGAGAGTCCCTGGGTGCAGCGCCCTGCTGGTGTGTGATTCCCTGGGTGCAGTGCCCTGCTGGTTTGTGATTCCCTGGGTGCAGCGCCCTGCTGGTGTGTGATTCCCTGGGTGCAGTGCCCTGCTGGTTTGTGATTCCCTGGGTGCAGTGCCCTGCTGGTTTGTGATTCCCTGGGTGCAGTGCCCTGCTGGTTTGTGATTCCCTGGGTGCAGCGTCCTGCTGGTGTGTGATTCCCTGGGTGCAGCGCCCTGCTGGTTTGTGATTCCCTGGGTGCAGCGTCCTGCTGGTTTGTGATCCCTTGGGTGCAGTGCCCTCTGGTACCTCACCCACGTGGTCATGCAGTGACCTTCGGCAGGTTATTTAACTATGATGATCTAAATCCTGTCCTCATCCAGTGGCCACTTTCCAGCAGGGATCACTAAGTAGCAAGCAGCGTTGGGAGGGACTACCTGAGACATTAAAACTGTCCTTTTCAGATGTGGCTGTGCCTGCTTTGTATTTTGTAACACATTTTTGCTCTCAGACCTATCATTTTAATAAATGCGGTGTAAAAAAATTACAGCAATAAGCAAACTAGTGAGTGGTTTTTAAAATAAAATAATTTTGTAACATGAATAAGAAATTATTAGTATTTAAATTGAAGTGTTACAAAAGCCAAAGCAGTCTTGGTTATAATGGCTCATCTTTTCCCATATGCAAGTATAATCTTACAATGCCAGTTTTCTCAACTAGTACAAGGACAGCAAGAGAGATCATTTAAAATCTTGTGTCGAGCGCTTCCCGTTGTCATGCTTTCCTCTTAACATTTATCATTGTAAACTTCTATGTCAACATTTCCCATTTGATTTTGCTATGTCAACTGTCACAATGTAGTTACAAGATCTGGCCACTAGGTGGTTATATGAAGGGCGTTTCTGAAGTCTCTCCCCAACTCAAGTCGCCATCTTGTATATAAACTATGGCTAATACCAATTTACTAATTATCTCAACAGCCCCAATTAAAATTTATGACAACAAAAAACTATTTGCATTATTTACTGTAACCATATGAATGCTCAACATAAATAGTTTTGCAATCTAGTTTATTTGGTTACTACCACTCCTTTCCTGGTAGTGCTGATTTTTGCTGGGATATGGTTCCATGGGAGGCTATAGATCTCCATTACCTCGTCCAAGCCTAGATGGTGAGAATTATCTAGCTATTCAGCTATGAAGGGCATCACAATTTGAGTCTGTCCTCATCACACAAGCACTTCCAGCAGTGATGGGCAGAAGTGGGAACCTTGGCTGATTTCCACTCCACCCCGCTCCCTAGCCAATTGTAAATCAGCTAACTCAGCATAGACCAGTGTACCCACTAAAGCGCGCGGCAATGCAGCGGGAGGTCCCGCGCAGGTCGCTCACTAGCTGCTGTCGCTGGAAGATACGGCGCATGTGCGGCCGCGTGGCAAATTTAAAGGGACCGCGCACTTAGACCGGAAATTAAAAGGAGCATTGGGATAGAACCAAGGATGTTCCTTCCTGCATGGCTTAACACTACTTACCCAAGTGAGCAAACATCAGAAAATAGGGCACCTGCCCTTTAGCCTCCTCCCTTCCCACCATTCAGGGCCCCAAACACTCCTTCCGGGTGAAACAGCGATTTATTTGTACTTCTTCCAACTTAGTACAGTATACTGTATTCGCTGCTCACGATGCGGTCTGCTCTACATTGGGGCGACCAAACGCAGATTGGGTGACCCTGAGCTTTGGGTCTCTTGCCAATTTAATTCTCCAACCCACTCCCACTCTGACCACTCTGTCCTCAGCCTCCTACATTGCTCCAATGACGTTCAACGGAAGCTCAAGGAACAGCACCTCATCTTTCGATTAGGCACTTTACAGCTTTCCGGACTCAACACCGAGTTCAACAATTTCAGATCATAACCACTGCTCCCATTTTTTCGGACAGCAGGTGCTGGTAAAGGTTCTGTTGTTGCCATTTACACCTCCTCTAGACCCATCTTTTGTTTCTTTACTTGTCCCATTACCATCTCCTTTTGCTTCGCCCCATCATCCCTTTTGTCATTTAATCTCTCCTGCCTTCCACCCTATCACAGACCTTCCCTTTTGTTCTTTCCTTCCCTCCCCCGCTTGCCCTGCCCCTTCTTAAAACCTGTCACATCTCTAACTTTTTCCCAGTTCTGACGAAGGGTCATTAACCTGAAACGTTAACTGTTTCTCTCTCCACAGATGCTGCCTGGCCTGCTGAAGGTTTCCAGCATTCTCTGTTTTTATAAAAATATATCTTCTTATTCATAACTGTAATTACAGAAGAACGGGATCATAGAAGTCAAAAGAACCTTTGACAGCACGGCTAGATGTATGTGTTTTATCAAAGTTATTTCAACTAAGTGTCTCAGTAGACAGTTATGGTCATTTTTTTTTTTAAATTAAAGAGTTTGTCAAAAAGGTCCAACCAATGCTTAGAGATGGAACATGTTTAAGCCGGCACTGACTGAAAGCATGCTTGGTCAGTCATACGTTGGATGCAATGCAAGTCTTACCAACAATATCTCATAATTCTCACCTTAGAAACCATAACTTTTTTAAATAAACCTTATAAAATCATAGAATAGTATAGCACAGAAGGAGACCATTCGGCCCATCGAGTCTGCGCCGGCTCTTTCGAAGAGCAATCCAGTCAGTCCCACTCCCTCACTCTTTCCCCATATCCCTGCAATTTTTTCTCGTCCAAGTATTTATCCGATTCCCTTTTGAAGGCTACTATTGAATCTGTGTCCACCGCCCTATCAGGCAGCGCATTCCAAATCCTAACCACTCGCTGCGTAAAAAGGTTTTTCCTCATGTCGCCTCTGGTTCTTTTGCCAATCACCTTAAATCTGTGCCCTCTGGTTATCGACCCTTCAGCCACTGGAAACAGTTTCTCTTTATTTACCCTATCCAAACCCTTCATGATTTGAAACGCCTCTATCAAATCTCCTCTTAGCCTTAACTGACCTCATTCTCTGCTGGCGTGCAGTCCCACAGCTTCCAGTAACTCTCCCGTGGGAGCACAGACAGTGAATTTCAGCAGGCTGCTTGACCAGTCTGCCAAATCTCACCGTCCAGGTCCATATCTGAAGTACAGCCACTTGGGTGGAGTGGCAGAGAGGAGAGTTGCACTGTGGAATTGTACTCCAGCAAAGGAGAGGGGCAAGAAGAGAAAGCACAGACAGAGCACTAACCTCTGAAACCTTCAATTGCATTCTATTCGTTCAGGAAAAGACAAGAGAAAATTACTGTGGATTATACCTCCCCCCCCCAAAAAAAACTCGACAAAGGATATACCAGACAAGCTGTGTAATCCCAAAATGGAAACTGATTTTAACTTAGAATCTCTCTGTCGCTTTTCATTTCTGTTAAGGGCTCTATATCAAAGTAAATCCGTAAACCAGTGCTGCAATTTTAAAATATGAAGTTCAAAAGTTCAATTTTCCTATATCTTCACTTCAAATATCATCAAAATGTCACAGCTTGCTTTTATCAGAATGAACCACTGCACTGGACGATAACATTGAACTTGCACAAAGACTCCAGTTGGGAAGAGTGATTAATCGCTCGGAAATCAGTGCGTTCAATGCCTCCGAGGCTTAAAAAAGCAAACTTGTAGTACAGTACGTGCAAGTGCGCTACACGTGGGCAGTGCAGAAACTCGCGGTGTGTGTCACGGAATGATGTGGCACATCAAGTCGCTGCCACTCACCATTACTGAAAGCGCACACAGGCGGAACAGTCCACCATTACAACGAGTACATTATAAGCTGACAAAATATAATGCTCAATACATTCAGGATATTAAACTGCCTCGATAGCTCAGTTGGTAAAAAGCATACAGGTCCCTAGGTTCAACCACTAGCCTGAACTAGAGCTCGCCGGCAGCCAGTGCAGAGGCTGGAGCTGCTAAACTGGCCTCAGCGCTCTGCATTATGAAGCAGGTAAATGCAGCAAGTGATCCTGCTCCTGGTCACTAGCCAGTGGCTCCTGCCAGAGAGTGTGCACGTGTGGTCATTAAGTGAAATTGGACTTGGTGGCGATGCCCTTCACAGTCGAATGGCCAATTGATACTCACAGCTGAGACTCGCACGTGCAGTATGGCCACTGTATCAGAGGGCTGCTAACGTTTGCAGGGAAAGAACTTGCACTTATAGATCGCCACGGGACGTGCCAAAGCCAGTCAACTACTTAGGAAGTGCGGTCGCTTGTTTTTGTAACTTGTAGCAACAGGATCTTTGGCCAAGTCGCTGTGTGGAGTTGTTGCTCTGTCTGACTCGGTGCTACACTGGGCAGGGCCTTTACCAACTGAGCCACCGTGGGCGCACAATCGTTTGACCATTGATTGCTGTTCCGCGAATCGGGCCAAAAAGGACTCGAGCCTATTCCTACTGAAAGCAATGGATTTATCCAGAAATTCTTAAGAACAAAGAGCCTAAAGAACGCTCCACAATACATCTCTTCTATTCTGCCTTTCACCATTTAGCTTAAACTCCCCGAAGGATGCAGCAGCATTGCCAAAGCTTAAGCAAGGGTTCGCATTCCTCTTTGGCAGCTGTAGGACTAGGGATAGATTTGGCAGTGTTCTGTATTTTGTTTCCACAAGGTTGCGTTGTAACTGCGGGAAAAAAAAGACCCTTCATTGGAAAATAAAATGGGATGGAAAAAACGTCACAGCAAGTACAGTTGACAAAACTGATCGCTCACGTCAGTTTCCCTGTGAAGTGTGAACGGGTTGCGGAGAAAGACATGCAAGTGTAAAGAGTTGACGCTGGATTAGAGATTGCTCTGTGCACTTGTACCTATTTGGACTAACTGGGGTCGACTTTCATCGCTGGGCAGACATTGAGCAGACAGTGGGTGCAGTGATCGGCCCGCATTTGCATTCAGTTGGTCAGCTGCACTACGCATTCCGATTGCTGGTAGACAGCTCATCACTTGTGTGGGGGGGGGGGGGGGGGGGGGGAATCCAGCAGTCCGTCCACAGAGCACGGGGTTAAAGGGGCAGTCTGGGCCGATCGGGGGTGGGTGCGTGGGGGAGGGGGAGGATTAGGCAGCAAGGCGCAGTTAATGCCCGTTCAGCTGCCCAAAAGGTGGCATATAATTATTGGTTATCTTTCCCAGAGCTGCTTCCAGCGATCCCTTTAAGGGACGCAGCGCTCGCCATTTCCTGCCCTGTGTAATGGGTGGGTCCAGCACAAAGTGGCATTGGGGTCCTAACATCATTGGATCTCAACAGACCTCCATCTAGGTCCCAAGCTCTAGAATTCCCTCCCTGTAACTTCAGAACTCTAGACCTCCATGGCCTCGCCCCATCCCATCTCTGTAACCCCCTCCTGCCCTACAACCCTCCTCCAACTCTGCATTCCTCCAACTCTGGCCTCTTGTGCATCCCCAACTCCCTTCGACCCACCACTGGCTGCCGTGCCTTCAGCTGCCTAGACCCTAAGCAGTGGAATTCCCTCCCTAAACCTCTCTGTTTCTCTACCTCTCCTCCTTTAAGATGCTCCGTTTTGTCCTGGGGCCAATATTTATCCCTCAACCAACATCATCAAAACAGATGATCTGGTCATTATCACATTACTGTTTGTGGGAGCTTGCTGTGCGCAAATTGGCTGCCGTGTTTCCTACATTACAACAGTGACTGCACTTCAAAAAGCATTTTGGGACACCCTAAGGTTGTGAAAGGCGCTGTAGAAATGCAAGTCTTTCTTTTCTTTATTTAAAACCTACCTCTTTGACCAAGCTTTTGGTCACCTGTCCTAACGCGTCCTTGTGTGGTTCGGTGTCAAATTCTTTTCGATTACGCTCGCGTGAAGCGCTTTGGGAGGTTTTGCTACGTTAAAGGCGCTATATAAATGCAAGTTGTTGTTGACGTACGTTGTATAATGAGGCTGCTGCCTGCTTCTGGCGGGAGCGATGGCCCACTGAAATAAGGCCCGCTGAGAAACAGTAGCGAGTGGGAAGTTGGCGCTAAGTTTATTGTTTGTGATTTTGGTCTCGCTACCGCTCCGCTCTATTAAACAGGGTGAGAGAGACCCCAAAATTAGAGCGAATGTTGCTGAAATTATTACTCCACGTCTCTGCTGCATGTTAAAGACAAAAGCGTTTTGTTACATGCGTGTTCAGGCAAAACAAGCCAAAGAAAGTGTGGCGATCTCTGGCTCCGTAAACAAGCCAACCATGCTGGTCCAACCAAAAAGTGTGCACATTATAGGGCAGGTAATTAATACAGGCTATTTTATCTATAATTTAGCCGCACCACTTTTTTTGTACTCGTCAAAGTGAGGGCTATTAGTGCTGGGGAATGGAACACAGGCACCCAGCGTCCGCATCTAGCACTCCCAGGTCAGGCACGGCACGGCAGTTAGATGGTAGATAACACTCGGCTACAACAATGTACATTAGCTTCACTCTCAGAGGAACACTCCTTAACCACACTAGTATGACTCTATTCCAATTCCCACACCAGCCATCCTGAGTGAGGATGCCTGTGTCGTGTCAAATTGCGGCCAATTATTTAAGGTTTGGACCCATGTCCACTTGGAATCAGGCTGGCTAAATTCACTTACAGCCAACAGAAACTTTCATCCTTGGTTCTGAACCCATGTTCCAGAAGTGAAAGGCCAATGTCGAACCCATTGCCCCACCTAGCCCCCTAATTTCCCTAATATCCAGTTACTAGAAGTGATAACTTATCCTGTAGGGTTATGTGGAAATATCACCACTGCACAACACCGTGACTACTTTATTAGTCTTAAGGGTTACTAACTGCCATCAGGTGCTTAGAACCATAGGATTTTACAGCTCAGAAGGAGGCCATTTGGCCCGTCATGCCTGTGCTGTCTCTCTGGAAGAGCTATCCACTTAAACCAAAACGTTGCCCTTTTCCTATACACTTTCTGTTGCAAATATTTAGCCATTTCCATTTAAAGCCATTATGGATTCTGCTTCCATCAGTGTTTCTTCATTCATTAAAAAGCTTCTGAAAATCTCTCCCTTTGTTCTTTTGGAGATCTTAAATCTATGCCCTTTAGTTACTAACTCAAAGCCAGTGGCAATAGTTTCTCTCTATTTATCTTACTAAAACCCCACACAACTTGAACATTTCTAATCAAGCCTCCTCTTAATCTTCTCGCTCTAGTGAAAAGCCACAGCTTTTCTAGTCTCTCTTAAGTAGCATCTTAGTTACTCTCTTCTGCACCCTTTCAACGGCCTTGACATTATTCCTAAAGTAGGGCATTCACAACCGGACACGATATTCTAATTATAGCCGAGTCAATGATTACATTCCCTTTTGGCTTTTGTACTCTAGGTCCCTATTTATAAAACTTTGGATCTCATATGCTTCCCCCTCTCCCAAAAAAACCCAATTTTAGCAATTTGTCCTCAGACTTTTAAAGATTAAATCTAACTCTGCTAAAAGTTCGAGTGTTTGCCGAAATTCCCCACCTGAATTTTGGAAACCAGTGAACAGCTCCCAACATCCCTAAAGAGAGCCAGTACTTGATGAAAATAGTCACCTCTAAAGTTTGATTAAAATCCATTAAAAGTGTTACCATGCTAAGTTCTCAAGATGCAACTAGGGATGGGTAATAAATGTTGGCCTTGCCAGCGACGCTCCCACATCCCATGAACAAATTTTTTAAAAGTTAGTGCCGGTGGACAAGTTTACGAGTGCACAGTCACTATTTATAGTGGCATGCACGTGGTGAGGCCACACCGCTATTGTGTCCTTTAGAGGTTCCAGTATGTCAAAATCTCTTACCCAGACCGCTCTGCTTCACATCAGACAGCTGTCGGGAATACGGAGGAGCCAGCAGTCGGTATCCGCTGTACTTCGACGAACTTTCCGACAGCACCTGTCAACGAAAGAGACGCTTTGCATAAAAAGGAAAAGCAGCCAAATCCAGGACTTCAGTAATTGCTGCCGAAACCATTAGGTTTGAGAAGACCTGCCCTCTCAAATAGCGATTCTGCTAATGCAACATTAAGAGTGGCACGCACGTCACAACCATGGGGAAAACTCCCCTTCAGACAGAGCAACAAAATGTACCCCGAGGAGCGTTTACACTGAAAGAGTGCAGCTTACCCACAGGTGGACTGATCTCTCTCTCCCTCAGCTGCACTCCTCAATATAAATAACCTGACCTTCAGTAACACTACAACCTTGTGGACTTACAAAAATGTGTACCTATTAATCAACTATCAATGCAATGGCAGCTGTGGCTCAGTGGGTAACACTCTCGCCTCAGTCAGAGGTTGAGAGTTTAAGTCCCCACTCCAGAAACTTGAGCACATAAAGCTAGGCGGACACTCCCAGTGCAGTGCTGAGGGAGCGCCGCACTGTCGGAGGGGCAGTACTGAGAGAGTGCCGCACTGTCGGAGGTGCCATCTTTCGGATGAGACATTAAACCGAGGCCCCGTCTGCTCTCTCAGGTGGATGTAAAAGATCCCATGGCACTATTTCAAAGAGCAGGGGAGTTCTCCCCGGTGTTCTGGGCCAATATTTATCCCTCAACCAACATCACTAAAACAGATTATCACATTGCTGTTTGTGGGAGCTTGCTGTGCATAAATTGGCTGTCGCATTTCCTACATTACAACAGTGACTACACTTCAAAAAGTACTTCATTGACTGTAAAGCACGTTGGGACGTCCCGCGGTGGTGAAAGGCGCTGTAGAAATACAAGTGTTTTTTAAAAATCGAATCAAGCGTCTTTTGCTGTGCAACCTTAAGTTGGGGCGCTGAACCCAGTCGGGACTCCGCACTGCACAGTGGAGTCCAGCTCCTCGATAGAAAGTTGCACCCACTCCCTTCCACCACCCCCCCACCCCCACACCCAGGGCAAATCTGAGCTGGGGACCGCAGTAGTAAATGTAATGCTTCTTAGACCAGAAATACATGACCTTTTTTTTACCAGTTAATTCCTACATCTCCTTGACTTGTAGGCATGGTTTAACCTGAAATTGTGCTTGGGGTAACAATTTCTCTTTGCAAGTACTGTGCATGTACCTCTATAAAGGTCCCTGTTCATGTGCCTCCCTTCAGACATATACTGATCTGGCAATACAGCTCAGTCTTCTGTTTACTTTCTTAACTGGTGCTCTTCAACAAGCGGACAAGGCCAGTGTGGAGTCTATGATCACTCCCGGATCTCTTTCAGCCTCTTCGATAGCTTGGCCAAACACTATTCAGTTAGTACATGCATCAGTTTTTCTTTCAATGTGTAAAACTTTGCATTTTCCAGTATTGAATTCCATCAGCCACAGTTCTCATGCAATTTTTGTCTAGGTCTCTCTGTAGTTCCTTGGTTGCTTCATCAGACTCTACCTCTCCCCTAGTTTATGTCCAGAATTTTTTTTTAAAGTTTATATCCATCATTTCTGAAACCAAGTTGCAATCAAGGGTGGGTCACTCTAGCCAAGACCTCTCTAGATTTACGAGGCACCCTGGTCTCCCCAGCTGCTGGACGACCATCAGTGCAATCCTGGGCCGGCCACTCTGATCAGTTGTGTGATGGAGTCCGAGAATGGTCCCCACTACAGGTGGACATTTTGTAATGGCCCGAGTGCTGATATGAAGCCAAAGGGAGCACCATGTACTGATCTACATTGAACCTCAAAAGGGAAAGGAATGGCTAAAATCATTATTAATTCAAAGTTCTCTCACATTTATATATATATACACTGAAAAAATATATTGTATCTTCCTAAATAACTTTGTGAAATTAAACCTTTTCATCCCACAGCAACAAATCACATGGGGTCGCCCTCGCTGGGATGCTACGTTGGGATGTCACCAATCTCTGCTCCTGCAACAGCTCCACGGAGAACAATTAGAGTTTGTGACTTTAACCCAGAGAACTGATCTGAAATCATGTTCTTATATCCAGTCAATAACCTAAGAAGTAGGAACAGGAGTCGGCCATTCGGACCCTCGCGCCTGCCCCACCATTCAATAAGATCGTGGCTGATCTTTGACCTCAACTCCACTTTCCTGCCTGATTTCCATGTCCCTCGATTCCCCTAGAGTCCAAAAATCTATTGCTCAGCCTTGTATGCCACATATCTTGCCTAGCTTTATTTTTCAATACAAAATGGGAGAGTGTTTTGAATAAAAGGCAATTCCCATTGACGTGCCCTCCCTTTTAAACACTTCCCGTGGGGGGGGTGGGAGCAGGGGGGGGTGCTTGAATCCTAATGTGAAATGGCATATCCTTGAAGTCCACACCCGTTAACCACTCTGCCCCTCGCACTTCCTGTGTCACCAGCCATGGCTTGCATCTACTCTTGAATGGCAATGTCCTCTCGCGTTTCCTCAAGGATAATGAGATACAAGACTTTCATTTATATAGCACCTTTCATGTCAAATGTCTTCACATACAATGATTTACTTTTGAAGTGCAGCGACTTAAAAACAAAAAGGGGGCAAGCACTTTGCTGGGAGTGTACTATAGGCCCCCAAACAGTCAGGGGGAGATAGAGGAACAGATATGTAGGCAAATCTCAGAGAAGTGTGCAAATAATAGGGTAATAATAGTGGGGGATTTCAACTTCCCCAATATTAACTGGGATAGTCAGAGTGTGAAAGGCTTAGAGGGTGCAGAATTCTTAAAGTGCATCCAGGAGAGCTTTTTGAGCCAGCATGTAGAAAGTCCTACAAGAGAGGGGGCGGTACTGGACCTAATTCTAGGGAATGTGGCCGGGCAAGTGGTAGAAGTGTTAGTAGGTGAGCACTTTGGTGACAGTGACCATAATTCGGTGAGATTTAAGGTAGTCATGGAAAAGGACAGAGATGGACCGGAAATAAAGGTTCTAAATTGGGGGAAGGCCGATTTTAATATGATAAGGCAGGATCTGGCCAAAGTGGACTGGGATCAGCTACTTGTAGGAAAATCCACATCGGAGCAATGGGAGTCTTTCAGAAAGGAAATTGAGAGAGTACAATGGCAACATGTTCCCGTAAAGGTCAAGGGTGGGACCAACAAGCCCAGGGAACCTTGGATGTCAAGGGACATGCGAGAGTGGATTAGGAAAAAAAGGGGGGCTTTTGGCAGATACAAGGGACTAAAGACAGAGAAAGCCCTAGAGGAGTATAAAAAGTGCAGGGGGATACTTAAAAAAGAAATTAGGAGAGCGAGGAGGGGCCATGAAATAACACTGGCGAGCAAAATAAAGGAAAATCCTAAGGTGTTTTATAAGTATATTAAGGGCAAGAGGATAACTAGGGAAAGAGTAGGGCCCATTAGGGACCAAAGTGGCAATCTGTGTGTGGAGCCAGAAGATGTAGGTGGGGTTTTAAATGAATTTTTTGCATCTGTGTTCACTATGGAGAAGGACGATGCAGACATAGAAATCGGGCAGGGGGACTGTGATATACTTGAACATATTAGCATCGAGAGGGAGGAGGTACTAGCGGTTTTAGCAGGCTTAAAAGTGGATAAATCCCCAGGCCTGTACGAGATGTATCCCAGGCTGCTGTGTGAGGCAAAGGAGGAGATTGCAGGGGCTCTGACACAAATTTTCAGAACCTCTCTGGCCACAGGGGATGTGCCAGAGGACTGGAGAACAGCTAACGTAGTACCATTATTCAAGAAGGGTAGTAGGGATAAACCCGGGAACTACAGGCCAGTGAGCCTAACATCAGTGGCAGGGAAATTATTGGAAAAAATTCTGAGAGACAGAATTAGTCTCCACTTGGAGAGGCAGGGATTAATCAGGGATAGTCAGCATGGCTTTGTCATGGGAAGATCATGTCTGACCAATTTGATTGAATTTTTTGAGGGGGTGACTAGGTGTGTGGATAAGGGTAGTGCAGTGGATGTGGTATACATGGACTTCAGTAAGGCTTTCGATAAAGTCCCGCATAGGAGACTGATCAAGAAGGTAAGAGCCCATGGGATCCAGGGTGCCTTGGCACATTGGATCCAAAACTGGCTTAGTGGCAGAAGGCGGAGGGTGATGGTCGAAGGTTGTTTTTGTGACTGGAAGCCTGTGTCCAGTGGGGTACCGCAGGGATCGGTGCTGGGTCTACATTAATGATTTGGATGTGAATGTAAAAGGTATGATCAGTAAGTTCGCAGATGACACAAAAATTGGTGGGGTGGTAAATAGTGAGGAGGGTAGCCTCAGTCTGCAGGACGATATAGATGGGTTGGTCAGATGGGCGGAACAGTGGCAAATGGAATTTAACCCTGAAAAGTGTGAGGTGATGCATTTTGGAGGGACTAACAAGGCAAGGGAATACACAATGAATGGTAGGACCCTAGGAAAGACAGAGGATCAGAGGGACCTTAGTGTGCATGTACATAGATCCCTGAAGGCAGCAGAACAGGTGGATAAGGTGGTTAAAAAGGCATATGGGATACTTGCCTTCATTAGCTGAGGCATAGAATATAAGAACAGGGAGGTTATGATGGAGCTGTACAAAACGCTGGTTAGGCCACAGCTGGAATACTGTGTGCAGTTCTGGTCGCCACACTATAGGAAGGATGTGATTGCTTTGGAGAGGGTGCAGAGGAGATTCACCAGGATGTTACCTGGGCTGCAGCGCTTCAGCTATGAAGAAAGACTGGACAGGCTGGGGTTGTTTTCCTTGGAGCAGAGAAGGCTGAGGGGGGACCTGATTGAGGTGTACAAAATTATGAGGGGCATAGATAGGGTAGATAGAAAGGAACTTTTTCCCTTGGTAGAGGGGTCAATAACCAGGGGGCATAGATTCAAGGTAAGGGGCAGGAGGTTTAGAGGGGATTTGAGGAAGAACTTTTTCATCCAGAGGGTGGTTGGAATCTGGAACTCACTGCCTGAACGGGTGGTAGAGGCAGGAACCCTCACAACATTCAAGAAGCATTTGGATGAGCACTTGAAATGCCATAGCTTACAAGGCTACGGCCCAAGTGCTGGAAAATGGGATTAGATTAGACAGGGCTTGATGGCCGGCGCGGACGCGATGGGCCGAAGGGCCTCTTTCTGTGCTGTATAACTCTATGACACCATCCTGCATCAGTCCATGAGATGAATGACCAATCTGTGTTTGGTGATATTGGTTGAGGGAGGAATGTTGGTCAGGTGCAAGGCACTGAATGGCCTTCCTCTGTGTGGATATTACTACAATCCTTTTTAAACTGTGCCAAGGGATCTTGAACTGCAACAAGCAGACAGGGCTCAGTTTAACATCTCATCCAAAAGGAGCCACTTCCAACAAAGCAACACTCTCTCAGTACTGCACTAAAGTGTCGGCTTAGATTGCGCATTTAAATCTTGGGAGCGGGGCTTGAACTTCGAGGCAAGAGTGCGATTAACTGAGTTTAGCAGATACCAAATGAGTCAATTATTCTGGATACAACCCTATATCTGCCATATGTCAGTGTAATAAGCGACACTGCAAGAAAACAATAATCAGATCTCTTTAAAGTTCTCCAAAGCTTTAAATTGAAATAATGTAATTTTACATTTTAATTGAAGAACCGTAACTTTAATGGGTATCAGGAAAAAAGTACTCAAACAGTGAATAAAAATATAATGCAAAAAGGCATCTATCAACAAATATTTGGTGGAATAGTTATTAATGAAATTTTTGTTTATAAATTAAACGGTTAATGAAAGTCTTCATATGTTGAGTGTTTATGATGGAATCATGTGTTTATTTGTAAAAATAATAAATTATAAGGACGACATAAACAGTAGTAAATAAACTGTCTCTGTAGTTTAGAATTACAAATGAAGATCTAAATCAATGTGTAAACCATTGAGCCATCTGTAGCCCTGCTTATAAGATTATAGATGTGGATTTTGATTTAACATTGAATCTAATGAGTAAAAGTTGGGCTTGCTTTCATTGGAAAGGTAACTAGGGTTTTCAGCATAGAAGAAGCTCGACACCATCCAGGACAAAGCAGCCCGCTTGATCGGCACCCCATCCACCACCTTAGACATTCACTCCCTCCACCACCGGTGTACCATGGCTGCAGTGTGTACCATCTACAAGATGCAATGCAGCAACTCGCCAAGGCTTCTTCGGCAGCACCTCCCAAACCCGCGACTTCTTTCACCTAGAAGGACAAGGGCAGCGGGCGCATGGGAACACCACCACCTCCAAGTTCCCCTCCAAGTCACACACCATCCTGACTCAGAAGTATATTGCTGATCCTTCATCGTCGCTGGGTCAAAATCCCTAACAGCACTTTCACCACACGGACTGCAGCGGTTCAAGGCGGCGGCTCACCACCACCTTCTCAAGGGCAACTAGGGATGGGCAATAAATGCTGGCCTTGCCAGCGACGCCCACATCCCATAAAAAGAAATAAAAAAAGCGTGGAGGGTACAGTAGCGTGGAGGGTTCGGTAGCGTGGAGGGTTCGGTAGCGTGGAGGGTTCGGTAGCGTGGAGGGTACGGTAAATAAAAGGGTATTGTAAGGGTTAAGTCATGGAAGGGCAGCTCGGACCCGTGTCATGCTTCTCCTGTGCCATGTGGGAAATCAGGGACACTGTCCCTGACAACTATGTGTGCAGGAAGTGTGTCCAGCTGCAGCTCCTAGCGGACCGCATGGCGGCGCTGGAGCTGCGAATGGACTCACTCTGGAGCATACGCGATGCTGAGGATGTTGTGGATAGCACATTCAGTGAGTTGGTCACACCGCAGGTAAAGGCTAGCTCAGACAGTAAATGGGTGACCAAAAGGCAGGGTAAAGGCAGGAAGGTAGTGCAGGAGTCACCTGCGGTCATCTCCCTCCAAAACAGGTTTACCGTTTTGGGTACTGTTGGGGGAGATGACTTATCAGGGGAAGGCACCAGCAGCCAGGTTCAGGGCACCAGGACTGGCTCTGCTGCACAGAAGGGCGGGAAAAAGAGGGATAGGGCTATAGTGATAGGGGATTCAATTGTAAGGGGGATAGATAGGAGTTTCTGTGGCCGAGACCGAGACTCCAAGATGGTATGTTGCCTCCCTGGTGCAAGGGTCAAGGATGTCTCGGATCGGGTGCAGAGCATTCTGAAGGGGGAGGGGGATCAGCCAGTTGTCATGGTACATGTAGGTACCAACGATGTAGGTAAAAAGAGGGAGGCGGTCCTACAAGCTGAATTTAGGGAGTTAGGAGCTAAATTGAAAAGTAGGACCTCAAAGGTAGTAATCTCTGGATTGCTACCAGTGCCACGAGCTAATAAGTTTAGAGAGAGTAAGATAGATAAGCTAAATACGTGGCTTGAGCAGTGGTGCAAGGGAGAGGGATTTAAATTCTTGAGGCATTGGAACCAGTTCTTGGGGAGGAGTGACCTGTACCAAGGGGACGGTCTACACCTGAACTGTGAGGGAGCCGATGTCCTCGGGGTAATATTTTCTAGGGCGGTTCGGGAGGATTTAAACTAATTTGGCAGGGGGATGGGAACCTAGGTAGTGGAAAAGAGGGAAGTCATATGAAGTTAGAAATAGATGGTAGAAAGGTGAGAAGCAATAAGCAAAGGAGAGAAACACAAAGGGCCAAACTAATTCATAATGAGAGTGTGAAAAAAGCAAGCCTGAAGGCTTTGTATCTTAATGCTAGAAGCATTAGGAACAAGGTGGATGAATTAGTTGTGGAAATAGAGGTAAACAAGTATGATTTGATTGGGATTACAGAAACGTGGCTGCAGGGTGGGCAAGGCTGGGAACTTAACATCCAGGGATATACAATATTTAGGAAGGATCGGCAAAAAGGTAGGGGAGGTGGGGTAGCATTGCTGGTAAAGGAGGGGATTAATGCAATGGAAAGGAAGGATATTAACTCGGATGAAACGGAATCTGTATGGGTAGAAATGAGAAATAGCAAGGGGAGGAAAACGTTAGTGGGTGTGATATATAGGCCTCCAAATAGTAATATGGAGGTGAGGGAAGGCATAAAAAGGGAAATTAGAGAAGCGTGCGATAAGAGCACAGCTGTCATCATGGGTGACTTTAATTTACATATTGATTGGACTACCCAAATTAGTAAAAATTCTGAGGAGGAGGAATTCCTGGAATGTTTTTGGGACGGTTATCTGGACCAATATGTCGAGGAGCCGACTCGAGATCAGGCCATTTTAGACTGGGTATTGTGCAATGAGAAGGGACTTATCAGCAATCTTCTTGTACGAGGCCCCTTGGGTCAGAGCGATCATAATATGATCGAGCTCTCAGTCGAGATGGAGAGTGAGGAAATTGAATCAGAGACTAAGGTCCAGAACTTAAATAAAGGGAATTACGAGGGTATGAGACGGGAATTGGGTAAGATTGATTGGGTGGTGTTTCTGGGGGGATTGACAGTGGAGAGACAATGGCAAGCATTCAAAGATAGAATGGAAGAATTCCAGAACATGTTTATACCGGTTTGGCATAAAAATAAACCTAAAAAGGTGACTCAACCGTGGATAACGAGGGAAATTAGGGACAGCATAAAATCAAAAAAAAGGGCATATCAACTGGCAAAAAAAAGCACCAGACCGGAAGATTGGGGGCAGTACAGGATACAGCAAAAGAGGACAAAGGGATTAATCAGGAAGGGGAAAATAGAATACGAAAGTAAACTTGCAGCAAACATAAAGGCAGACTGCAAAAGCTTTTATCGGTATATCAGGAGGAAAAGACTGGTAAAATCCCAAGTCGGTCCCTTGCAGTCCGATTCGGGAGAATATATAATGGAGAATAAGGAAATGGCAGACCAATTAAACTCATACTTTGGTTCTGTATTCACAAAGGAGGACACAAATAACCTCCCAGGAATATCGACAAACATAGGGACTAATGAGAGGGAGGAGCTGACAGAAATTAGTATCTCTAGGGATATGGTGTTGGGTAAGTTGAGGGGACTGAAGGCCGACAAATCCCCGGGGCCTGATAAACTACATCCTAGGGTACTTAAGGAGGTGGCCCTGGAGATAGCAGATGCTCTAAGGATCATCTTCCGGAACTCCATTGACTCGGGAACAGTACCCGTGGATTGGAGGGTAGCTAATGTTACCCCAATATTTAAAAAGGGGGGTAGAGAGAAAGCAGGGAATTATAGACCAGTAAGCCTTACATCGGTTGTGGGCAAAATGCTAGAGTCCATTATTAAGGATAAAATAGCGGAGCACTTGACAAATGGGGAAAGGATCGGACAGAGTCAACATGGATTTACAAAGGGTAAATCGTGTTTGACTAATCTGCTGGAATTTTTTGAGGAAGTAACTGGTAAAATAGATGGGGGAGAGCCAGTGGATGTGGTGTACCTTGACTTCCAGAAAGCCTTCGATAAGGTTCCACACAAAAGATTATCATGCAAAATTAAGGCTCATGGGATTGGGGGCAAAGTATTAACGTGGATAGAGAACTGGCTGGCGGATAGAAAACAGAGAGTTGGAATAAACGGCTCGTTTTCGGAGTGGCAGGCAGTGACCAGCGGGGTGCCGCAAGGATCTGTCCTGGGACCCCAGCTGTTCACAATATATATATAAATGATCTGGATCAGGGAATGGGATGCAATATTTCCAAATTCGCTGACGACACTAAACTAGGAGGAGGGGTGGGCTCTGATGAGGATGTCAGGAGGCTACAGTGCGATTTGGACAGGTTGGGGGAATGGGCGGATATGTGGCAGATGCACTATAATGTGGATAAATGCGAGGTTATCCACTTTGGGGGTAAAAACAGGAGGGTGGATTATTATCTAAATGGCAATAGATTGGGAGATGGGGAAGTGCAGAGGGACCTGGGTGTTCTTGTGCACCAGTCACTGAAGGAGAGCATGCAGGTGCAACAGGCGATTAAGAAGGCAAATGGTATGTTGGCCTTCATATCAAGGGGGTTCGAGTATAGGAATAGGGATACCTTACTACAGCTGTACAAGGTGCTGGTGAGACCGCATCTGGAGTATTGTGTACAGTTTTGGTCGCCCCATCTGCGGAAGGATGTTCTTGCCATGGAAAGAGTGCAGCGGCGATTCACCAGGCTGATACCTGGAATGGCGGGAATGACCTACGAGGAGAGATTGAATAGTTTGGGCTTGTACTCACTGGAGTTTAGAAGATTGAGAGGGGATCTCATCGAAACATATAAAATTATGGCAGGCCTGGACAGGCTAAATTCAGAGAGAATGTTTCCAATGGCCGGGGAGCACAGAACCAGGGGCCACAGTCTAAAAATAGCGGGCAAATCATTTAAAACAGAGATGAGGAAGAATTTCTTCACTCAAAGAGTGGTGAGCCTGTGGAATTCCCTGCCACAGAGGGCTGTGAAGGCTAATTCAATAAATATCTTCAAGAGAGAATTGGATATATTTCTGAAGGCTAAGGGGATTAAGGGTTACGGAGAAAAGGCGGGGACGGGGTACTGAACTGGTAAGATCAGCTATGATCTCAGACGAAGATCAGCCATGATCTCATTGAATGGCGGAGCAGGCTCGAAGGGCCGAATGGCCGACTCCTGTTCCTATCTCTATGTAGCGTGGAGGGTTCGGTAGAGTGGAGGGTTCGGTAGCGTGGAGGGTTCGCTAGCGTGGAGGGTTCGCTAGCGTGGAGGGTATGGTAGTGATGAGGATACGGCAGTGTAGTGGTTGTGTTACTGGACTAGCAATGTAGAGGCCTGGACTAATAATCCAGAGAATGTGATTTCAAATCCCACCATGGCAGTTTGAGAATTTGCAATCAGTTTTTAAAAGAATCTGTAAATTAAAAGCTAGTATCGGTAAAATTGACCATGAAGGTGTCAGATTGTCATAAAAACCCGACTAACTCAGGAATGTCCTTTAGAGAAGGAAACCTGCCGTCTTTACCCGGTCTGGGTCTATGTGTGACTCCAGTCCTCTGAACTGAAAATGACCTAGCAAACTACTAAAAAGATGAAAGCTCATCACCACCTTCTCAGGGTAACTAGGGATGGGCAATGCATGTTGGCCTTGCCAGTGACACCCACATCCCCAGAATTAATTTTTATTAAATTACGAAGAGAATTGATCAGAATTGATCCTGCAAATAGTTCACTGCGGTGAAAGGTTCAAAGTGGGGAACAGAAGATATATATTTATTAAGTTAGTTGTAAAAAGTGAAGTCAGAGGGACTTTTTCCATCCAAAATCTAACTGAGTCGTGGAATAAGTGAGCAGGGAAGGACATTGAAGTGGACGGTATAAATGGGTTCAGGAGACGATTAGGCGCGTTGCCGGTGCGAGAGGAGCGGAGTTATATGATTTGAAGGTGAGTGCGGTTGATCTATGAAAAGGGACCTGTTGGGCCCAATGGACTTGTTATGGTCTTAAAGATTCTTAATAATTTTCTTTGGAATCCTCCAGCCTCAGCTGGAGCATTGTGTCCAATTCCACACTTTAGGAAGGATGTCGAGGCCTTGGACAGGGTGCAGAGCAGATTTACAAGAATGGTACCAGGGATGAGGGACTTCAATTATGTGGAGAGACTGGACATAAGAACATAAGAATTAAGAGCAGGAGTCGGCCATTCGGCCCCTCGAGCCTACTCCACCATTCAATAAGATCATGGCTGATCATCGACATCAACTCCACTTTCCCGCCCGACCTCCATATCCCTGGATTCCCCTAGAGTCCAAAAATCTATCTGTCTCAGCCTTGAACATACTCAAAGGGGTAGGTTTTCCCGAACCTGTCGGGAAGAAGGCGGGACTTCTCCTTTCGGGTTTCTGACCCGCCTACTTCGACGTCCAGCCAATCCGCGCGATTTTCCCTTGATTGACCTTGTTGAGCCCATCCAGCGGGCTCAGCAGGCCAATTAAGGGCCACCCGGCAACAGGTGATGTCACAGACTGCAATTTCATCTGTTAAGAGTTCTTGACAGATGAAATATCAGTGTCTCACAGCTGTTTGAAGCTGTCAAACACTGACAGTCTGAGTTCTAACATGAGTCATTCTGCACAGACTCAGTTAGAACTCTTACCGGCACTCAAAGCTGAAGGCTGTCGCTTTTCACAGATCGCAGCCGTTCAGCTTTAAGTACCGGCTGAGTGATGGGCTCCCGACGGCTACAGGGAGAAAGGCTGTGAAGGTAAGTACAGGTAAGTAAAAGTTCTTTACACTTTAGACACACCAAACACACTTACCTTTACACTCATGCACCCATCACTCACCTGAGCGCCAACATTGCGACCCCTCCAACTCCTTCAACCCGACGGCCCGCCTGCTCTAACCTGGCGTGGATTGAAGCCGTCGGGAATCCCACACGACACCCCTCAAAATAGGGAATAGGCTAAAAACTGCCTGTTAACAGGCAGTTAATTGGCACTAATCCCTTCCCACCTGGTTTCGACGGGTCCCAGTGCGGAACGGGTACCCACCGCCCCTGAAACTTACGTTTGCGGGATGGTGTCGGGACCCCCAAATTCGGGATTCCCCCCACCCCCCCCCCCCCCCCAACACACCTGAAACCCCGCCTGACGGCTCCACGAAAATCTAGCCCAAAGACTCAGCATTCACAGCCCTCTGGGGCAGAGAATTCCGAAGATTCACAACACTCTGTGTGAAGAACTTCCTCCTCATCTCGGTCTTAAATGGATGACCCCTTATCCTGAGACTATGCCCCCTGGTTCTAGACACTCCAGCCAGGGGAAACAACCTCTCAGCATCTACCCTGTCAATCCCCCTCAGAATCTTGTATGTTTCAATGAGATCACCTCTCATTCTTCTAAACCCCAGAGAGTATCGGCCCATTCTACTCAATCTCTCCTCATAGGACAACCCTCTCATCCCAGGAATCAATCTAGTGAACCTTCGTTGCACCGCCTCCAAGGCAAGTATATCCTTCCTTAGATAAGGAGACCAAAACTGTGCCCAGTACTCCAGGTGTGGTCTCCCCAAAGCCCTGTACAATTGCTGCAAGACTTCCTTACTCTTATACTCCAAACCCCTTGCAATAAAGGCCAACATGCCATTTGCCTTCCTTATTGTTTGCTGTACCTGCATGCTATCTTTCTGTGTTTCTTGCACGAGGACACCCAAATCTCTCCGAACACCAACATTTGAAAGTTTCTCACCATTTAAAAAATATTCTGTTACTCTATTCTAGAAGCCGGGATTGTTCTCCTTGGAGCAGAGAAGTAATTCTAGATGAGCACCAAACTTGAACAGGTGCGTGTATGCATTTCAAATCACTTGCCAACATTTACCTCCATGGAGCCCATCTTCCTGGCCTTGGTCAGGGCGGACTTCCTGTGAGTGTGGAAGGGCTCTGCTGGCTGAGGCAAGGCGGGAAGAAATCCATCTGCATCATCGCTCCCCCGATTCTCCGAGAGATCCTCCATGCTGCCTTGATCAGTCTTGGAGCCACCTTCATTCTACGGATGAAATAAACACCATTACGACGATTTCGCTCTCGCTTTCTTTCTCATTTTCTCCCTTTTCCACTTTTTGCAGCCTCTTTTTTTTTTAAACCTTTTCTCTCTTTTGTAGGACAAATGTTAATGATGTGCTAACTCAAAAACAGTTAAATTAACTTGATAACTGCTCATGAGGATGTAGCAGGAAGTTGAGCAATTCATTCACTTTTTTTTGTAAATAGCTGCCAATCCCAAACTGGCAAGTAACAATCTGCACCCTTTAATGTGAAGTTCGGGACCGGGAACGTCAGGGTCCTCGTGGACAACCCCAACAGTGACAGACCGGAACGCCGTACTGCTATTGTTGCCCGGGAGCTCAGACGTTACGACATTGACATCGCCGTCCTAAGTGAGACCTGGCGGGCAGGGGAAGGCCAGCTCAAGGAGCAAGGCGGTGGTTACACCTTCTTCTGGAAAGGCAACACCCACCGTCTGCCCCACCTGTGACAGAGACTGTAGGTCCCGCATTGGACTCATCAGTCACCTGCGAACTCATTTTTAATATGGAAGCAAGTCATCCTCGGCTCTGAGGGACTGCCTAAGAAGGGAAACTGGTAGAATAATTGGGTAAATACTTGAAGGGGAAAATTTTGCAGGAGCAGGGGAGTGTGATTAATTGGATCGCTCTTTCAAAGAGCCGGCACAGGCACGATGGGCCGAATGGCCTCCTTCTGTGCTGTATCATTTTATGAATGATTTGGCCCAGCAACAATGGCCTCAAAATGCGCTGGAAAAATTCTTCCATGGGTGAAGCTACTTTTTAACCTCTTGTGTACCGCGACAGAATCAAAGCACATATACCAAGCTAAATCTCAAGACAAAATTGCTTCATTAACATAAGCAGAGCACAAAAAGGTTAATTAAAGAAAGATTTGCATTTCTCCAGCGCCTTTCATGACCTCAGGACGTCCCAAAGCGCTTCACAGCCAATGAAACACTTTTGAAGTGCAGTCACTGTTGTAATGTAGGAAAGGCGGCAGCCAATTTGCGCACAGCAAGCTCCCACAAACGACCAGGTAATCTGTTTCAGGTGTTGGTTCAGGGAGAAATGTTGGCCAGGACACCCTGCTCTTCTTCGAATGGTGCCGTGGGATCTTTTACGTCCACCTGAGAGAGCAGACGGGGCCTCGGTTTAACGTCTCATCCGAAAGACGGCACCCTCAGACAGTGCAGCACTCCCTCAGCACTGCACTGGAGTGTCAGCCTAGATTTTTGTGCTCGAGTCTCTGGAGCACAAACTCTGGAACCCACGACCTTCTGACTCAGAGGCGTGGGTGCTGCCCACTGAGCCACTGGCTGACTTAAACTCTTTTTATTTTTGAAGAATTTGAATGCCTGAAATGTTATTTTTTGAAGTGCTCATACCTATGTTTGAAAGAGAAGCGGTTATACATTTGAATCAAGAAGGTAATGCAGAAAAATGGGTCTTTTATTTTTGCAGTTAATAAATGGATTATGTAAAGTGTCAGCTATGTCTCCGACGATAGAAAATTACCCAAGGGATCCCAATGGGATTTACCTCAGCTGATGCAGGCCGAAACCCGGACCCTGTGGGGGCGTTTTCATCCTCGTCACAACCTTTAGCCCCTGGGCTGAAATGGAGTTCCACGTGAAATCGCTCTTCGGAAGAAGGGTCCTGATACAAAGCAGCAAAACACTTCAATGTAATATATGCAATTTTGATCAAGTCGATAAAGCTGCTTTAAAAGGCAGACAAGATCCTGGGCTTTGCAAATAAGGGAATAGAGGACAAAAGTATGTTAAACTTTTATAAATCGCTGGTTCGGCCTCAGCTGGAGTTTTGTGTCCCATTCTGAGCGCCACACTTTAGGAAGGATGTCAAGGCCTTGGAGAGGGTTGCGGAGGAGATTTACCAGAACGGTTCCAGGGATGAAGGACTTCAGTCATGTGGAGAGACTGGAGAAGCTGGGGCTATTCTCCTTACAGCAGAGAAGGTTAGGGGGAGATTTAATAGAGGCGTTCAAAATTATGAGGGGTTTTGATAGAGTGGAGAGGGAGAAACTGTTTCCAGTGGCAGGAGGACACAGATTTAAGATAATTAGCAAAAAAGCCAAGGGGGAGATGAGGAGAATTCTTTTTTCCACAGCGAGTTATGATGATTTGGAATGCGCTGACTGAAATAGTGGTGGAAGCAGATTCAATAGAAACTTACAAAAGGAAATTGGATAAATACTTGAAAAGGTGAAATCTGCAGGGCTATGGGGAAAGAGCAGGGGGGAGTGGGATTAAATTGGAGAGCTCTTTCAAAGAGCTCGCACAGGCACGATGGCTGAATGGCCTCCTCCTGTGCTGTATTGGTTCTATAAACTGGTGTGGCTGCAAGCGAGCTAGTGATAACAAATCCTGGGGAAGGCAAAAGTCAAAGGAAAAACCTGTGGCCAATTTCAACAAAACAACAACTTGTATTTACATAGAAACATAGAAGATAGGAGCAGGAGTAGGCCATTCGGCCCCTCGAGCCTGCTCCGCCATTCAATGTGATCATGGCTGATCATCCAAGTTCAGTACCCAGTACCTGCTTTCTCCCCATATCCCTTTAGCCTTAAGAAATATAGAAACATTTACATAGCACCTTTAAAGTAGTAAAACGTTTCAGGAAGAACTGAAAATTTGCAGGGCTAGAGGGAAAGAGCAGGGGGAGTGAGATTAATTGGAGAGCTCTTTCAAAGAGCCGGTACAGGCACGATGGGCTGAATGGCCTCCTTCTGTGCTGTATCATTCGATGATAACTGTGGGAAATTCCTCCCCGACTCCCTAAATCAACCAAGCAAACTTCAGGATACCATGGTTCCCCAGAGGCATCGCTACACATACTATCTCCTCCCCCATGTCCTCATGAACTTGGCAGACTTCAGAATCTGATGAGGAGTAAATGACCTTTTACAGGTGGATCACTCAGATACATTGAAGGTGCCGAGAGCAATCAATTTCAAAATGAACCCGACGGCTGATTTATGAAATTTGCTCTGGAATCTGGAGGGGTCAAGTGTTTAAAGTTATTGCGATGACAAGTTAAACAATAAAGAACGCCCAGGTATATTGTGGCAAGAATAAAGTTCAATGGCTTTGAGACTGAACCCATTAGATCCAGTCCTTCAATCATACCAGTGTTACCCGCACTCTGGTATAATACACCTGAAGTTCTTTATTGTTGTTCAATCACTGTTTGGGACAGTATATTAGAAAAGGCTCAAACTACATACAGCACTTAAGGAGCTGCTTTTCTCTGCACTACTGTAAAGACTTTGAGCTGACGACCTCTCGCTAACCTGCACAATGGTAAATAAACATTCATTTCAGGCATTTATTTTATTTCAATATAAGATCGATAGCTTTCTCCCTCCAGTATATTAAACTGAAAAAAAAACATTGAAATTTATTTTCTTTGCAGCTCCAACAACTTGCACCTATACCACGCTCGTCATGTAACACAAACATCTGCAGGTACTTTTCAGGAGAGGCGGACTTCGAACTGGAAGGCGATCAAAAACACGGGCAAAGGTGGTACATTTTTTAGGAGGCCTTTGAAGGAGCAGAGAGAGGCAAGAAGAATGAACGTGCATTTATATAGTGCCTTTCACATCTTCGGAACATCCTTAAGATAATTGGCAAAAACTCTGGGGGGGGAGACGAGGAGATTTTTTTTACGCAGCGAGTTGTTGTGATCTGGAATGTGCTGCCTGAAAGGGCGGTGGGAGCAGATTCAATAGTAACTTTCAAAAGGGAATTGGATAAATACTTGAAAAGGAAAAATTTGCAGGGCTGTGGGGAAAGAGCGGGGGGGGGGGGGGTCAGGGTGGGACTAACAGGACAGCTCTTTCAAAGAGCTGGCACAGGCACGATGGGCTGAATGGCCTCCTTCTGTGCTGTATCATTCTAAAGTGTTTTTATAACCAATAATTACTTTCTGAAGTGCAGCAGTCGCGACTGTTATTTAGTCAGATTAATCGGTCAGTAAACACACACAAAATTCAGTCAGTTCCTAAGCTTCATTTGTATCTCACACTATCAATGCACCAAGTCCAAATTCTGACTATTAGTTAGCATTACAGATATATGAACTTTTAACACTAACATATTTCAGTTGGCTATGGCAGTGACCAGTCCCTGCTCTGTTGGTGAATTAGCTCCACTTAGCTGATTCACGGCAACTGGAGCATTGAAAGTCGTCTCCGCTCAGTTGGGGGGTGCAGGCGAGGGGGCAAACAGCTGGGGTTCCTGTGCCCGATTAGTATGCAGTGCCCACTGCTGGCAAGGGCACAGATGAGCATTAGCTTGGGGTTTGTCTGCGACGTCCTTCTGTAGTTGAATAGCCTGCAGGCGCTCACTGTCTAGGCTCGTGTGCAGGGTGGTCACTTGGGAATGATGCTGGAGTGTTGCTGCTGCTGGAGGAACTGGACCCCAGCAGGAAATGGTATCTCCAGGAGAGGAAGAGAGTCAAACTACTAACTAACCCCCTTCCTGTTCACTTCCACTACATAGAATTCCACTGCGCTGAATCAATCTGAAAAGAGAATACTGTACCTTATTGTTATCCTCATACAGCATAATAACGATCTGAGTCATGTAGTTCAGTTCCGAGACTGCCCCGAGATAGTCCATGGCTCTCTTCCACTGCTGATCCTTAAGCTCCTGAGAATCAGAGAGGAAAATCCGTTAATTCAGACTAGAAATGATCGAAGAATATTCTGTGGTAGGTCGAGAGTGGGGTGGGTAGGACACACATTGGGGGAGGGGGGGAGGACACACATTGGGGGAGGGGTAAGGCTCACATGTTGGGGGGGGGGGGGGGGGTGTCAATTAATCAAACAGATGTTTTTCTCTCTCAAATTTTGCCCAGTGTGAGGAGCACCAACTGAGGAAAACCCAATCTTGTGAAAGTAAAACTTCTACTTACGCCCAAGAGACCCCCATAACGAAAAAAGCTCAGCAAAGAATGGACGTGACTTTCACTCGTAAAATATAACCGTGTTCGAACGTGGCGTCCGGGAGACATCACCCCTCTGGAATAGCTAAACAACACAACAAAAAGCTAATCAGCTGGGCAGTGTTACAACAAAGGAAGAAAAGACTTGCATTTCCATTGCGCCTTTCACAGCCTCAGGACGTTCCAATTAAGCACTTTTTGAAGTGGAGTCACTGATGTAATGTAGGAAACGCAGCCAATTTGCACACAGCAAGCTCCCTCAAACAGCAATGTGATAATGACCAGATAATTTATTTTTAGGTGTTAGTTGAGGGTTTAATATTGGCCCAGGACACTGAAGAGAACTTCCCCTGCTCTTCTTAAAAATAGTGCCGTGGGATCTTTTATGTCCACCTGAGAGAGCAGTTGGGGCCTCGGTTTAACGTCTCATCCAAAAGACGGCACCTCTGACAGTGCAGCACTCCTCCCTCAGCACTGCACTGGGAGCGTCAGCCTGGATTTTTATGCTCGAGTCTCTGGAGTGGGACTTGAACCCACAACCTTCTGACTCAGAGGCGAGAGTGCTGCCCAATGAGCCACTGCTGACACATCAAGCTACCTCTATTTTATCCCCCAACCCCCCAATTTTCTCTCCACCTCTCCTGAACAACAAGTATTTATATAGCACCTTTAATGTAGAAAAACGTCCCAAGGTGCTTCAGAGAGGCATACATCAGATGCCGAGGCAAAGGAGATAGTTGGAGGGTGACCAAATGCTTGGCAAAAGTGGTGGGTTTTAAGGAGGGCGTGAAAGAGGCCAGGTTTTGGGAGAAGGGGGCGATTCTTACCGAGATACTGTTCTTCAGTGACGATAGGCCTTCCAGTGACTTGCCCAAATGACTATTTTCATCTGGGAGCCCAGATCAGGCTCATCGGCAAACTGTTTGACCAGAATTGGGAGCCCTGGCTGATTCCACACCCTCCCGACCACCTCCCTAACCCAGTTGTAGCCTTCCAACCGCTGCCTCAGAAAAGTTCAGCTAACTCGGCATGGACTGGGAATTGAACCTCACTACCACACCAGGCAGCACCTTCACCCGCCTTTACCATTGGGGACCAATCAACTCCAAATCACACACTTCCCCTTTCTCGCACAGCTATTCCAGAATTTTTTTTTCTGTCTTTTAACACAAAGGTAGAATGAAACCTTCAACTCGCCCAACTCAACTCACAGAATCGCAGAGTCTTACAGCACAGAAGGAGGCCATTCGGCCCATTGTGCCTGTGCCGGCTCTTTGAAAGAGCGATCCAATTAATCCCACTCCCCTGCGCTTTCCTCATAGCAATGCAAATTTTTCCTTTTCAATTATTTATCCGATTTCCTTTTGAAAGTTACCGTTGAACCTGCTTCCACCGTCTTTTCAGATCATAACAACTCGCTGAGTAAAAAAAATTCTCCTCCTCTCCACCCTGATTATTTTGACAACATTTTATGCTTTTTTTTTGAAGTTTTAGATTCACAACCTTTTTTTGCAAGACTTTCCCTCCAGAAACAAAAAGCCAACTGTGGATGAATTTAGAACATCATTTCATCAAGTACACGTGGGCACTTTGAAAGCAGCAAAGGCTCAAACTCCCAATGGCTGTCTTACAGTGGGTGTAGTTTGTTGACAGATTCATCCTCATGCGTCCGTTGTAAATCCAGCTGCATCTTCTTGATCAGTGGAAGGCAGTATGCATAGGCAATGTCTAACTTCTCCTCCTTGTTAATACCATATTCCTATGGAAAGCACAACAGAATGAGCGTTTGCAGCATGGCACAGCCCTGTAAACCGGTCACTCTACAGGAAACTTTCTGCTATCCAGCAGCGAAGGGACCGAGCTGGTGCCATTAGATCAAAACTGCCGTAGAAACCAGCGCTAATGTTGAAAACATACGGAGCTCAGAGCTCCATGTAAAGCAACAAACCCTGTTGCTTAGCAACAGCTTCAAAACAGTCGGCGCAGCTTGCAAGCGTCTAGCTGAAGCTGTTGCTTAGCTACAGAGACGCTTGCAGAGCCAGGACTGGAGAAAAGCAACGAAAAGAAAAAAAATCTGAACCGACTCCTGAATTTTGCCGGTAGATAGAGCTTTCCAGACATTTAACCTCCGGATAAACGAAAGTTTCCTGTATTAGACTCGGCAGACAAGGTCCCGACAAAGGGTCTACACTTGAAAGAGTACAAGAATAAAGAAGTTATGGTAAATATGTACACGGTAATGGTTCGACCACAGTTAGATTACTGGCCGCTCCGTTACAGAAAGAACATTAAAGCTACAGAGAGTGTACAGCGCAGAAACTATAGTTCTGAGGAGAGATTCAAAAGACTGGGACTATTCCACTAGAGCAGAGAAGGCCAAGACTGGATTTAAGAGAGATTTTTAAATTATGAAGGGTTTTGATGGAGCGAGTAATGAAAGACTATTCTCTCTGATTGCAGAGTCAGTGACAAGGAGTCATCAATCTGAAACCATCATGAAGGGATTGAGGGAGGAGATTAGCAGAAATGTCATTACTCAGGGTTGTGAGAGCATGGAATACTTTGCCTTAGGTAGTGATTAAGGCAAGGAGCGTTGCATCTTTTAAGGGAAGAATGGATAACAGGGCTATGAGGAGAACGTGGGGCAGTGGAATTAGTAATGGATTACTCGAGCAAAGAACCGGCACAGATACGCCTTCCCTTGTGCTGTAAGTTTCGACTAATCTGTTTTTTTCTTTTCAGATGCGGACACACCTTCTGTGCATTTCCAGCACCGGCAGGTTTTATTTGAGATTTGTAGTTATTTGATTCTTGCCAGCTATCTTTCTTTTTACTGCAGAATGAACTCTGCAGCTTCGGAGCTCGGCACGGGTCCAGCAATAAACCAATCCCACCTCAACAACAATTATCTAGCCTCTTTAACATAGTAAAACATCCCAAGGGCGCTTCACAGGAGCGCAATCAGACAAAAATTTGACACCGAGCCACTTAAGGAGATATTAAGGCAGGTCAAAGAGGTAGATATTAAGGAGCGTCTTAAAGGAGAGAGAGGCAGAGAGGTTTAGGCAGGTGATGATTTGGAAGAGCGGCTATACAAACTGTGGACTGATTCTGCCAATGTGTCTGCCCCCATCACCCCCTCACACATTCCCGATACCCCTTTTTGTTGCCGTGTACTCCTGGAGGATGCATCTGTGCCCGTGATGGGGGTCACGCTGCCCCAGCAGTGAAGGATGGGGGGGATGTCACCGCCCCAGCAGTGAAGGATGGGGGGGGGGGATGTCCCACCGCCCCAGCAGAAGAGGGGGGGGGGGGTCCCACCGCCCCAGCAGAGGGGGGGGGGGGTCCCACCGCCCCAGCAGAGGGGGAGGGGGTCCCACCGCCCCAGCAGAGGGGGAGGGGGTCCCACCGCCCCAGCAGAGGGGGAGGGGGTCCCACCGCCCCAGCAGAGGGGGAGGGGGTCCCACCGCCCCAGCAGAGGGGGAGGGGGTCCCACCGCCCCAGCAGAGGGGGAGGGGGTCCCACCGCCCCAGCAGAGGGGGAGGGGGTCCCACCGCCCCAGCAGAGGGGGAGGGGGTCCCACCGCCCCAGCAGAGGGGGAGGGGGTCCCACCGCCCCAGCAGAGGGGGAGGGGGTCCCACCGCCCCAGCAGAGGGGGAGGGGGTCCCACCGCCCCAGCAGAGGGGGAGGGGGTCCCACCGCCCCAGCAGAGGGGGAGGGGGTCCCACCGCCCCAGCAGAGGGGGAGGGGGTCCCACCGCCCCAGCAGAGGGGGAGGGGGTCCCACCGCCCCAGCAGAGGGGGAGGGGGTCCCACCGCCCCAGCAGAGGGGGAGGGGGGTCCCACCGCCCCAGCAGAGGGGGAGGGGGTCCCACCGCCCCAGCAGAGGGGGAGGGGGTCCCACCGCCCCAGCAGAGGGGGAGGGGGTCCCACCGCCCCAGCAGAGGGGGAGGGGGTCCCACCGCCCCAGCAGAGGGGGAGGGGGTCCCACCGCCCCAGCAGAGGGGGAGGGGGGTCCCACCGCCCCAGCAGAGGGGGAGGGGGGTCCCACCGCCCCAGCAGAGGGGGAGGGGGGTCACGGTGCACCTGCAGAAGGGGGTCACACCACCCCAGCCGGGGGGGGGGGGGGGGCAGGGGGGTCACGGCATACCAGCAGTGAAGGATGGGGGAGATGTCACCGCCCCAGTAGAGGGGGAGGGGGTCCCACCACCCCAGCAGAGGGGGAGGGGGTCACGGTGCACCCGCAGAAGGGGGTCACACCACCCCAGCAAGGGGGGTGGGGGTCACGGCACACCAGCAGCAGTGGATCCGCCGCACCAGCAGGGGGCGGGGGGTTCACACCGCACCATAAGAGGTGGGGGGTCACACCAGAGAGTTCGGTCAATCAAAGCTACTCTAGGAACACAATTATGGAGATTAAAAAAGGGGAGGGGAGAGGGGAAAATAACCTGAAAATACACAGCAGGTCAGTCAGCTTCTGAAAGAGAAAGACAGGTCAATGTCCCAGTATGACCTTTTGTGATGAAGGATCTCTACCCAGAATCTTAATCCATCCTTTCAGATACGGACGGAACGGCTGCGTATTTCCAACAATTGGCGAGGGAAGAGGGAATAGTGACTGCTCCTGTGCAGCTCTGGGGGGGAGGGGTAGGGCAATGCCCAAATACTGGCACCAGAACCAGAAACTGTTCACCTGCAATTGCCAAGTCCGTAACCGGACAGAGAGGAGCAAGGCAAAGAGGAGCTCACGTTGTGCTCCGAGTTCTAACACACCCTGTTCATCAAAGTACATGGGAAACCGGAACGATGTTACACACACATTGGGAAACCGGGAGGAGGGCTGACCTCGCAGTATTTTAAACTGTTGTAGCAGGAGAAAAATAGGACGCCATGCTCAGTTCAGAATGAGCCGGGTTCCGTATAAACCAAGTGGGATCAATGCTTCGTCAGTGAATCCACCCAACTCCTTCCACACCAGCCAAGAGCCATAGCCCAATCCCGAGTATAATGTTATCCACATACAGACAAACACCCAGCTAGGCTGGCATCAAGATGGCTTTTTGAGAGCTGTGTACCAGCCAGTAATTTCTCTCTGGGTTGACCACTTGCCAAACTTTCCTCCAGCGTATGGCAATGCAGTGAGACTGAAAGCATGCACCCGGTGTTGATGGCATCTTGCTAATCACACAAAGCAAGTGGGTAAAAAGTAATTCCTCCTCTCCCCCCCCACCCCACCCCCCAGTCTTCTGCCCTCCCTGACCCCGATCGCTCACCCAGTGTTCACAGACATGCACATTTTCAGCACGGGTCAGTGGATATTGATCAGGACTTCAATTTTAAAGGGTGAGACTTTTGATGTTTGCTTTGGATATTAGAAATTTCCAGTCAGCTCATTCATAAAGTTGACCTCAAGGTCACCTCCTGGAGCTCTGAAGTGAGAAATACTGCATGGCGTGGGAGCAAGCGGGAAAGAGAAGGGCTTTTATACCCAGAGCGATGGGGAAGGGAGATTGCAAAATCCTATCAACTCCGTTATCTTTCTTGGGAATTTGACTGTGCAAAATCAGCTTTTTAATTCATTTTCAATTAATTAATTTATTAACATGGGAACGTGAGGGGGGGGGGGGGAAAGAGGGGCACGGGGAAGGGAGGGAAAGAGTTAATGAAATGATCTGGTCTGAATTAACGGCAATTATAATCCCACATTGCAACAATTCAGCACGTGGCAGTCCCAGAAACCTGCTGAGTTTTTGCAACAGAAAATGCGACATTCACTGCAACATTTCCATTTGGGAGCTGGAGACAGAGACGGACACAGTGCCCTGTGCTGGGAAGCTGTGTAAACAATTCCCGTCAGTCAGGATTCAGTCTGAAAATCAGACACTGGATCAATTAGTTCCCCTTCACTGATTACACTGCTATTTATGTATTTATTGAGGAGAGACACTATCTCATATACGTACAAAAAAATACACAAATACATAGTGTATATTATTATACATATATACATACACAGATATAGATACAAAGATATGCATAGATATTAATACAGAGATATACAGCGAGCTATTGTGAGAGAGAGAGAGAGAGAGAGAGAGAGAGAGAGAGAGAGAGAGAGCAAGAGATTACAGTCTGTCAAAGGCAGCTTCAATAGATATTATAAGTGGGGACAAATATAATCAGGGCTTCTTATTGACACTGGTGACAAACATGGATTTTACACCATTGTGGAGACGTGCTTGTGATCTAATTTTCCGTTGCTGCGAGGAAAAGATGAAACGGTTTAAAATAAAAGCATCACAGAGCTCTGTATCCATTGCGATGCTGAGGGCAGAGCTCAAGCAGAGCAGACTGTACGTGCAGACAGCGCCTGCATCGCTTGCATACTAAATCTTTGTCCACAGTGAGAGATGTCAGCATTGGGGAAATGTTAGGAGAGAGATTTATGATCAGACAGCGATGCGGGCTCACAATCCCATTTAAACACGCGGGGGGGGGGGCGAGGCGGCTGTGCTTATTTGTAGGAGTGAAACACGCCAAAACAGATGACATTTTTAAGCCAACAGAGTGAAAGCTGACAGTTCTGGCAATAGCTACGTACAGACGCGTCACTATTTGTGTGGTGTTGGCCGAGATTATTAAACACCAATTAATTTTTACAGCTGAAACATTGAAATAACGAAAAGGGCTGTTGTGAGGGAACAATAAAACAAGCTAGAATCTTGCGGTTTGGCTCGGTGGTAGCACCATGCTCTAGAAGTGGATCTAACAGACCCAAGCTCTAGAAGTCCCTCCTTAAACCTCCCCATCCTGCTCTCCTCCTTTAAGACGCTCCTTAAAACCTACCTCTTTGACCAAGCTGTCTTAGTATTTCCTCACGTGGCTCAGTGTCAAATTTTGTCTGATTTACGCTCCTGTGAAGCGCCTTGGGGCATTTTACTACGTTAAAGGCGCTGGATAAATGAAAGTTGTTGGGAGTCAGAAGGACATATATTTAGCTTCACTTCAGGACATAATCTCGGCTGACATTTTGGCACAGTGCTGAGGGAGTGCTGCATTGTCAGAGGGGCTGACCTTCGGGTGAGATGGTACACAGAGGCGCCTGTACCACTGGTTCAGTTCACACACACGCAGAAAAGCAGAAAGCTTCCCAGCTATTCTTTCCTCAGCCAGCACCAAACTAATTTGTCATTCGTCTTGTCACTATTTGTGGGATCTTGCTGTGTGTGAAGCAGCTGCCAAATTTACCTACACGGCAGCAGTCAATGGAATTCAAAATAATTAATTGTATGTAAAGTGCATTGAGATGTTGGAGAGGATTGCTAAAGTGCCACATAAATTCCATAGAATATACAGTACAGAAACAGGCCATTCGGCCCAACGAGTCTGTGCTGGGGTTTATGCTCCACATTCCATCTGCCTCAGCTCAGCCTTTCAGCATATCTTTCGGTTCCCTTTTCTCTCATGTACTCGACTAGTTTCCTTTTGAAAACATCTAATCTATTCACCTCGACCACTTCCTCTGGTCGCGAGTTCACATTCTAACCACTCTCTGAGTAAAGACATTTCTCCTTATTTCCCTATTGGATTTATTAGTAACTATCTTGGATTTATTAGTAACTATCTTGGATTTATTAGTAACTATCTTGGATTTATGGCCCCTAGTTTTGGATTCTCCCTCAAGTGGAAACAACCTCTCCACATCAACCCTGTCTTAATTTTAAAGACATTTAAGTCTTCTCTTTTCGGAAGCAAAAAACCCCAACATGTTCAACCTTTCCTGACAGCTGCAATCTCTCAGTTTGTGTACCATCCTTGTAAAACGATTTTGCACTTTCTCCAGTGTTTCTATGTCCTTTTTATAGTACGGAGACCAGAACTGTGCACGGTACTCTAAGTGTGGTGTGACCAGGGTCCTATACAATAAATGCAAGGCTTTTTTTTTTTTTTTTTTTTTGCAGGTGAACGAGTTAAGTCATTCATATAAAGTACAGCCAGAGAGTGTGTGTGTAGTGAATGCAGAACGGAAAACACAGGGGTGTGTGTGTGTGTGTGTAATGTAACCTTCAAATGTGCCATGTTGTTGCGCTACATCAATCCATGGAACGTTCCGGTTTGATGAAAACATATTTGAATGACAAAGTTTAGGATTGACAAACAGAGGCTGAAGCCAAGGGATTGGAACCAAAATGCTGGAGGGAGATGGTCGCAAAATGCAGCACTTTTGGGTAACTGCAGTTATTGGTGCCACCAAATGGATGCACGGCATAACTGCAGCTTTGTACGAGAGGATCAAAAAAGCCTGTTCTTGCTTAATAAAGAACCCTGTATATTTTTTTTTTTTTACAGCACCTCTTCACGTTAAAGTGTCTCAAATCACTTCGCACGATGAACTACTTTTGGAGTGCAGTCACTTACGTAGGCAAACACAGCAGTCAGAAATGTCCCACTAAACAGCAATTACATGAATAGTCAAGTTAGAATTGATCGACTTTTTGCCGGGGCGGGGAGCTGAAAGAAAAGACTTGCATTTCTACAGCGCCTTTCACAACCTCAGGACGTCCCAAAAGCGCTTTACAGCCAATGAAGTATGCCGAGACGTTGAGTATATTCACGGCTGAGATTGATAGATTTTTGGACTCTAGGGGAATCAAGGGATCTGGGGATCGGGCTGGAACGTGGAGTTGAAGGTGAAGATCAGCCCTGATCTTATTGAATGGCGGAGCAGGCTCGAGGGGCCGTGTGGCGGAGCAGGCTCGAGGGGCCGTGTGGCGGAGCAGGCTCGAGGGGCCGTGTGGCCGACTCCTGCTCCTAATTCTTATGTTCTTAAAGTACTTTTGAAGTGTCATCACTGTTGTAATGTAGGAAACGCGGCAGCCAATTTGCGCACAGCAAGCTCCCACAAACAGTAATGTGATAATGAGCAGATAATCTGTTTTCAGTGATGTTGATTGAGGGATAAATATTGGCCCAGGACACCGGGGAGAAATCTAGAACTCCCCTGCTCTTCTTCGATATAGTGGCCATGGGATCGTTTACATCCACCTGAGAGAGCAGACGGGGCCTCGGTTTAACGCCTCATCCGAAAGACGGCACCTCTGACAGTGCAGCACTCCTCAGCACTGCACTGGAGTGCCAGCCTAGATTTTTGTGCTCAAGTCTCTGGAGTGGGGACTTGAACCCACAAGTTTCTGACTCAGGTGGCGAGGGTGCTGCCCACTGAGCCACGGCTGGTTGATCGGATTGAGGGATGAATGTTGGCCAGCAAACCAGAAAAACTGCCAACTCTCTTGGGATGGTGCCATGGGACCTTTTAACATTCACCTGAATAGTTGATGACAGCTCAGTTTAATGCCTTGCTCCTTTGTCTGCGGTTCATGGGACCTTGTTAGAGCTGCTCACCCCCCGGCAATGACCTGCCGCCCCCTGGCAATGACCGGGCGCCCCCCCTGGCAATGACCGGGCGCCCCCCCCCCCGATAATGACAGATTAATCTCACGGACACTGCTGTGAGCAACCCTGGGGGGAAAAAAATTCATTGGGGTGTTAAAAAAAAGTGTTATTTTTCATTTTATTTGAACACTTTCATTTGTTAGTTATAAAAGTACTGGAGAGGGTTGAAAAAAGGCTGCTCGACTGGCATCAGAAAAAATGCCAGACTGTCACAGAAATCCAACTGGTTCACTAATGCCCTTCAGGGAAGGGAACCTGCCGTCCTTACCCGGTCTGGCCTACCTGGGACTCCTAAAAATGCTGCGTTGCCAGTGTTGCCCACATTCCAAGAACAAATAATTCAAAAAAACTCATTAAATAAGCTCCAGAAGACTGCAGTTACCCATGACATCACCAGGCGTATTCAAGCCCCTCTCCCATACACGTCGGAATGTCCTTCGGAACAAAAGGACTGTACGGAACCAGAAAAGAGGATTTCCTCCAGTGGACTGGTCCTGTACATGCAATACTTGCAAACCCATGCAGTTAGGCTAGGAATACAGTGTGTGCATTACTTGCACTGGCAGAGAGCAACAGCAACAACAACTTACATAGACCTTTACAGCACAGAAACAGGCCATTCAGCCCAATGGGTCCATGCCGGCGTTTATGCTCCACACCAGCCTCCTCTCACCCACTCATCATCTCACCCAGTCAGTATAACCTCCTATTCCTTTCTCCCTCGTGTACTTATCTAGCTTCCCCTTAAATGCACCTATGCTATTTACATTATGGGGATTATGAATAATGGGTTTGAATGTGGCTGGCAAACAAATTGCTTTTGAATGATCCCAATTTTCTGCGCTCCCCTTATGAATGCACTAACCGTTGCTGAGGTCGAATTCCACAAATGCCAGCTGCCCTTTGGTAGCTCACCATACGGCCCATTTATTTTGTGTGCAGGGCTAGCTGGTGAGTATTAACAGATCTTTTCATTTCTATTTATATAGCGCCTTTAACGTAGGTGCTTCACAGGAGCTTTATCAAACAAAATTTGACAAAAGTGCCGCTACTAAGACCGTGTACGGACTACTGCAAGACATGGGACATCATCCCTCTGACATGAATCTTGTCATTCATGAAAGAAAGACTTATGAAATAATACTGAGTGGCCTGCGGGTGGCGCTGTCCAGGGAGAGTATAAATACTCGGGCACGGGCCCAGCTTGCGCAGGACATTTAACAGGAACTAGTGAAGGACACAACTAGACTCCATGCTGTAAAACAGTTGATTAAAGCTTTGTTTAACGCTTAGACCAAGTGCCTAGTAGTTTTCTTACGTCACCCTCTACCAAGCATGTCTGATACTTGAGCATGCACCGTTTTGTCCAATTCATTCCCTACCTGAGGGATAATGATGTCCGCAAGGGCTTTGGAGAGCTTGAAGAGTTCCAAGGTGTCCTCGAGTTTCAAGGCGCTGTTGTGCTGCACGTCGTACTTAATACAATCGTAGATATCCGGGATTTTACTGATGTCATAGCGGCCACTCTTCATCCTGAAATCTCTCTCCAGCTTTGACCAGCGTTGCAGCATCAGCTCCAGGGTCTCACTGTGGTACAGCTGAAGGTCTGCAATCGACAAGAACCGCCGCGTTAAACAAGTTGTCTTTTGGATTCCACAGGCTAAAATCTAGAAAGACCTCAAGGCAAAGTTACATCACGAGGGAATGAAAAAGTGCACTTATGAAAAAGAATATCCGACAGCTCCCCTTTTAAGAGTAGAGATAAAAAGAACAAACTCCAATACATTTGCGACATTAGCACTGGCGACTGTCTTCACAAGAAAATACTTACTGCAGACATTACTTGGTTAGGCAGAAATACTCTCCAATGTGCTATGGGATACGTTACAAGAAAGGAAACCATCGTCTCTCGCTCGGCCTCCTTGTGTCCTGATTCTGTCCCTCTCTACACCTGCTCGAGTCCTGATTCTGTCCCTCTCTGCACCTGCTCGAGTCCTGATTCTGTCTCTCTCTACACCTGCTCGAGTCCTGATTCTGTCCCTCTCTACACCTGCTCGAGTCCTGATTCTGTGTCTCTCTACACCTGCTCGAGTCCTGATTCTGTCTCTCTCTACACCTGCTCGAGTCCTGATTCTGTCTCTCTCTACACCTGCTCGAGTCCTGATTCTGTGTCTCTCTACACCTGCTCGAGTCCTGATTCTGTCCCTCTCCACACCTGCTCGAGTCCTGATTCTGTCCCTCTCCGCACCTGCTCGAGTCCTGATTCTGTCCCTCTCTACACCTGCTCGAGTCCTGATTCTGTCCCTCTCCGCACCTGCTCGAGTCCTGATTCTGTCCCTCTCTACACCTGCTCGAGTCCTGATTCTGTCCCTCTCTACACCTGCTCGAGTCCTGATTCTGTCCCTCTCTACACCTGCTCGAGTCCTGATTCTGTCTCTCTCTACACCTGCTCGAGTCCTGATTCTGTCGCTCTCTACACCTGCTCCAGTCCTGATTCTGTCCCTCTCTACACCTGCTCGAGTCCTGATTCTGTCGCTCTCTACACCTGCTCGAGTCCTGATTCTGTCCCTCTCCACACCTGCTCGAGTCCTGATTCTGTCCCTCTCCGCACCTGCTCGAGTCCTGATTCTGTCCCTCTCTACACCTGCTCGAGTCCTGATTCTGTCGCTCTCCACACCTGCTCGAGTCCTGATTCTGTCCCTCTCTACACCTGCTCGAGTCCTGATTCTGTCCCTCTCTACACCTGCTCGAGTCCTGATTCTGTCCCTCTCTACACCTGCTCGAGTCCTGATTCTGTCCCTCTCTACACCTGCTCGAGTCCTGATTCTGTCCCTCTCTACACCTGCTCGAGTCCTGATTCTGTCCCTCTCTACACCTGCTCGAGTCCTGATTCTGTCTCTCTCTACACCTGCTCGAGTCCTGATTCTGTCGCTCTCTACACCTGCTCGAGTCCTGATTCTGTCTCTCTCTACACCTGCTCGAGTCCTGATTCTGTCGCTCTCTACACCTGCTCGAGTCCTGATTCTGTCGCTCTCTACACCTGCTCGAGTCCTGATTCTGTCGCTCTCTACACCTGCTCCAGTCCTGATTCTGTCCCTCTCTACACCTGCTCGAGTCCTGATTCTGTGTCTCTCTACACCTGCTCGAGTCCTGATTCTGTCTCTCTCTACACCTGCTCGAGTCCTGATTCTGTCTCTCTCTACACCTGCTCGAGTCCTGATTCTGTCCCTCTCTACACCTGCTCGAGTCCTGATTCTGTCTCTCTCTACACCTGCTCGAGTCCTGATTCTGTGTCTCTCTACACCTGCTCGAGTCCTGATTCTGTCTCTCTCTACACCTGCTCGAGTCCTGATTCTGTCTCTCTCTACACCTGCTCGAGTCCTGATTCTGTCCCTCTCTACACCTGCTCGAGTCCTGATTCTGTCTCTCTCTACACCTGCTCGAGTCCTGATTCTGTGTCTCTCTACACCTGCTCGAGTCCTGATTCTGTCCCTCTCTACACCTGCTCGAGTCCTGATTCTGTCTCTCTCTACACCTGCTCGAGTCCTGATTCTGTCTCTCTCTACACCTGCTCGAGTCCTGATTCTGTCTCTCTCTACACCTGCTCGAGTCCTGATTCTGTCTCTCTCTACACCTGCTCGAGTCCTGATTCTGTCTCTCTCTACACCTGCTCGAGTCCTGATTCTGTCCCTCTCTACACCTGCTCGAGTCCTGATTCTGTCCCTCTCTACACCTGCTCGAGTCCTGATTCTGTCTCTCTCTACACCTGCTCGAGTCCTGATTCTGTCCCTCTCTACACCTGCTCGAGTCCTGATTCTGTCTCTCTCTACACCTGCTCGAGTCCTGATTCTGTCTCTCTCTACACCTGCTCGAGTCCTGATTCTGTCCCTCTCTACACCTGCTCGAGTCCTGATTCTGTGTCTCTCTACACCTGCTCGAGTCCTGATTCTGTCTCTCTCTACACCTGCTCGAGTCCTGATTCTGTCTCTCTCTACACCTGCTCGAGTCCTGATTCTGTCCCTCTCTACACCTGCTCGAGTCCTGATTCTGTCTCTCTCTACACCTGCTCGAGTCCTGATTCTGTCTCTCTCTACACCTGCTCGAGTCCTGATTCTGTCCCTCTCTACACCTGCTCGAGTCCTGATTCTGTCTCTCTCTACACCTGCTCGAGTCCTGATTCTGTCCCTCTCTACACCTGCTCGAGTCCTGATTCTGTCTCTCTACACCTGCTCGAGTCCTGATTCTGTCTCTCTCTGCACCTGCTCGAGTCCTGATTCTGTCTCTCTCTACACCTGCTCGAGTCCTGATTCTGTCTCTCTCTACACCTGCTCGAGTCCTGATTCTGTCTCTCTCTGCACCTGCTCGAGTCCTGATTCTGTCTCTCTCTACACCTGCTCGAGTCCTGATTCTGTCCCTCTCTACACCTGCTCGAGTCCTGATTCTGTCTCTCTCTACACCTGCTCGAGTCCTGATTCTGTCCCTCTCTACACCTGCTCGAGTCCTGATTCTGTCTCTCTCTACACCTGCTCGAGTCCTGATTCTGTCCCTCTCTACACCTGCTCGAGTCCTGATTCTGTCTCTCTCTACACCTGCTCGAGTCCTGATTCTGTCTCTCTCTACACCTGCTCGAGTCCTGATTCTGTCCCTCTCTACACCTGCTCGAGTCCTGATTCTGTCTCTCTCTACACCTGCTCGAGTCCTGATTCTGTCCCTCTCTACACCTGCTCGAGTCCTGATTCTGTCTCTCTCTGCACCTGCTCGAGTCCTGATTCTGTGTCTCTCTGCACCTGCTCGAGTCCTGATTTTGTGCCGCTCTATGCCCACCTGAGTTTGGATGATGTTTCTCTCTCCAGCTGCGTGTCCATGGAGGAAGTTGGTGTTCGAAATTCCACTCATTGGCACTGTTTAAACCTTTTGAACTTTGATGTCAAACAGGAGCCCTTTAAACTGCCTCTGAACAGAGCAGGAGTTAACTAACATCAAGGAGTGACTGCACTGGCAAATGGAGAAAGGTAGATTCAGGGGGTTGGAAGGTTAACCCACAAGGAGTGATTGCATGAAATGTATTTGCGTGCATTATTCACAGGCTGTGCAAGTACTCGTGTTTTACAGTATCGTGGTACCCTTGTACTATGGTAACCCTACTCTAACTGAACAAGCACATTCATCAGAATGTAACTGTTCAATTTAAAATAGAATGTCTAATTTTGTTTGAACAGTTCTGGGAGCACTGATGAGTGGCTGAAGGAATTAGTGAACCAGACAGTGCGAGTGAGGCTAATTATATGGAGCACCTCAAGCTTAATGACAGTATCTCTGCTGATGTTAATCCGGCTCCCTCGCATCAGGTGCAGAAATGCCACCAAGCTCCGATAATATAATCAGTGCAAATAAGAAATAAAAATACAACTGCAAATGGTGGGAATCGGAAATAAAATCACAACATTTTGGAAATACACAGGTGGAGGGAGAAACAGAGTTAACGTTTCACGTCGATCACCTTCTCTTGTTGCCCTCTCCACAGATGCTGCCTGACCTGCCAGAGTATTTCCAGCATTTTCTGTTTTTATTCCAAAGGAAACAACATGTTTCAACTGGAATTCTTCGTTAGAACTCTGAGCCTGTTTATCGTCCTTCATTTCCACAACTCAGTGGGTAGCACTCTCGCCTCCAAGTCAGAAGGTCGTGGGTTCAGGTCCCACTCTGGAGACCTGAGCACAAAAATCCAGGCCGACACTCCAGTGCAGTGCTGAGGGGGCGCCGCACTGTCGGAGGGGCAGTGCTGAGGGAGCGCCGCACTGTCGGAGGGGCGGTGCTGAGGGAGCGCCGCACTGTCGGAGGGGCGGTGCTGAGGGAGCGCCGCACTGTCGGAGGGGCGGTGCTGAGGGAGCGCCGCACTGTCGGAGGGGCAGTGCTGAGGGAGCGCCGCACTGTCGGAGGGGCAGTGCTGAGGGAGCGCCGCACTGTCGGAGGGGCAGTGCTGAGGGAGCGCCGCACTGTCGGAGGGGCAGTGCTGAGGGAGCGCCGCACTGTCGGAGGGGCAGTGCTGAGGGAGCGCCGCACTGTCGGAGGGGCAGTGCTGAGGGAGCGCCGCACTGTCGGAGGGGCAGTGCTGAGGGAGCGCCGCACTGTCGGAGGGGCAGTGCTGAGGGAGCGCCGCACTGTCGGAGGGGCAGTGCTGAGGGAGCGCTGCACTGTCGGAGGGGCAGTACCGAGGGAGCGCCGCACTGTCGGAGGGGCAGTACTGAGGGAGCGCTGCACTGTCGGAAGTGCCGTCTTTCGGATGAGACGTTAAACCGAGGCCCCGTCTGCTCTCTCAGGTGGATGTAAAAGATCCCATGGCACAATTTCGAAGAGGAGCAGGGGCGTTATCCTCAGTGTTCTGGCCAATATTTATCCCTCAACCAACATAATAAAAACAGATTATCTGGTCATTATCTCATTGCTATTTGTGGGAGCTTGCTGTGTGCAAATTGGCTGCCGTGTTTCCTACATTGCAACAGTGGCTACAGTCAAAAAGTACTTAATTGGCTGTAAAGCGCTTTGGGACGTCCGGTGGTCGTGAAAGGCGCTTTATAAATGCAAGTCTTTCTTTTTTAACTTTCCGCTCGCAAAAAAAAAAGTAAAAATACATTTACCTGCTGATTTGGGGTGTTCTAATCTCTTCTTAATCTGGGAGGTCAGACTCTGGACCAAGGAGTAAACTCGATCACAGGTATTGACGGGGTTTTGAATTAACTTCATGGAGTTAATCAGAGAAGCACTGCCAGTGGGAGCCAGCTGCAAACAAAGGATGAAAATAGACCAGGTGCAAACATTGTTAATAAAAGACAAAGAAAGGAAGTCACATTTAGTGCCGCATGCTTCTGTCCTATTGTCCGAAACTTGGATTTCCAAATGGGCACAGCTCCCTCACCAAACAATTCACCTCTGACTGACCTGAGGCTTTGTTTACTTAACAACAATTAGACTGTATGGCCTTAAAGAGATACAACTCTACCTCAGCAACAGAACATTGTGCATTTTAATACTCCTGTCCTTATAAAACAGTGCATCATTTCACGTAACATGACCAATGCCACAGGAGATCTGCTGATTTATATAAAGACTCAAGACAGACAGACAGTGCTCAAAACTTTGAATATGTCATTCCTGTCGCTTTTATTCCCAGCAACAATTGGAAGGTAGTGTGACTGTGATTCACTTCCACCCACATTTCCCTACCAGCCATTGGGGGAAAAATTCGGTATCGCCCCATTTAGGGCGCCGTTATCGGCCGTGCGCAAAGTTTAGCGCCTGGCGCTAATTATCGCCTCCGACAGTAAGTTTGGCTTTTATCGCCCCTGGAGGTGATTGGAGCGCGAAATCAGGCGTTTCACACCTGTCTTAAGGCGCAAAGGCTGAGGAGCGAGACGCTACCTCAGAGCGCTGGCCAAGCAAGGAAGGGCAAATCAAAATAAACCTGCAAAGTGCTGCTCACTACTCAAAACTCCTTCACACAGCGTTGAATCTCTCCAGAAGTCTCTCTCTCTCTCTCTCAGAATGCGTGATGCAAAAATGTCACCGACAAAAAAAGGCAGGAAGCGGTGGCCTTTAAATAGCGCTCCCCCAGTCCCTTTCTGACAGCAAAACGCTCCCCTCAACCTGTCGTTGCTAGCGGCAGGCGGTAAGGCAGGGGGCGCCACTCAATATCCGGTCCGGGGCGCTACCAGGGCATTGCGCACTCGACTGACGGCACAATCTGCCGGCGCAGGAGATCGTGGCGGTAGTGTTTAGCGCCACCACAAAATGTCTAGTTAATTTCGCGAGCGGCACAAACATCGCCGCGCCCGGGCGCTAGTTGCTTTGCGCCCCATTAGCGCCCTCTTAAGGCACTAACGGGAGGCGCAAACAACTGAATTTTTCCCCCTTTGTCTTTATAGAGAAACCTGGCAAAGGCCCATAGTGCAGGATGCTATCGAGCCCGATAACGGTAGGAGGAGTGAAGGCAAGTCAAGAGGTTGTAATGAGATGACGCAAAGATTGGGGAGAATGGATGTGAGGAGTTTAATATTATTGAAGTCCCAGGAAAGAATGTTAGAGTATGAGGCAGTGTGATGAGATTTGAGGGTGTAGGGAGGTGGAAGTCTATGTAAGAAATATGTAATTAGAGAAAGTAAGTACAGGAAACAAGCTCACAGCATCCTAAAGCACAGCCGTGTGGTGCCAACAAGCATGTGCACGACTATCTCTGATGCCAGCAGTTCTGACTTTCCTATTGCGGAGTTCTTACAATTAGACTTGTAGGTGCGCTGACTCGCCCCCTATGTTTTCCTGACCCACAGTGGATCCAGGCACACAGGCCACGCCTCCTCAGTTACCTTGGTGTAGTCCTCCTCTGTGAATGCCTGATCCTTCTGCATGATCTCGTGAAGCCTTGCTTTGACGCGGTGCTGACAGCTGCTGAGGGAGTTGCTGTTGCTGTCCAGAAGACCATTCATGTTGGCACTTTTCACCATCTGCACAAGAATTGGAGTCAGCTCCCCCTCTAGTGCTAGGAGCCCCTGCAACAATGCACACAGACAGAGGATGGGTTCGGTATTAGGAATGTCGGTACTAGGAAATGTAACACATCCCCATTTCATATGCTCAATGTTGGCATCAAGCACTCCTTTGTCAGGATTAAGCTCAGAGCTGCAACCCTCACTGCACCAGTCTGATACCCTCCAGTAGAAAGCTTGGTCTCGATTGCTCACCTTTTAATGAAAATGACTGCAACTTGGGTGACTGGCAGGCGCACAAAGACAACCTTTCTCTCACGTACCTTGGCAAAGGCTGCTGCAGTCATCTGCACTCTGCCTTCATCAGACGCGTAGATCTTCAGGTCATGCCTGTAGGTGCTGTGTAGACGAAGCAGGCCACAACCAGGAAAGCCAGCATAATCCCCTGGGGGGGGAAAAAGGAAACACGAGAGACCACTTCACTCGGTGTTTAAATCGACCAGTTGGAACATAGGAATTGGAGTAGGCCCATTAATCCCCTCGAGCCTGGTCCGCCATTCAATTTGATCATGGTTGATCTGTAGCGTAACTCCATTTGCCCGCCTTGGTTCCGTAACCTTGCCTAACAAAAACCTACCGATCTCAGTTTTGAAATTTTCCCCACCCTCAACAGCTTTTGGGAGTTCCAGATTTCCACTACCCTTTGTGTGAGGAATTGCTTCTCGACATCATCCCCGGACAGCCTAGCTCTAATTTTAAGGTGATGACCCCTTGCCCACCTGAGGAAATAGTTTCTCTCTATCTAACCCAGCAACTCCTTCAATCATCTTAAACACCTCAATTAGATCACCTCTTAATCTTCGATACACAACGGAATACAAGCCGAGCCTATGCAACCTGTCCTCGTAATTTAACCCCTCTGGCCCTGTGAATCTGCACAAGGCCAACATATATAGAGGAAAAAGATAGAAAGTTTCTCTGGTCTTTCCTTGCCACTGTCTCCTAGTTTCTATTGGGCTATTGTTTTAATGCCAGGGAATATATGGTATTTTGGTTATTAACTGGATATTTAAAATCTAAGAATTGAATAGGGATGAGTTTATTAGCTAGGGGGTGAGCTATCCCGATATTACCACTTAATACCGAGGAATACCCTGTGATGACTGCATTAGCTTTTCATGTCATCCTTACTACAGGCTGCTATCAACCCAGCTCACATAAACCATTGCTCACTGAACTGTAAAACTCAGTTCATTCATTGATATAAACTGCCGTCCATTGTCTTGTTATATCCTCCCTCTCCTTTTTATTGCTCCCCCAGGGTTTGTAAGAGACCTTTTTGTAAGAGATAAACATGAGCTCTTCCGCCTGCATCATCAAAGCTGCGAGAACGAGAATTGCGACAACTCCTACCAACCGCCAGAGTGTCACCACTGAGGCAGCTGCTCGGACCATAAACCAGGGCCAGAGGAGGCTCCTATTCTTCATCTGCTACTGCAGTGGAATTGGAGAGAATCAGTCAATGAGAAGAGGGGGGAGGAAATAATAGCACACTTCCGTGGGAGCAGAGGAGCCACTTCCTTGGGTGCTGCCAGTCTCTAGGGGAGAAGAGTTGGGAAGTGAACCCAATTTGAACAGCGTTAGAAAGGTTCCCGGGCTAAACTTGGGGCAATCTCCAGATCCTAAAAACAGTCCTGAGCGTTTAGCTGCCAGGGGGAATCTTGCTCTGACACAGTGCAGTCTGGGGCAGGGTGGGCAGACAGGGAGGTACTGGCGTTGGACTCTGGTCAGTACCAAAACCTTTTGAGGCTTTTCAGAGGCAGGGACAGCACTGGCTGTTGCCAACAACAATTTCCTCCAGTACGACACTTTATTTTAGTGCAGACTGTCACAGCCATCAGTCTCTGTAAAAGTCCAGCACCATTTAGTACAGTGTCTGCAGCTCCACATCATACACTTTTGAAGTGGAAGAATATTTGTTAAAATATTGGTTTTGTGAAATAACGAAGGATGCAGAAAGAGCAAGAACCAAAGTTGAAGACCAATTGTTCAGAATGGGAATGAGCGAGATCTGCTAAATGCAGATAATGGGGAAAGCAACCTAGGAAATCCATCATTATGTACAGCTAGGGAATATGGGGGTCATCCCACAATAATATTATGACATTAACCATATCAACGTGTTAAAGGGACTGCACCCTTGGAGAACCTTTGCATCAACAATCTGGATTTACTTCATCAAGGTATGGAAAATGTTGCACTGAAGAAAGATTACAAACAAATCAATAATGTTTCCAGCTTAATTCTTTACTGATGGATCTCTGGTGGGGTTCCTCAAGGTAATGTACTGTTTTAGAAGGTCAGAAGTTTTGAACCATGTAATGCAGAGGGTACTATTCTATTAAGGTGCAGCAGCATCCCTTTAACACCACAATGTCCAAGGGGAGGGCTGAACTGTAATTGAGTAAACCTACAGGCAAACAGTGGGAAGTATTTGGTACGATACAAGACCAGTATAGACACTTAAAAGGCAAAAGCTCCACTTGTGTACAGGAAACTTTCGTTTAAACGGAGGTTAAATCTCCGGAATGCTCTATCCACCGGCAAAATTCAGGAGTCAGTTCAGATAACTTTTTTTTACTTTTCGTTGCTTTTTTTCTCCATTCCTGGCTCTGCAAGCGTCTAGCTGAAGCTGTTGCTTATCTACAGAGACGCTTGCAAGCTGCGCCGACTGTTTTTGAAGCTGTTGCTAAGCAACAGGGTTTGTTGCTAGATACGGAGCTCAGAAGCTCCGTATGTTTTAACATTAGTGCTGGTTTCTCCGGCAGTGTTGCTCGACCAGCACCAGCTCGGTCCCGTCAGTGCCGGATACCAGAAAGTTTCCTGTAGTTAAACAACCATAGTCAACAAATGAGGTAAGAGACAGCGTCAAGCTAAAAGAAAAGGCTTACACAATTACAAGGAAAAGTGGAAATCCAGCGGACTGGGGGAACTATAAAAAGCAACAAAGGGATACAGAGAAAATAAGAGATGCAAAACAGGAATATGAAAAAACTTGCAAGAGATATCAAAGCTAACAGCAAAAGCTTTTATAAATATATTAAGAGAAAGAGAGTTGTAAAGGGGAAAGTAGACCCAGTAAAGATAGATGCAGGCGAGACTTGTTAAAGAAGGAGTTTGTATCTGTGGAGGAAGAGGACAAAATAACACCAGTACAAGGGAACCTGAAGTTAAGTCAAGGGGAGGTACTTAGTGGATTCAATACAAGTTAATAAAAAACATCCTGTTCCTATGTTTCTCCGGATTGTTGTGTACCGGTGGGAACAGCAGTGCCATGTGCGATGGACACGTTACCAAATCAAAGTGAACAGGATTTGGGAACTTGTAGTGCAGTCTGGGTAAGCATATTACTGATTCCAGATCATTGATACTGTTAGAACAATAGAAGGCTCACTCCTTTTGCAAATCACTCTGACAATTAGTTTGTTGCATGTCTGCTGTAACCAAGTGTTAGAATGGTGTACGGATTAAATCAGTCCCAGGGCTGGACATGCGAGAGGGATGAAAACAGGGTTAATTCGTCACACACTCAGACAGGTGACAGTCAATCAATCCCTTACCAATGTCAATAGGAGATTCACAGCTCAAACCTGTGCTGCTATCATCTATATTCATGTAAAGGTAGGAGGGAAAGACAAATAAATTAACATTATTATGCCCAAGCTAAAGAGATTGTGAATCAACAATAACTCGAGTACATACAGCACCTTCAACATATTGTTCCAAAGTAATTCACAGAGGTGAAACCAGACACAGAATAGTGGTCAAAGAGTTAGGGAAAGCGACTGAAAGCACGTCCAACGAGGTAGGTCTTGGAGAGGCTTTTAAAGGATAGGAGAGATGTAACAAGGCAGAGGGGCCAAGTGAGTGCAGGGCCAAGACGGTTGAAGGCTCTGCGACTAAAAGAGAGGGGAGATACAAAATGAGGCCAGAACTGGAAGCGGCACATTGGGAGGTACAGATTGAGGAGGCTGCAGAAGTAGGTGGGGAAAGAAAGACCATGGAGGGACACCCGGCCACGGAGGGACACCCGGCCACGGAGGGACACCCGGCCACGGAGGGACTTGTAGATGAGCACAAGGATTTTTAATTCAATGCGTTGTGCACTGGAAGCCAAAAGAAGTTGCCGAGGATAGAGACAACAGGGGAGTGGGACACGGTGCGTGCTCAGATGTGCGTGGGCAAGTCATGGATGAGTTATAGTTTAGGATGGGTGGAGTTTTGGAGGTTGGTGAAGAGAGCGTTGGAGTAGTCGAGCCAGGAGGTGGCAAAGGCGTGAATAAGGATTTCAGTGGTGGTGAAATGAGGTACTGGCAGAGATGGATGATGTTGCAGAGGTGGAATAGATGGTCTTGGTGGTGGCTAGAATATGGGGTTGAAGTTCAGCTTGGTCAAACAGGACATCAAGGTTGCGCATTGCTGAGTTCAACCCGAGTGAGTAGGCAGGGAAGGGGATGGAGTCAGGGACTAGATGTGGAGTTTTACCAGACGCCAACTAGGATAGCTTCAACCATGCAGTCTTAAATTGGTGAAAGTGCTTGTTCATACATGTTGGACAAGCAGCCGGAGACTCAGCAATAGTCATGGAACCAGAGACGTTAGCAGAGATGTGGAGTTGAGTGCCATCAGCATACATAAGATAGCTTACCCCATGCCGTTGGATGATGCCACCCAGGGGCAGCATGTAGGTGAGAAAGAGAAGGGGCAGAGGGTGGAGCGTTGGGCGTGCCCGAGGTGACTGTTCAGGGATAGGAGGCCAAGCCACAGCTGGAGATATTTGCTGGTTGCAGTGAAGAAAGTTCCATTTATACTCTGGCTATATTCTGAAGTGCTATTTAATTATGCAGTAATACCCCACACTATTTACATTCCTGCTAAACCAATTGACTCAAGTACAAGACCCAATCGAAACTCAAGTCATTTTCGTCATAACCTACAAGTTAAGGAACCATACATTGTGTCTGATTATTAGTCACTAGCAGAGGAGCAATCCGAAAGCTGGATTGATTTACCACCCCACCCAATCACCACCCCCCCTCTCTCCTGAAGGCAACTACTCCTGTTAGGGTGCAATTCCATGGCTGTGGTTGCTGTCCACTATCTCACCCAAGCAGCCGTTCGTTATGCAAGCTGTTCAACTGTAGAGGCAGCACAGCTGAGCCCTATTATAACACCCAGCGCATCATTCCAGCAGAGGTTACTGAATAGCATCCAGGGGCAAGAACCCTAGTAGATTTATTTCCTCCCGTGCCCAGGGGCATCAAGGCTAATTGTAGTGCATCTTGCTCCCACACTTAAATATGTTTCCCGCAGTGAACAATTCTGGTGTAGCAGATTGCGGAGTAGCCCAGGGATTGGAACTGTAGCAGCTCCTGGCCCTCACTAACACTGGAAACAGGAGTCAGGTTCGCCTTACATTAACCGTGCGCTTTAAAATTAAATACAGCCTCTGTGGAAACAGTTTAAGAACATAAGAAATAAGAGCAGGAGTAGGCCATACGGCCCCTTGAGCCTGCTCTGCCATTCAATAAGATCATGGCTGATCATCGACCTCAACACCACTTTCTCGCCCGATCTCCATATCCCTCGATTCCCCTAGAGTCCAAAAATCTATCGATCTCAGCCTTGAATATTCTCAAAGACTCAGCATCCACAGCTCTCTGGGACTGAGAATTCCAAAGATTCACAACCGTCTGAGTGAAGAAATTCCTCCTCACCTCGGTCTTAAATGGCCCACCCCTTATCCTGAGACTGTGCCCCCTAGTTCTAGACACTCCAGCCAGGGGAAACAACCTCTCAGCATCTACCCTGTCAATCCCCCTCATAATCTTGTATGTTTCAATGAGATCACCTCTCATTCTTCTAAACTCCAGAGAGTATCGGCCCATTCTACATAATCTCTCATCATAGGACAGCCCTCGCATCCCAGGGATCAATCTAGTGAACCTTCGTTGCACCGCCTCCAAGGCAAGTATATCCTTCCTTAGATAAGGAGACCAAAACTGTGCACAGTACTCCAGGTGTGGTCTCACCAAAGCCCTGTACAATTGTAGCAAGACTTCCTAGTTTTGTGACAATGTCAAGAGCTGAAAATATTAAAATTAGGTCTGTGCTGATCATCGGTTCCCACTTGGAATAGAAGAAGTCACACAGTCAGCCACATTCGCTCCAACCCAGCTACAGCATCCAGTAAAACAGAGAACTCTGGAGGCTAATCCTGTGGAGTACCAGTAATGTTACAGATGCTACTGCATTTCCAGCTGTGTCAGTAACTGGGGAGTTTTGATCATGTCCCAGAGCTTTGTGTATAACTGTATTCTGGGAGAGTGAAATGCGTCACTCTCCTGTGGTGCCAAAGCTATGCAGGGAGCGTCACCAATGTGCCCGAGTTACCATCAGCGGAAGGTTTCAGTCAGTGGTTTTCAAACTTTGTGCGAGGGACACCCTGTAAATATTCAAAGCCTACCATGGATCCCTCAGCCGAAGGCTTCCAAAGCATGTGGTTCGTGATCCAAAGGTAGTCACAGTATTACCATTAACAGAAATATCATGTTTGAAATGTCAACCTGTCGAAAATACAGGCACAAGACAGAAGAAATAGGAGCAGGAATCGGCCATTCGGCCCCTCGAGCCTGCTCCGCCATTCAGTAAGATCACGGCTGATCTTTGACCTCAACTCCACTCTCCCACCCGATCTCCATATCCCGTGATTCCCTTAGATTCCAAAAATCTATCAATCTCAGCTTCATGGGACCCAGGAATCCCAGTTTGAAAGCTGCTAGCTTCAGTCAGAATCACAGCAAAAGGAGACAACACTTCAACATTAGAAAATCCTCCAGCAAATTTAGTAAACGGCGTGACGCACTTTATCCTGCACTTTCCAAATCTACTGCTGCACTAAAATGCACCTACCTTGGCCCCCAGGGTACATGCATCTGAATGCTCGTCCAAGCTCCTCTGCTTGTACCCTGCCCGCTGGAGTCAGCTCCCCTCCCCATTTCAACACCAGAAGAAGTGACGGATCTTCCCTCCTTGAATCTGGAAAACAACCAAGTCACGGGCATCAAGCCGGCACTTCCACTCAACAGTATTTATTTTTAGTACATTACAACATTTGCTGTAAGCAGTGGCAGATAAGAAGTTTTCGCCCCCAGTTGGTAAAGGCAGCGTATAAACGAGCCATACAAACCAGAAGATCGTTGGTTTGATCTCTGGCCTGTGCGGTGTTAACTAAACTAGTATGGGGAACAGTTAACTAAACGAGTTAGAGTGCTGCAATTGGCCTCAGCATTCGTGGGCTGGGGGAGGGGAGGGGAATCATTCAGAGTTCTTGCTCCAGATCACTATCTGGTGACCCACACTGCTGGGAGGTGCGTGGACGTGGATTTTGATCACGGATAGGGCCGGCTTGGCTACGTTATCTTCCCCAGGGTTGAAGGGTTTGCTGATACTCATTATCTGGGCTCACGCTTGAATAACGGCCCCTTGAGTGAGATACTGTAGGCCAGTTACCGAGTTAAAAGGTCACAGATTCAAGTCCCACTCCAGTGACTCGAGCACATAATCCAGGCTGACACTCCCAGCGCAGTACTGAGGGAGTGCTGCATTGTTGGAGGTGCCGTCTTTCAGATGAAATGGTAAACCAAGTCTGCCCTCTCAGGTGGACGTATCTAACTATTAACTCCATACCTTCTTCTTCACTGGATGTTTTGGGTTGTCCGTGAGGCAAATATGTCATCTGTACCTTCCTGTTTATTCCAGAGAAATGGCCATACCTGTAAAAAAACATAACATACATTGAAATGAAGAAATTAAAAAAAAAAAAACTTACGAACGACGGAACTCAAATTAAAAAACAGACACTGCTGGTAATGCACAGCAAGTCAGTCAGCCCTGTGAAAGAGCGAGATAGGGCAGAGCAGTGACGGGCAAACACTGGGCCACCAACTCCAGCAGTAGCAACCGGAGGGGTTTGGGTGGTAGCTGAAGGAGGCAACGTCTTCATGGGATCCCAGTAAACATCACAAACCTCGTTCCAGCCCAAAACTAGCCAAGAGTAACCTCAAGAGTTACCAGCATTTAAAAAAAAGACACTGGCCCTAAATATATTAACACTGATAAATCTCAGTAACCTCCAAATGTTTCTGCTTGGAGCACTTACATTTCCAACACAGTCTTCAGCTGCTCCAGCTTGGATTTCTTCTCCTCGATTTCACAGTCATTATGCTGCCCCAGTTCAGCTAGCAGCTCACGGCTAATGTCTAGGACTTCCTGTAGGAACCAAGAGCCGACAACGACAATCAGATACGAGAACATGGGAAGAAGCTAAGGCAGCACCACAGGGCAGCGCACAGTACGACTCCCGGCACCGTCTCTCGTGCTGCCGCCATGGGAACGGGTGTTTATGGTCTCCTCTGGAGGCAGCATTGCCGCTGGTGGCAAATATAAACCACTACCTCCGCAACGTGCAGCCATGGTCATGGCCATGCTATAAATCACATGCTAAACACACTTCATATGATAGAAACACTTACATTTATATAGCGCCTTTTACGACCACCGAACGTCTCAAAGCGCTTTACAGCCAATGAAGTGTAGTCACTGTTGTAATGTGGGAAACGCGGCAGCCAATTTACACACAGCAAGCTCCCACAAACAGCAATGTAATAATGACCAGATAATCTGTTTTAGTGATGTTGATTGAGGGATAAATATTGGCCCAGGACACTGGGGAGAACTCCCCTGGCTATTCTTCGATATAGTGCCGTGGGATCTTTTACGTCCACCTGAGGGAGCAAATGAGGCCTCGGTTTAACGTCTCATCCGAAAGACGGCACCTCTGACAGTGCAGCACTCCCTCAGCACTGCACTGGGAGTGTCAGCCTAGCTTTATGTGCTCAAGTCCCCGGAGTGGGTCTTGAACCCACAACCTTCTGACTCAGAGGCGAGGGTGCTGCCCACTGAGCCACGGCTGACACTGACAGGGAGAGCAGGTGCAATCAGGTAAAAGGACACTCCACCGGGGAACCCGCTTGCAAACCAAAGCCTAACAAAGTATGATCAGAAACACAAAGTACTGTTCTTTCAATATTGGGAAGCAGTTTAAAAGGAAGCAAAGAATCCAGGGGTCCTGCCAAGGAGGGACAGCCCATTGAGATGCACGGCAGAGGGAGACCTAAAGGATGGAGGTGGAATCTAAGCAGCAAGATCAGGAATATATTGTACTGACTGTCAATGGAAGGATGAACTCGAGCCTCTGTTGCGATTCCGGGCTCTGCTCCACCAAAGGTTTTCAAATGGGGGTCCTTGGACCCAAAAAGGGGTCAGCAGATTTCAGTGCATCAGGGCTGAGCATACACTGCGTGAGTGCACTGTCTGCTGAATCCTGTATTGCACTCCCCGCTCCCCATAGCTGAAACCATTGTTTAGCAGTTAGACCAAGGGAATCCTCGGGAGCCGTCTGCATTGACAGAGAGTCCCCGGGTCCTGTCTGCATTTACAGTGGGTCCCCGGGCCCTGTCGGTATTTACGGTGGGTCCCCGGGTCCTGTCGGTATTTACAGTGGGTCCCCGGGTCCTGTCTGCATTTACAGTGGGTCCCCGGGTCCTGTCTGCATTTACGGTGGGTCCCCGGGCCCTGTCGGTATTTACAGTGGGTCCCGTCTGTATTTACAGTGGGTCCCCGGGTCCTGTCGGTATTTACAGTGGGTCCCCGGGTCCTGTCTGAATTTACAGTGAGTCCCCAGGCCCTGTCGGTATTTACAGTGGGTCCCCGGGTCCTGTCGGTATTTACAGTGGGTCCCCGGGTCCTGTCGGTATTTACAGTGGGTCCCCGGGTCCTGTCGGTATTTACAGTGGGTCCCCGGGTCCTGTCTGAATTTACAGCGAGTCCCCGGGTCCTGTCGGTATTTACAGCGGGTCCCCGGGTCCTGTCGGTATTTACAGCGAGTCCCCGGGTCCTGTCGGTATTTACGGCGGGTCCCCGGGTCCTGGCGGTATTTACGGTGGGTCCCCGGGTCCTGTCGGTATTTACGGTGGGTCCCCGGGTCCTGTCGGTATTTACGGTGGGTCCCCGGGTCCTGTCGGTATTTACAGTGGGTCCCCGGGTCCTGTCGGTATTTACAGTGGGTCCCCGGGTCCTGTCGGTATTTACAGTGAGTCCCCGGGTCCTGTCTGTATTTACAGTGGGTCCCCGGGTCCTGTCGGTATTTACAGTGGGTCCTGTCGGTATTTACAGCGGGTCCCCGGGTCCTGTCGGTATTTACAGTGGGTCCCCGGGTCCTGTCAGTATTTACAGTGAGTCCCCGGGTCCTGTCGGTATTTACAGTGAGTCCCCGGGTCCTGTCGGTATTTACGGTGGGTCCCCGGGTCCTGTCGGTATTTACAGTGAGTCCCCGGGTCCTGTCGGTATTTACGGTGGGTCCCCGGGTCCTGTCGGTATTTACAGCGGGTCCCCGGGTCCTGTCGGTATTTACAGCAGGTCCCTGGGTCCTGTCGGTATTTACAGCGGGTCCCCGGGTCCTGTCGGTATTTACAGCGAGTCCCCGGGTCCTGTCGGTATTTACAGCGGGTCCCCGGGTCCTGTCGGTATTTACAGTGGGTCCCCGGGTCCTGTCTGTATTTACAGTGGGTCCCCGGGACCATTTGGTATTTACAGTGGTTCCCTGGGACCGGTTGGTATTTAGTGAGTCCCCCCCCACAAAGGAACATTTGGAAGTCATTGTGCTCGAGAATCAACCCACACCTGAAGCTGTTTTGGTTTCTTCAGCTTGAGTTTGCCGGTCTTGTAGCCTTCGTACTTCTCAAACAAGTCAAAGAACCTACAATGAGAAGAAATGTTTGTCACATAAAGGTCAAAGGTGGTCAGGCATGAATTTAAAGGCACGTAAATATTTCAGTTAAGTTTGGCGAATTTAACCCTAAGGAAGTTATCTAATTTACAGCAGACCTCAAATTTCCTCTCTATACCCAAGTAATTTGATGAAAGTTATTAAAAACTTGTTTTGAGGTGGTTATAAACCTACAAACAGATAAACTAGGGCAAATCAGTATTGGAGAGTTTCACTGGATCTGCTCTTTTCAAAAGGACTAAGGTGACTATTGAGGGGGGAAACCATATTGTGGCGTTACAGCATTAACTTTGGCCACAAGAATGTGTTTATTTAACTGTCCACAACAAAAAGCCTGTATGTTAACTGTGCTGTACAGAACAAATAAATAGCCATTGCTCTCCCAAGAGTCACACAATTTCACATGCCTTTAACCAAAACAGGTTTGGATGAAAGCGCTTCAGCCCATTTGACTTTATTCCTCCAGAATGCTGACCCTACCATCTCCCCATCCAGTTGCTTCTGATGTTCTGGTCTCACCCACTCTCGCTGCCAACCCCATTTCAGCTGGTGATCACCCTCTGCGTATAGAAATACTTCCCAAGTGCCATCCTAGACTTGCCCTTCATGACTTTGTGCTCTTTTGTTCTGCTGCCCTGGTGTAGCTGAAAGTATTGCTTCTGGTTTACTTTTAAGGGGGCCCTCATAGAGAGTCAGAGTTATACAGCACAGAAAGAGGCCCTTCGGCCCATCGTGTCTGCACCGTCCATCAAGCCCTGTCCAATCTAATCCCATTTTCCAGCATTTGGTCCATAGCCTTGTATGCAATGGCATTTCAAGTGCTCATCCAAATGCTTCTTGAATGTTGCGAGGGTTCCTGCCTCTACCACCCTTTCAGGCAGTGAGTTCCAGACTCCAACCACCCTCTGGGTGAAAAAGTTCCTCCTCAAATCCCCTCTAAACCTCCTGCCCCTTACCTTGAATCTATGCCCCCTTGTTATTGACCCCCCTACTAAGGGGAAAAGTTCCTCTTTATCTACCCTATCTATGCCCCTCATCATTTTGTACACCTCAATCAGGTCCCCCCTCAGCCTTCTTTGCTCCAAGGAAAACAACCCCAGCCTGTTTAGTCTTTCTTCATAGCTGAGGCGCTCCATCCCAGGTAACATCCTGGTGAATCTTCTCTGCACCCTCTCCAAAGCAATCACATCCTTCCTATAGTGAGGCGACCAGAACTGCACACAGTACTCCAGCTGTGGCCTTACCAGCGTTTTGTACAGCTCCATCATAACCTCCCTGCTCTTATATTCTATGCCTCGGCTAATGAAGGCAAGTGTCCCATATGCCTTTTTAACCACCTTATCTACCTGTTCCGCTGCCTTCAGGGATCTATGTACATGTACACCAAGGTCCCTCTGACCCTCTGTACTTCCTAGGGTCCTACCACTCATTGTGTATTCCCTTGCCTTATTTGTCCATCCAAAATGCATCACCTCACACTTTTCAGGGTTAAATTCCATTTGCCACTTTTCCGCCCATCTGACCAACCCGTTTATATCATCCTGTAGCCTGAGGCTTTCCTCCTCGCAATTTACCACCCCACCAATTTTCGTGTCATCTGCGAACTTACTGATCATACCTTTTACATTCTCATCCAAATCATTTATGTAGATCGCAAACAGCAAGGGACCCAGCACCGATCCCGGAGGTACCCCACTGGACACAGGCTTCCAGTCACCAAAGCAACCTTCGACCATCACCCTCTGCCTCCTGCCACTCAGCCAGTTTAGGATCCAACGTGCCAAGGCACCCTGGATCCCATGGGCTCTTACCTTCTTGACCAGTCTCCTATGCGGGACTTTGTCAAAAGCCTTACTGAAGTCCATGTATACCACATCCACAGCATTTCCCTCATCCACACACCTAGTCACCCCCTCGAAAAATTCAATCAGATTGGTCAGACATGATTTACCCTTGACAAAGCTATGCTGACTATCCCCGATTAATCCTTGCCTCTCCAAGTGGAGACTAATTTTGTCCCTCAGAATTTTTTCCAATAATTTCCCTACCACAGATGTTAGGCTCACTGGCCTGTAATTCCCTGGTTTATCCCTGCTACCCTTCTTGAATAATGGTACTACGTTAGCTGTTCTCCAGTCCTCTGGTACATCCCGTGTGGCCAGAGAGGTTCTGAAAATTTGTGTCAGAGCCCCTGCAATCTCCTCCTTTGCCTCACACAGCAGCCTGGGATACATCTCGTCCGGGCCTGGGGATTTATCCACTTTTTGGCCTGCTAAAACCGCTAGTACCTCCTCCCTCTCGATGCTAATATGTTCAAGTATATCACAGTCCCCTTGCCCGATTTCTATGTCTACATCGTCTTTCGCCATAGTGAACACAGATGCAAAAAATTCATTTAAAACCCCGCCTACATCATCTGGCTCTACACACAGATTGCCACTTTGGTCCCTAATGGGCCCTACCCTTTCCCTGGTTATCCTCTTGCCCTTAATATACTTATAAAACATCGTAGGATTTTCCTTTATTTTGCTCGCCAGTGTTATTTCATGGCCCCTCCTCGCTCTCCTAATTTCTTTTTTAAGTATGCCCCTGCACTTTTTATACTCCTCTAGGGCTTCCTCCGTCTTTAGTCTTTTGTAACTGCCAAAAGCCCCCCTTTTTTTCCTAATGCATTTTTGTATATCCCTTGTCATCCAAGGTTCCCTTTGCTTGTTGGTCCCACCCTTGACCTTTACGGGAACATGTTGGCGTTGTACTCTCTCTATTTCCCTTCTGAAAGTCTCCCACTGCTTTGATGTGGATTTTCCTATAAGTAGCTGCTCCCAGTCCACTTTGGCCAGATCCTGCCTTATCATATTAAAATCGGCCTTCCCCCAATTTAGAACCCTTATTTCCGGGCCGTCTTTGTCTTTTTCCATGACCACCGCAAATCTCACCGAATTATGGTCACTGTCGCCAAAATGCTCTCCTACTGACACTTCCACCACTTGCCCGGCTACATTCCCTAGAATTAGGTCCAGTACCGCCCCCTCTCTTGTAGGACTTTCTACATGTTGGCTCAAAAAGCTCTCCTGGATGCACTTTAAGAATTCTGCACCCTCTAAGCCTTTCACACTCTGACTATCCCTGGAGATGTTTATTTTCAACGCTGGAGAGTCCTAGTTTTAGCAAGTCATTCTGCATGGCTCAACAATATCAAGACACATCTGGATTTTTTAAAAATTCATTCACAGGCCAAAGCCAGCATTTATTGTCCATCCCTAATTGCCCTTGAGAAGTTGGTGAGCCACCATTTCAGAGGGCAGTTAAGAGTCAACCACATTGCTGTGGGTCTGGAGTCACATATAGGCCAGACTGGGTAAGGATGGCAGATTTCCTTCCCTAAAGGGCATTAGTGAACCAGATGGGTTTTTACAACAATCTGGTCGTTTCATGGTCGCCATTACTAATACTAGCTTAAAAAATTTTAAATTTAAACTCCCCAGCTGCCGTGGCGGGATTTGAACTCATGTCTCCGGATCATTAGTCCAGGCCTCTGGATTACTAGTCCAGTAACATAACCACCAGGGGTACGGTATACTTGGTATGTCGGGGACAAGTTGGGGACTCCCAAGTATACGGTACTTGTCGGGGTGCTGGGGCAGGGCTGTATCCTTAGTTGGCCTGTATGTGCTCTGTTGTGGCTTGCTTGGTCACTGTAGAGGGCATTAAAAGTCAACCGTGTAGTGCGGACTATGGTCACATGAAGGCCAGGCTGGTAGGGGTGGCAGGTTCCCTTCCCTGAAGGACATCAATGAACAAGTTGGGGTTTTACAACATTCATGGTCATTTTTTCTGATGCTACCAGGTTTATTGAATTAAACTTCACAATTGCCATGGTGGGTTTTGAACTCACGAGTCCAGTACCATAACCACTACACTACCATACCCTAAATGATCACTTGTTTTTGTTGTCTTGGCTGAGGGAAGAATGTTGCCCAGGACACCAGGAAAACTAGCCACCTCTTTGCATAGTGCCACGGGATCTTAACATCCATCCTAACAGGCAGAATAGTCAGACGGGCTTCGGTTTTAGTGGCTCATCTGGAGCAAGCTAAACAATGCCTGTATCGTCAGGCCAGATTGTACAAAGTCCTGTCATGGGGTTTGAATATAGAACCTTCTGACTCAGGGGCGAGAGTGCTACCAACTGAGCCACTCCTGACACTCGTCATTGCTCAGAAGGCAGTGTTTTCACTGCCTTTCACAGAACTCTTATGTAACCTTCTCCAGCCCTCGGAGATCTCGGTGCTCCTCCAATTCTGGCACAGCTCCGATTTTGGCAGCCAATTTATGCTCAGCAAGCTCCCAGAAACAGCAATGTGATAATGACCAGATAATCTGTTTTAGTGATGTTGGTTGAGGGGTAAATGTTGGCCAGGACATCAGGGAGAGCTCCCCTGCTCTTCTTTGAAATAGTGGCCGTGGGATCTTTTACGACCATCTGAGAGGGCAGACGGGGCCTCTGTTTAATGTCTCATCTGCAAGACGGCACCTCCGACAGTGCAGCACTCTCTCAGTACTGCACTGGGCGTGTCAGCCTGGATTATGTACTCAAGTCTCTGGAATGGGACTTCTGACTCAGAGGGGTGAGTGCTACCCACTGAGCCACGGCTAGAAATGGAACGTGTTGAGGTTCACCGACTGGGCAGAGATAAACTGACGAGCAAGTCGCCCTCGAGTGACCAGCCATTCCCACTCCTCCTCCTCCTCCAACCAGTCCTCCCACCCTCTGCAATCGGAGCAGATCTTCACTAACTTTGGATGCATGACTTCCATCTTCATCTTCTGTTTGGGAGTTCGGTCACCGTGTCGAATGATTGCAATCACACAACGCAGCTCCATCCTGTAAAACACATGGCGCAATGGGTTTACTTTAATCAGAACATAAAAAAGCAAAATTTAAAAAACCTTCACACAATACAGATCATCAAACCAGTCCAGGTTTTCTTTAAACGTGAGAAGTCACACAACACCAGGTTATAGTCCAACAGCTTTATTTGAAATCACAAGCTTTCGGAGCGCTGCTCCTTCGTCAGGTGAAGTGGAGAGATGCATAAAGACACAGCTTATATAGTCAGAGAATAATGCCAGATGATTACAGCTGTGTCTTTATGCATCTCTCCACTTCACCTGACGAAGGAGCAGCGCTCCGAAAGCTTGTGATTTCAGATAAAGCTGTTGGACTATAACCTGGTGTTGTGTGACTTCTCACATTTGTCCACCCCAGTCCAACACTGGCATCTCCACATCAGGTTTTCTTTAGGTATTAAAATGTATTGTAACATCATAAAATCATAGAACGATACAGCACAGAAGGTGGTCATTCGGCCCATCGTGCCTGTGCCGGCTCTTTGAAAGAGCTATTCAATTGGTCCCACTCCCCCCTGCTCTTTCCCCATAACCCTGTCATTTTTTTCCCTTCAAGTATTTCTCCAATTCCCTTGTGAAAGTTACTATTGAATCTGCTTCCACCGCCCTTTCAGGCAGCGCATTCCAGATCACAACAACTCGCTGCGTAAAAAAAAATGTCTCCTCATCTCCCCCGCTGGCTGTTTTGCCAATGACCTTAAACCTGTGTCCTCTTGGTTGCCAACCCTTCTGCCACTGGAAACACGTTTCTCCTTATTTACTCTATCAAAACCCTTCATGATTTTGAACACCTCTATCAAATCTCCACATAACTTTCTCTGTTCTCAGGAGAACAACCCCAGCCTGTCCAGTCTCTCCACATGACTGAAGTCCCGGCACCGTTCTAGTAAAACATATTTTGCTCCGAAAATTAAACACAGCTTCACGTGTTTAAATAGGCCGGTGATCTCACTCTTTCTGACCAGAAATCTCTCTCTTAACATTCGCTGATGTTGACACAGCTTTGACTTACATGGTGCCTGAGGTGGTTGGGACAATGGGAATATCTTCAGCTTCTGTGGGTATGGACCACGGTATCTGCAGCTGAGGGGCGAGCTCCCGCATAATTATATTACTGCAACAGAAACACAAACCCAACTCAATCTGATTGCTTCCAAACAGTGATGCAGCATGCACCGAGTTTATAAATCCTAGAACAATATGTATAAAAACGGAAAACGCAGGAAATGCACAGCTCCCAACAGCATCTGAAAAGAGAGAAGACGGGTTAAGGTTTCGAGTTGCAAACTGAGTTCCGACCAATGTTCCGTCTAATTTTTTTTTTGTGCGCGGTCCCTTTAACTGGCTGTGCCGCCGATTCAAATTTTCACGTACGCGCGGTCTCTTCCATGTAAAAGCCGGTGAGTGGCCTGCGCGGGACCTCCAGACCGCTGCACAGCCGCGTGGCCGCATAACTTAACGGGACCGTTGGTTCCGACCCAAGGGCTCCTTCTGAAACATTAACCCGTCTTTTCAGACACTGATGGACTCGCTATGTATTTCCCCATTTCCAGTTTTGATCATCATCTATGCATCAAATTCAAAACTAAATATTCCCTTTATCAACATCAGAAAACATTAGTACTCTCTCACATCCTTCAGTATCATCACACATCAACACAGCACAGCTCAAAACTAAAACTAAATGATGGAATTAAAAAGTTGGTTCACAATACAAGACATAATCGGGCAGCAGAGCGAGTTGAAGGCTTAGCTCAATCTCCAAGTTCAAATGACATGAATTCATTCTGTTTGTAGTTCAAATCCTGGGGCGTCAGAGAGGAAACCAAACATGAACTCGTACGCCCAGTGATTTTTAATTAATTTACCCGTTATTTCAAATAGCTATATAACTATTTTTTTTTATTTTTTTTTATAAATGGTAGCATATAAATGCTTTGTTTTTAATGGTAGCAGGGGATATAATGAGCGGTGCCCACCTCCCTAATAAGCGCATGCTCTCTTCTGCCTCTCCCAGCAATCACAGCAGCTGCTTTGCTGCTCCATTGTGTTGGAGAGTTTGATGCCATTTATACCGCAGGGTCACGCCCAGCGGTGCGGCTGCTAAATGAGTTTTGTTCACGTGGCAGATAGTCCCACAGGACCATCAGCAACATTGGGGTATCCCCAATGTCAGGTGATAGTCCACACAGGTCGGTAATGTGAACACCACGTTGCTGGTCTGAGAGCTCAGCCTGCCCACAGCTAGAACAATAGAGCAACCTCCGCTTCCAGTGCTTGCTGCCGGCAACACGGGGAAGGGAAAAGAAGGGAAAGACCTCCTGAGGTGGGGAGCTGTGCCTCCAGGGCCGTGTATGCATGCTTGTTTATACTAAGAAGTGTCTGCAACAGCACATGCATCATTGGGAGCAGTTCCAGCCATGAGGCTTACTATGGTGAAGGTTTTTTGTACGACGCTCTTAGTCCAGCACCTCAAATCCTCAAATTGCTACTATAACTACCACCAATGATAGACGTATACAACCAGTACTTCACTCCAATGTTGGATAACTGAAAATATTCTCCCAGCACGACCTCCATTTGGAAGGATAAAATCTATAATCTGGATGTTCTTCACAGTTCATGGGAACATGGTACAAAATTTCACACACCACTATTACACTTTACTTGCATCCTCCTAATAACACTGCTCAGTATTAATGGGGCATCAGACACTGCCTCAAGCTGCAGGTGAAGTACCTCTTGCAGTGTCTCCAGAATTTTTACGTGTGAAATACTCACTGACACGTTGAGTGCAAAGTCCTGTTTCAGGAACACAGCACAAACCGATTGAGGGCCGTTAGCTCGACATTATCATCGACAGTTACAGGGAAAAGCCAAGTTCCAGAATTCAGGCGAAATGACCAGACATTAAGCCAGTGCATTCCCCGTGCAGCAGACAGGGGACGTCACACCTCCGATATGCTGGACAAGACATTATGAACACAAAGATTGACTACAGCGGTCTAAATTTGGGGAGCTACTCGTTCTCTTGAGAAGGAAACAATTAGAGTGATACATCCTTATGTGGGATATTATGTACAGGATCTACGCATATTAAATATTCTTATGTCTGTAATACTGTACATCAGTGTAACATTGTACTGAGCCTTTAAAGTCATTTACTGCTCCTTGCTAACTATGTGGGACCATGGGCCAGATCCCAATATTGGTCCATGCTATGGGGCACCATGGGCTAGATCCTCATATTGGTCAATGTTAACTACAGGACACCATGGGCCAGATCCCAATACTGGTCCATGCTATGGGACACCATGGGCTAGATCCTCATATTGGTCCACGCTAATTACAGGGCACCATGATTTACAAAAGAACATATGATGTGACAGCCATTTTCTATTTGCTACATTTATTTTTAGCTTTATATTTGTAAGTTTTCTTCCCTTTTAAGCAAAACCTTCTCCCATATGACCAGGTCCCAGCCTACTCTATCTCTCTGCCAAGCCTAGCCCAGGACAACCACTTGCTCAGTTCCAGCCCATTTCAGCCTTTACATTTAATCCAGCTTCTCGGCTCTGCCCTGCCCAGTCTGACCCTATAGCTGACCTGGTGTCTTCCCTGGCACCCGACCCCAAACTGCTTGAGCTGTAGTTCCCACTCAGCTACCACCCACTCCTAGATGGTAAAACCAGATCGTTCTTCTCAACATAAATGTTATACTTCCACATTTTAAAAACACATTTGTCGATGTACAGTGCCGCTCAAACGTACTTTTAGCTGATGCTTACCCTAGGATTTTCGCACAGTCGTCATAGTATTTCATAGAGTTTTTCACAAAGCTGAACCCATTGACGTCGCAAACATAGGAGTGGCCATTTGCACGCAGCAGATCAAAACCACAGACTGTTTGCTACATAAAACAAAATGTGCTCATTAACACGAATCAACACAGCCCGCTCCACATCAAGCGGAATCTGACAAAGACACGGGTTCCCGACACTCCAGCAGAAAATCTTTAGCAAGACCAAACGTCTTTTTTTTTTTTTTTTAAATGATCTCTTTCCCCCCCCCAACCCGTGTCCTTTTCCTGCCACTCTTCCCTTCTTCCAAAGGTGTCAGTGTCTTGCCAGGGTTTACGGTTTCACAGGTGCCCATTGTGCTCCTGTATCTCATCCAGGAGTGTGCCGCACGCAGGCTATTCAGTCTCAGGAGGCCTCACAGCTGAGCCCACACGAGATCTCATCCACGACCTCCACACTCGCAGGGTGACTGGATAGCGACCAGGAGTGGGAACCCTGGCTGATTTCCTCCAGCCAGCCTAGTGGCACCGAGAAGAACCTGCACCCCTCCCATATCAAAAGACATCTCAAAGTGCTTCATAAGGTGATGGGAAGCCCCTAGCCGACGAACAGGAAGGATACAAAGCTGGGGGGGGGGGGGGGGGGGGGGAAATAGCCCGGTCGAAGGATTCTTACGAAGCATTTGAAAGCGTAGGAGGAAGTGGCAAGGTTGTGGGATAGGGGTGACAGTTCAAAGAGCAGGGGCAATATGGCCAAAAGAGGAAAATGTACAACGTGAAAGACCTGCATTTCTATAGTACCTTTCACGACCACCGGGCGTTTCAAAGCACTTTACAGCCAATGAAGTACTTTTTGAAGTGTGGTCACTGTTGTAATGTGGGAACCGCACCAACCAATTGACACACAGCAAGCTCCCACAAACAGCAATGTGATAATGACCAGATCATTTGTTTTGGTGATGTTGGTTGAGGGATAAATATTGGCCAGGACACTGGGGAGAACTCCCCTGCTCTTCTTCGACATAGTGCCATGGGATCTTTTACGCCCACCTGACAACACATGCGGGGCCTCGGTTTAACGTCTCATCCAAATGACGGCACCTCTCTCAGCACTGCACTGGGAGTGTCAGCCTGGCTTTTGTGCTCAAGTCTCTGGAGTGGGACTAGAACCTACAACCTTCTGACTCAGGAGGAGAGAGTGTTACCCACTGAGCCACAGCTGACATGTAAACTAGCTTGAACATTAATTACCAAAAATGCAACAATAAAGGCAACATTTTAAAACATCACTGCAGTGTGTTGTATTTAAACATTCTAAATACTACAGCAGGCATCGTTGGATCATTGATTGGATGCTGCTTCTTTAACTTGGATTTCCAACTAACCTTAAAAGCTACACAGACTTTCCTAGCGACTAGTTTTTCCATGGCAGTTAGCATCACAGGGTAGCGAATCTCTTTTCCTTCACTGTCCCGTTCCACTTTCCCATCCAGAGCTGGTGACTTGCGCGCCTCAGCGTGAGCATAGTCGGGGCCAACAGTGTACACCTGCAGCAAGAAGAGTATCAACAGTTTAAAGCTCGTACTTGTGACGCGCAGTGGCATTACAAACCTGCCCGCACGGTATACAAACACATTCATATTCCCTCAACCCCCCCTGCCTGCTCACCATCAGCCAGGCATCAGGCTGTACTGGCCATGGATTTCACCACAAAATGAGGAAGAACTTGAGAAGCTAGGAGTGCAGTACCGCCCTCTCCAGGCACAAGAATAGTGATTGACCCAATAATATATCCAGACAAGATCAGGTGGCCCAGGAGCCCAGCTACATGCCCCATCCCATGACCAATACCAACAATGTACTCGGATTCTGAAGTCTGTAACCCTATGATACCTGAATGTGCAGCTCTGCCAAACGACTGAGTGGCTGATTATCATTTTGCATTTAATGCTAAATGTTGTATTTTCAAACAAAAAAATACATGTTGTTCTGTATTTTATTTGTCAAAGAACATGAAAACTGATCTTGGCTTCATGGTGCTGGAGTCGTGTCTAAAGCTGCCCATTGTTCATATCTGCCCTCATGGCCTGGATGAGTTTGACCTGTTTGCAACGGAGAACTTTGCTGTCATTCCCCCCCCTCCCCCCATGGTTTCCCAGCTTCCGGGGTGGCCCAGATTGACCCAGAGGCTTGTCCAAGGTCACAGCGCCCACTGCTTTCAATGGAGCCACCAGGACACTCCCTACAAGTGCTGTCACTAGAGCGCTTAGCAGCGAGGAAACCCTACATGGCTGGATTCTCTCAGAGTTACATATTTGATAAAACCAAAAACTACGAACAAATCTCTTCTCTGTGTAAAAAATGAGGAGTGTGAACGGCACCTTTACATCGGTTCCATCTGTTGGCATGAACTCTTCGTAGATGTACGACCCAGTCTTGCGCACGGTGCTTTCGGGGGAGTACACACTGCTCCGACTCCCAATCTGACAAAGCAGACAAGTCACAATGTGAAGCAAGGTAACATTACACAAGCCAGAGTGCTCTACTGGTGCCCAACACAGAAAATGCTGGAGTTTCACAGGGGGGACCGTACTTCAGAACTGTTCTGACGTGGATTTCCACTGCGGGCACCTTAGAGAGAGATAACGAGGTGCTTAACAGGAAACAGATAATACACATGGAACAAGGCTTTCAGATACAGCAAGACCAGAGGATTGTGAAGACAAGGACAGTTGCCAGGCAATATTTACAGCTGGAATGGTGCTGGTGAGGACAGCCTGCTGGAGGTGGTAGAGCTCTGGAACAATGGGACCAAATGGTCCGAGGAGCTTTCGTCATCTAAACTTATCTCGTCATCTAGTATTTTAGGTTTTTATTTCATATCTACACAAATCATCATTTTTATTATAAGAACATAAGAAATAGGGGCAGGAGTCGGCCATTCGGCCCTTCGAGCCTACTCCGCCATTCAATGAGATCATGGCTGATCTTCTGCCTCAACTCCATTCACCGGCCCTATCGCCATATCCCTTGATGCCCTTACTAGTCAGAAATCTATCGACTTCTGTTTTGAATATACCCAATGACTGAGCCTCTACAGCCCTCTGGGGTAGAGAATTCCAAAGATTCACCACCCTCTGTGTGAAGAAATTTCTCATCTCAGTCCTGAATGGCCGACCCTTTATCCGGAGCCAATGGAAACATTCTCCCAGCATTCACCCTATCAAGCCCTGTAATAATTTTTATGCTTCAATGAGATCCCCTCTCATTCTTCTGAAAACAAGAGAATACAGGCCTAGTTTACTCAATCTCTTCTCATACGACAGTCCCGCCATCCCAGGAATCAATCTCGTGAACCTTCGTTGCACTCCCTCTATGGCAAGTATATCCTTCCTTAGATAAGGAGACCAAAATGGTACACAGTACCCCAGGTGTGGTCTCACCAAGGCCCTATATAATTGGAGTAAGACTTCTTTACTCCTGTACTCAAATCCTCTTGTAATGAAGGCCAGCATACCATTTGCCTTGCTAATGACTTGCTGCACCTGCACATTCACTTTCAGTGACTCGTGTGCAAGGACACCCAGGTCCCTTTGAGCATCTGCATTCCCCAATCATTCACCATTTAGGAAACACATTGCCTTTCTGTTTTTTCTACCAAAGTGGATAACTTCACATTTATCCACATTATATTCCATCTGCCATGTTCGCGCCCACTCACTGAGCCTGTCGAGATCCCCTTGAAGCCTCTTCACATCCTCTTTGCAACTGACACCTAGCTTTGTATCAGCAACAAATTTGGAAATGTTACATTTAGTCCCCTCATCCAAATCATTGATATAGATTGTGAATAGCTGGGGCCCAAGCACCGATCCTTGCAGTACCCCACTAGTCACAGCCTGCCATCCTGAAAAAGACCCGTTTATCCCTACTCTTTGTTTTCTGTCTGTTAACCAATTCTCAATCCATGCTAGTATATTACCCCCAATTCCATGTGCCCTAATTTTGTTCACCAACCTCTTGTGTGGGGCCTTATCGAAGGCCTTCTGAAAATCCAAATACACCACATCTACCGGTTCCCCTTTGTCTACTCCACTAGTTACATCCTCAAAGAACTTCAATAGGTTTGGTGAAACAGGATTTCCCTTTCATAAATCCATGTGACTCTGCCCAATCTTACTATTAGTTTCTAAGTGCCCAGTTATTGCATCCTTTATAATAGATTCCAGCATTTTCCCAACTACTGATGTGAGGCTAACCGGTCTGTAGTTCCCCGTTTTCTCTCTCCCTCCTTTCTTAAATAGCAGGGTTACATTTGTTATCCTCCAATCTGCAGGAACCGTTCCAGAATCTATAGAATTTTGGAAGATGACAACCAATGCATCCACTATCTCAATGGCCACCTCTTTCAAAACCCTAGGATGTAGGTCATCCGGTCCTTGGGATTTAGTGACTTTTAGTCCCATTAATTTTGCTAGTACTGTTTTTTTACTAATAATAATTTCTTTAAGTTCCTCATTCTCGCCACACTCTTGGTTTTCTCGTGTTTCTGGAAGGATTTTTGTGTCTTCCTCCGTGAAGACAGAAACAAAGTATTTATTTAATTTCTCTGCCATGTCCTCATTCCCCATTATAAATTCTCCCATCTCTGACTGTAAAGGACCTACATTTACCTTTGCCAGTCTTTTCCTTTTCACATACCTATAGAAGCTTTTACACTCCGTTTTTATATTTTTCGCTAGTTTGTGCTCATATTCCATTTTCCTTCTTTATCAATTTCTTGGTCCCCCTTTGCTGATTTCTAAAAAGATCCCAATCCTCAGGCTGACCGCTTTTTCTGGCAACTTTATAAGCTTCCTCCTTTGACTTAATACTAGCTTTAATTTCTTTAGTTAGCCATGGTTGGATCACTTTTCCTTTTGGGTTTTTATGCCCTAGAGGAATATATGTTTGTTGCAAATTATGCATTATTTCCTTGAATGTTAGCCACTGTATGTCCACCTTCATACCTTTTTAAGTGTAGTCTCCCAATCTACCATGGTCAACTTGTCCCTCATACCCTTGTAGTTTCCTCTGTTTAGATTGAAGACCTTAGTTTCAGATTGGACTACATCCTCTCAAATTTTATGCAAAATTCAGTCATATTATGATCACTTGTCCCTAAAGGCCCCTTTAAGAACATAAGTAGGAGCAGGAATAGGCCATACGGCCCCTCGGGCCTGCTCCGCCATTCAATAGGATCATGGCTGATCCGAACCTAGACTCACGTCCACTTCCTTGCCCGCTCCCCATAACCCTTAATTCCCTTATCAGCTAGGAAACTGTCTATCTCCGTTTTAAATTTACCACAAGATTATTATTGATTAGCCCTTTCTCATTACACAGTACCAGATCCAGAATAGCCTGCTCCCTGGTTGGTTCCTCCACATACTGATCCATACTTATCTACAACAACTTGCATTTATAGAGCGCCTTTAACGTAGTAAAACGTCCCAAGGCGCTTCACAGGAGCATTATAAAACAAAATTTGACACCGAGCCACACAAGGAGAAATTAGGGCAGGTGACCAAAAGCTTGGTCAAAGAGGTCGGTTTTAAGGAGCGTCTTAAAAGGAGGAGAGAGAGGTGGAGGGGTTCAGGGAGGGAATTCCAGAGCTTAGGGCCCAGGCAGCTGAAGGCACGGCCAGCAATGGTGGAGCGATTAAAATCAGGGATACTCAAGAGGCCAGAATTAGAGGAGCGCAGATATCCCAGAGGGCTGTAGGGCTGGATGAGTTTACAGAGATAGGGAGGGGCGAGGGGTCAGGGGCCATGGAGAGATTTGAAAACGTGGATGAGAATTTTAAAATCGAGGCATTGCTTAACTGGGAGTCAACGTAGGTCAGTAAGCACAGGGGTGCTCAGTATTTTCTCATGACTGTGGCTTTACCTGCCCTAATAATTAAGTAGACCATTTCCTTTTCAAACAGAAAGTCACAGAAAAATAGCCAACATTTGAATAATTCTTAAAGTCTTTGGGGGAGAAATTGGGTGGAGCCGCAAACGAGGCGCCAAGCTCGCCTGGGCGCCGGATTTAGCGCAGCGTTTGGAGCAGTAGCGACCGCCGAAAATTCAGCTTGAGCGCCCCAAGAGAGACACGGGCCGAGGCTCGAGTCCCTCTTAGGGCGCTGAAACTGAATATCGCAGCGCAACGTGCCGCAGTGTCTGCGCGCTGCGGTACTGCAGGCCTTCCTCCCATTCTTAAGGGAGAGGGGCCTGCACCAGCGCGATCGGAGATCACGAGTGCCAGCAAAAAAGCCCGGCACCGAGGAGAAGTGCCGGGCTCTCAGAAAACAGCCGGCAATGCCGCGGGGGGCGATCAGGAGGCCGGGGACGGAGGTGCTGGCAGTCGGCCGCCGAAAAAAACGGCCGCCCCGCACCTCCACCTTAATTTGCGCCACTGCCGCCACAGGTAGGCCCCGTGAACCAGGCGCCATTTGCGAACGGCGCTACAGAGGCGGTCGCTGCCAAATATCGCGATCGGGGCAGTAGCGGGACGCTGCGCACACCAATGACGTCATCGGTGGTGGCGCAGCGCAACAGGCTAACGCCACCATTAGCGCCCCAGCTAAATATCGCGGGAGGCGCGGCCAGTGGCGCTAAAGCCACTGAGTGCCCTCTTTAGGCGCTAACTGGTGGCACAGCCCACCGAATTTCTAGGCCTTTATCTTCCCCACTGAAACTTGAAGACAATCCAGAGAGGGCGGGTTTATCTTGGTGAAAGAACGGGCATCTAATACATCACATTTAATCTGAAACAGTTCTTGCTGTGGAAAAGCACGCCTAAAATATATCCGGGTCAACATTCCTCCCTCAACCAATAACATTTAAATTAAATTTTAATGAATAATTCTGTTGGTCACATCTTTCCAGAATGCTAACTGTGCCATATTTCCATTATATCCAGCTGGACAGGCTCTCAGTTTAATGTCTCATCCAAAGGACAGCACCTCTGATTCCCTTAGTTACTGCACTGGAGTGTCAGCCGAGATTATGTGCCCAGGTCTCTGGAGTGGGGCTTAACCCATGACCTTATTGTCCCAGAGACGAGGGTGCTACCCACTGAGGCAAACTGACAGACTTAAGAGTGGGAGACAGGTGCGACGACCCTTGATTTCATCAAAGTGAGAATGTTGGGAGGAGTTTTAAATAGTTTTAAGGTTTTTTTTTTTTTTTTTTTATAAACGCAGCGAGTTGTGATCTGGAATGCGCTGCCTGAAAGGGCGGCGGAAGCAGATTCAATAGTAACTTTCAAAAGGGAATTGGATAAATACTTGAAAAGGAGAAATCTGCTGGGTTGTGGGACTAATTGGAGAGCTCTTTCAAAAGAGCCGTAACAGGCATGATGGGCCGCATGGCCTCCCTCTGCGCAGTATGACTCTGACTGTATGAAGTACTGCAGTGCAATGTACCTTTTCAGCTGCGCGGCCATGCAGCACTCTGCAGGTCCCGCGCAGCCGGCTTTTAAACGGAAAAAACGCACATGCTCGGTATTTTGAATAGGCCGCGCGGCCCCAAAAACATTTACAGGGAACATTGGTGCTGTGTACTGTTGTACCTTACGGAACAGCCGCTGGCTCCCTCCCCCTGCCGACACAGGGTAGTAAATGTACACGTTATGGTCCTCCGCACTCACGGGTTTCTCAACAAAGGGTTTCTGGAAGATTTCTCCGTTCACTTCCACATGATCGTCGCCTTCTACCAGACTACATTCTGCAGATAAAGAAACAGAAAAATGTTTGACCCGGGGAGGGGGGGCACGAGCTTCATCTGTGGGCCAGTGCAGCTTTTAAGCAATTCATACACGAACATACAAAACTGACAGGCAGGAAAGGACCAGCTGGTCCATCAAGCCTGACCCACACCATGGCGGCCAGAGCATCATGGCTAAACACAACGGGAAAACATTTTTACAAAATTTAAAACTTCACTGCCGTATGTGCAGTAAATTTCAAGTTTATCAGAGACTTTCAAAATAATATTAATGGACTACAGATTAGAATAATTGTAACTGGTTTGCAATTGGGTATCTGACGTTAAAACACTGATGTGTGGAATTTCCTGTCCAACCAAATCCTATGAACTGTTACAGCAAACCTTCAATCCAAATCGTTTTAAAAGCCACAACTCAGCTCATTTCTGCTCCCATATATATTACCGAAAATGGTGCAGAGAGGTCAAATGTTAAAATTTCTATGCTAAATCATTCCCTCCAAGAGGGAAAAAGCAATAATATGTGCTGAATGAACTGGGCAGTGAACTTTGTGAAATAACTCTGTTTAGTGAAGTACAAGAACAAGATCTAACCCTTGTCCCTTCAACTGCACTCTGTAAAGAGTGACTGTAGAAACGGCAATACTAACCGTCAGGCCGGTCTGGATCACGATTCAACACTGCATAGCGAGGAAGATCGATCCCCTCTTCCTGCAAAATTCGATAGACTTCTCTCCTGCAGAAGTAAAAAGAAAACATATCAACCAATTCTAACGCTTTAATCTAGAAAGACAAATGTTGATGTCTTATCAGATACCGGCCACTATATTTCTGAATATTAACCGTGAATAGAAACCCACTGATGTAAGAAAACTACTAGGCACTTGGTCTAAGCGTTAAACAAAGTTTTAATCAACTGTTTCACAACATGGAGGTCTAGTTGTGTCCTTCACTAGTTCCTGTTAAGAATGTCCTGCGCAAGCTGGGCCCGTGCCCGAGTATTTATACTCTCCCTGGACAGCGCCACCCGTGGGCCGCTCAGTATTATTTCATAAGTCTTTCTTTCATGAATGACTGATTCATGTCACCCACGAATTAAAAATAACCTGCAATAAAAAAGGTTGGAAGTGCCAAATAAGTTAGTCAGCACCTGGAGCAAAGAAAAAGCAGGTTGTCTTTTCATAGGAACGCACAGGACCAGAAAAGACCACTTTAAGCACCTCAAAGTTCGAAACACACTCCGTTTCGCATACCCCCAAGTCACATTTAGCACTAAAAAATTATGCAGCATCCTTTTCAATTTGCTGACACTAACCACACCCAATAAAGTTTGCAACCGCAACGTCAACCTGTCTTTTCTCTCTCAATGTGGAGTGAACGTTTTCTGCTAATGATGATTCTTATTTTAAGGTAGCACCCGTACATTTGGAACTTGCCAGGTGTGAGCGAAGGAAAGAAGCCTGAACCAGGATTGCTACAAAACTGCAAATCTTAAGTCATTGGCCAAGAAATTCAGTGGGCTGCGCCACCCGTTAGCGCCCAAAGAGGGCACTTAGTGGGTTTAGCGCCACTGGCCACGCCTCCTGCTAAATTTAGCGGGACGCTAATGGCGGTGCTAGCCGTTAACGCTGCGCCGCTACCGATGACGTCATCGGTGTGCGCAGCGCCCCGATCGCGAAATTTGGTAGCGGCCCCTGCTTTAACGCCAGTCGCAATTTGCGACCGGTTCAGGGGGGCCTACCTGCGGCGGTAGAGGCGCGGGGGTGCGTGACGGCCATTTTTTTTGCTGGCCGCCTGCCAGCACCTCTTCGCGTCGCCGTCCCCGGCCTCCTGAGCCCCCCCGCACCCCCCCCCCCCCCGGCCGCGTTGTGCCAGCTGTGTCCCAAGAGCCCAGCACTTCTCCTCGGTGCTGGGCTCTTTTGCCGGCACTCGCGATCGCCGATCGCGCTGCAGCAGGCCCCTCCCCTTTAAGGAGGGGAGGAAGGCCTGCAGTACTGCAGTGTGCCATGCCGCAGCGTGTGGCGCTGCGGCACGTTGCGCTGCAATTTTCAGTTGCAGCGCCCCAAGAGGGATGCGGGGCACCTCGAGTAGCGCTGCGCTTCCGTCTGGGGCGCTGAAACTGAATTTCCGGCGAGACTGGCGCCCCGTTTCTAGGCCATTATATTTGGATTTTTGTGAAATATGAAAATACAGCTTCATATTTTCTCAAAGGTAGACTTTCAAACAAAAACTGATTTGCTAGTGTATCCGGTGAGAATTACATTCTTCAGTAAAGCTTCCAAGGAAGTATGCAGGTGCAGCAGGCGGTTAAGGCAAATGGCATGTTGGCCTTCGTAGCAAGAGGTTTCAAGTACAGAAACAAGGATGTCTTGCTGCAGTTGTACAGGGCCTTGGTGAGACCACACCTTGAGTATTGTGTGCAGTTTTGGTCGCCTTATCTGAGGATGTTCTTGCCATGGAGGGAGTGCAGCGAAGATTCGCCAGACTGATACCTGGGATGGCAGGAATGACGTATGAGGAGAGATTGGGTCGATTGGGCTTATACTCACTGGAGTTTAGAAGAATGAGAGGGGATCTCATTGAAACATATAAAATTCTAACAGGACTAGACAGACTAGATGCAGGAAGGATGTTCCCAATGGCGGGGGAGTCCAGAACCAGGGGTCACAGTTTAAAGATAAGCGGTAAGCAATTTAGGACTGAGATGAGGAGGAATTTCTTCACCCAGAGAGTGGTGAACCTGTGGAATTCTCTACCACAGAAGGCAGTTGAGGCCAATTCATTAAATATATTCAAGAAGGAGTTAGATATATTTCTTAAGGCTAAAGGGATCAAGGGATATGGGGAGAAGGCAGGGACAGGGTACTGAGTTTGGATGATCAGCCATGATCTCATTGAATGGCGGAGCAGGCTCGAGGGGCTGAATGGCCGACTCCTGCTCCTATCTTCTATGTTTCTATGAAGTGTCTGACATCTTAATTCTATTAATATTTTATAAATATTAATCTCATGTGATGCTGCACAAGGGGAATGAAGACAGACAAAGTGTTCAGGTGAAGTGGGGTTAGAGGGCAAAGGATAATTGGCTCAGGGTGCTCTACAGTTGTGACCGCCAAGGGTGTTATCACAGTGGCAAGTTTATATGGCCAGTTTCTGTTATAAACATGGACATGGGCGTTTATAATAGAATGTGCGTGTTATAAATCTCATCATCAAGAAACTACTTATGAAATAACACTGGACGGCCAGCTGGTGGCGCTGTCCAAGGAGTATAAATACTCGGGCGTGGGCCCCAGCTTTCCAGGGACATTATGTAAGACAAGGAACTAGTGAAGTACAACTAGACCTCCATGTTCTGAAACAAGTTGATTAAAGCCTTGCTTTATGCTCAAACCAAGTGCGTAGTGAGTTTTATTACGTCAGTGCGTAGACGCAAGATTCTTCACATATTATATAGATATTCAGTCTTTCATAAGACGGCTCAAATTAGTGATTTGTTCCATCAACAATTTGAGAATGTGTTTGGTTCTGCAGGATCTGGAAATAGGCAGCAAGAACGCCAATGAAAGACTTTCACTACTCCAAAGGCTATGTTGCAAAGTGCACCGCCAGTGTGGAATTGAAACATTACAGTCCAGGTAGATCCCAGCTCGATGGTTGATCTCAGCAAGGAATAGTGGTGGGAACAATCTAAAAAAGTGGCCTCAGCATCCGAAGCTAAAGGAGGACGTAGAAAGCCAGCCAGGTTCCTACTTCCGATTGATATTCATCAACTCGATGGAAAAGGCGCCTGGATGGGGCTGCCAGCTGAGGACAGGGTTGGGCTCTGCTTCAAGGCACTCGGCAGCAGAGTAACCTGCCGACTCTCACCGTCTAGGCTCACACATGAAACCAGCTGGGCCATAGGACCCAGCACAAGTTCGGATCACCAGAAGGGAGCGGGGGGAGGAGGCATATAGAGAGAGAGACATTTTACCCATACTTTGCGATCACTAAGTCTGCACCAGCTTCTGAACCTTCTGCCCGAGGGATCAAACCAAAATAAGTAACTTCATTTTTCATGTCAGCATGCAAATACTGCTGCGAATAAATCAGCACAGGATGTACTCTAACCTTTAAGGTAGACCTTTTTATCAAAACTGAACAAGATCCATCAACATAAGCCAGCTGAGCACCCATTAGAACCGGCCCCGAGGGCGGAGTGCCGCCCTCTCTGAAAGCAGAAGTACTTGTGTGTTTCTGGCTGGTCTTGATGACTGGATTTTATTGGTTTTATTTTCTATCTGCCCGCATACATGCCTTCAGGGCTCAGCTCGAACAAGACATCCAATGAAATATGTATTTGTTTCTTACTGGAATTTAATTAACTGCCAACTTTCTGCTTACATTAAGACTTCCACACATTAGTAATCAATGCAAAAGACACACGGCAATTTAATGCATGAATCAGATTGGAGCTTGAAGTACAGATCCAGTTATCCGGACTCCATGGTGACGCACCAGCCATTAGTTATTAATGAAATTTACAACATCAAAACAGCCTCCGGAAAATCAAATTTAAATCAATATGGTTCTTTAAGCCATTTTCTGATTCATCATAATTGAAGTGTGCATGTGAGGAGATGGAGAACGCAGGAACAGAAGTAGGGCATTCAGCCCCTCGAGTCTGATCCTGGGAGAAGCAGAGAGTACAATTATCAAGGGTTTTCTCTGCAATTTTTTTAAATTTTAAATAACTCCCCCCCTCCCCAATATTTTCCCTTGCTTTGCGGACGAGAGGCTAGTGTTGGGTTTGGCTCCACGGGCAATGCTAATGCTCCAGTACCTCACCCAGGTGCCCATTCTGCATGGGTGCGCACCAGCAGTCTACTCGACTGCATGAGGCCATCATAGCAAAACGTAATCCTTTCACCACCACCAGATGGGGCGTGCACATGAACCTCAGGCAGAGTCAGTGGTGGTGGTCAAGATCGAGAATGTCAGCCAATATTTCCCCTCTTCAGTTTGAGAACAGTGCGGGCAACTGTGCGTTCTGACCATTTAATAAAAATTGATGAGCTCTGCATGACCAGGGTCCAGTCTGGGACCTTTCTGGGATGTATGGCTCAGTGCCAATCACATGGTGTTTCTAATCCATTAAGCCACTTGAGGAAGGGGAATGGGAAACCATTATGTTGCATTATATTACGACGTTAGAATGGTCCTTGGCTGGTTTAATACAAGGATGAAAATATTTGAGGCTAGTGCAATACAGAACCAAAGAAAGCTCAGATTCCAAAGACCAAATCTATCGCGACGGCATAAATTGACTGCAGGTAATTCAGATCCAAAATAGATGCTCATGGACATCAGCAATGTGACATTTGCGACAGAAATGGAAGAATCCCTAGTTTTAACTCTCGGCACATACCTGTCCTGGATGTAATACTGCATATTCAAGTCATTGATGAGAACGGGATTCCTGAGTTTAGCATAAGCCACTGCCTTATCCAGAGGAAAACCTAGGAGGAAGAGGAATAAAGAGCAAGGAAAAATTGCTATCAGCTCAAAATCTACTGGATTCTTTTGCACATAGAGTCATAGAGTTATACAGCAGAGAGAGAGGCAGGACACTAGAAGAACCGCCTTCTCTTCAAAAAGTGTCATGGGAGCTTTAACATCCACCTGAACAGGAAGGCGATGCCTTAGTTTAACGTAGCTTCCAAAAGGTGGCATGCTGCTCTCCCTAAGTACTGCACTGTAGTCAGCGTCAGTTATGTACTCAAGTACTGGAGTGAGGCTTGAACCCATAGCCCTCTGACTCGGAGATGAAACTCCTCCAACTGAGCCAAAATGGCACAGTACAAATTAGCTATTTATATTCCACCATTGTCTCTATGTGGAATGGAATGGAATGGAATCTATGTGAATCCATTTTGCCAGGATGATTGGAATGAGGGGTGAATAGTACCGTTTATAAGTAGAAGTTAAAGTAATTGGTAATGGTGACAGCTGAATTAAATGTTCCAAAAACTCAAATTATTTGTGGAATACCAGCTTTATGTTTTGGGTTGCAGGATGTTTTGGGTTTCTAATCTCTTTGCTGTGATCAATACAAAGAGAGCAGCATATCACTGTTTGGAAGCTACATTAAATTAAGGCATCGTCTTCCTGTTCAGGTGGATGTTAAAGCTCCCAAGTGCTGGAAAATGGGATTAGAATAGACAGGGCTTGGTGGCCGGCGCGGACATGATGGGCCAAGAAACCCTTACCTTACCCTTAGCACATTAACCCAACCTCTCACCATGTTTCTCAATCTCTTCTTTCTCCAGAAATATTGTACATCTAATTGTCTCTTGAACTCATTTATACTGTCCATACAAGTTCCCAATCTCCATTCTTACACCCATCTACCTAATTATTAACCCGTGTTCCGTAGCATTTAAACCCTTCACCATAGTGAGCAATTTGCCAGGATAAACTTCTGTCAACCTTCCCCTCAACTTCAGCATATTATGCCCACTCTCCAGGGCAACAGCATTCATGGTCACATTGCTGTGTGCAAATTGGCTGCTGCGTTTCCTACATTACAACACTGACTCCACTTCACAAAGTACTTCATTGGCTGTAAAGCGCTTTGGAAATGTCCTACGGTCGCGAATGGTGCTATAGAAATGCAAGTCTTTCTTTCTCTTTTTACTCCTGTTCCTATTTCCAACACCCATTTAATTAATGTTTTTGTAAATCACTAAAACCAGTTGACTCCAGAAGGCCTGGCACTATTTTTTTTATATAATAAACTCCAGTCACCATCCGTGCTATTTCTCACCTTTGGAATGGAAAGAGATCAGACAGTCACACACCGGCCAGTTCTCCACAGGCTCATTCAGAATGACATCCTCATTAAATATCACTACACTGATGTACTCAAATTTACACAGACGCTCTAGGATCTGCGTCATTGGTTTCGATTTCGATTTCTTCGCCATTGCGCAAATCCCCACCAGGATTTGTCGCTCGGGGGGCTGGATGTAAGAGAAGAGAGAAAAAAAATAGGTTAAGACTTTCAATCTTAAACAGAAGTCTTTATAAAAAAAAACAGATCAGCTGAATACAATAGTTGTGACCAGATTATCTGGTCATTATCACAGTGCTGTTTGTGAGAGCTTGCTGTGTGCAAATTGGCTGCCGTGTTTCCTACATTACAACAGTGACAACACTTCACAAAGTACTTCATTGGCTGTAAAGCGCTTTGGGATGTCCGGTGGTTGTGAAAGGCGCTATAGAAATGGGAGTCTTTCTTTTGTACATAACCCATTAGCTTCAAGTTTTAATTGTCAGCAGATGGACGTTCTTTAAAGTCCCACCCCCATCCAATTTTCCCCCAGTCCTGGAGTATGGCTGTAAGTGATTCTCCAGTACCTTGTCCAAATGCAGTCTCTTCATAGGTCAGCTTAGATAGCGAGTGTCAGCAGAATATTTGACCGCGTAAAAAGATCACATCCGAACTCGACCTTGGCCCCACTGGTCAGACACAGACACGGACACTTTTTAGCTACTTACTGGATGGCCAATTCCTTTTCTTGGCAGCCTAGTGCCCAAACTGCTACCTCCACCTCAATTAGCTAGCACAACACAGACCAGGGATTGAACCCTGGGAAATTCTGGTCTGCATGTCTCTGTCTTTATGAACTAAATCACAGGTGGAACCAGTTGTGAGAAAAATTTTGATTGGAGAAATCAATTCTACAATGGGTTGAGTCAAACGTTACTGCAGAGATATTTTAAATGTTACTTGAAAACTCTGGTCCATCTAGCACAATGTATTCCAATACTGCTTGTACACAGATCATAGAATAGTGACTAGAATCATAGAATAGTACAGCACAGAAGGAGGCCAATCAGCCCATCGAATGATGTACCCATCAAAAGAACAGAAGCTATAGTTTGCGGTTACTGTACGTACACAGTAAGCTGTTGCTTGCATTTTCTTGGCTTAGCTGGTCGCACTCTTCCCTTGGAATCAGTAGGTCATGGGTTCAAGCCCCACTCCAGGACTTGAGCACTTCAGGCCAGTGCTGAGGGAGTGCTGCACTGTCAGAGGTGCCATATTTCAGACGAGACGTTAAACCGAGGCCCCGTTTCCTGCTCAGCTGCCCGTAAAAGATCCCATGGCGCGATACAAAGAAGAGCAAGGAGTTCCCTGCTGTCCTGGCCGACACCACTGTTTGGGGTCACAGACATTTGCGGAGTGTGAACCAGCTGTCACATTGTGGTAAACCACTGTTGTTAGTATTGTTGTTCACTGTTAGTACTGTTGTTCACTCTTGCATATTGTTGTACTTGTCTGTGCATGCCTCAGCTGACTCCGCCCCTGGCTCCACCCTCATGGCTGGGTATAAAGGTCGCTGCTCAGAAGCCTCCAGCCCTTTTGGATACCAGGCAACCACAAGAGGCATGCTCTGTTCTTTGGTAATAAAAGCCTGTTTATTACTTTCTCAATCTCCAGTCTTTTGTAGCAATCGATAGTGCATCACACATAACGGAGACCGACTTCAAAAAAATAATGGATTGGTTGTAAAACACTTCAGGATGGCCTGGGGAGGCACCGAGGTCCTCTGTAAATGCAGATTCATTCCTTCTTTGCATCTTCAGAATTGAGTCAGAACAATGGCATGATATTGGCTGGCTTCACTTTACGAATTCAATGGGCTGGATTTTCATTCAGGAGTCGGGTAGGAGGCGGGACTACAACTTTCGGGGTTGTAGTCCCGCCTCCATCGTGATGTGGCCAATCCACGCAATTTTAACTTGATTGACCTTGTTGAGCCCGCCCAGCGGGCTCAGCAGGCCAATTAAGGGCCACCCGGCAACAGGCGACGTCACAGACTGACATTTCATGTCAAGAGGTTTTGACAGATGAAATATCAGCGTTTCATAGCTGTTTGAAGCTGTCAAACACTGACAGTCTTACTTCTACCCTGAGTCCTTCTCCACAGACTCAGTTAGAAATCTCTCCTGCACAGAAAGCTGAAGGCTGTCACTTTTGACAGTTCGCAGCCATTCTGCTTTCTGTGCCGGTGAGATGAGGGACTCCCGAGACCTAAAGGAAGGAAGGCTGAAAAGGTAAGAAAAGGTAATTTAAACTTCTTTAAACACTTTAGACACACCAAACACACTTACCTTTGCACTCATGCACACATCACTCACCTGAACACCGACATCTCGAACCCTCCAAGTCCTTCAACCCGACGGACCGCCTCCTCTAACTTGGCGTGGTTTGGAGCCGTCGAGAATCCACACTTCAGCATTAAAAATAGGGATTAGGCTAAAAACTACCTGTTAACAGGCAGTTAATTGGCACTAATCCCTTCCTGCCTCAGGTAGGCGGGTCCCAGTGCGGGGCGGGTACCCGCCTCCTTTGAAACTGGCATGGAGGTGGGTTTGGGGCGGGACCCCTGATTTCAGGATTTTAACCCCCCCACACGCCTCCAATCCCGACTCCACGGCCCAATGAAAATCCTGCCCAATGTATCTTTCAAACTTGAGAAAAATAAAGAAAAACCTGCAAACCTACAACTCTCGCTACCACTCAGGCTAAATAACACCTTTACAGTAGAATGCTACTAATCTGCACCGGTCTGGACAAACACGATTCATTGCTCAGAATCTGATGTCTGGCATAGCGATGGCAGTATGGAAATTGCAATACTGAGCGGAGCCATTACCCACCCAGATCTACAAGCCCAACTGTGCATGTGTGAATCTGCTGACAAAGTTTGCTACAGATCACTAGCGCAAGCTCATGTCTACTAGAGAAGGCTGTACTACTGGCATTTACTGGAACAAGTGTGGATGAGAGTTCACAAGGTGAGGAAGCAATGGAAATGAAGGAGGGAAGGACAAACGGGGAAAAAAGGTGAAAATAGCACAAAGGAGCAAAAATAGAGAAAGAAAAGTTTTCATTAAAGTATTGACTACAGAAATGAAAAAGAAAGAGAAAGTAAAATCTGAATTGAAAAATAAAAAAGGTATAATGACAAAAGAACAAAAATGACAAAGAAAAGAGTAGGGAAGTCAGTGAGGAGATATTCCTCCGTATAATAATTTTAGCAGAAGATTCAGTGCAAGTACAAAACAGTAAATCCCATTTTTTATTCACACCGACTTTTCCACTAAAATTAAAATGAAACAGCAAAATCTTTGAAATACAATAGCACAACAAGACAAACTAGTGAGCGAAGAAGTGAGATAGACATGGAACAACGACGTTTCTTTAGCCCCACTGCCCCCCCCCCGCCCCAGAGATAATAAATGCTCCGACAATAACACTGCTATATTTTACTCATTACAACAGTGACTACGCTTCAAAAGTACTTCATTCTAAAGTACTCCTTCAGCTGCCAAGGCCCCAAGCTCTGGAATTCCCTCCCTAAACCTCTCCTCCTTTAAGATGTTCCTGAAAACCTACCTCTTTGACCAAGCTTTTGGTCACTTGCCCTAATTTATCCTTATTGTGGCTCGGTGTCAAATTATGTCTGGTAACGCTCCTGTGAAGCGCCTTGGGACGTTTTACTACGTTAAAGGCGCTATATAAATGCAAGTTGTTGTTGAAACGGTTCATCAGGAATATTACATTAAATAAACAGTGACAGTAAGACAAGGAGAAAACCAGTAAACGGGAACATTCGGACCGAGATCAGTCGACACTTGGAGTGGACACGGCACAGAGGTGGTCTCAGCAGAGCGCAGTTGTTTGTATGAAGTGACCATCTGCTGGCGGAGGCAATATCGATGGGTTGGTCAGATGGGCGGAACAGTGGCAAATGGAATTTAACCCTGAAAAGTGTGAGGTGATGCATTTTGGAGGGACTAACAAGGCAAGGGAATACACAATGAATGGTCGGACCCGAGGAAAGACAGAGGGTCAGAGGGACCTTGGTGTACATGTACATAGATCCCTGAAGGCAGCAGAACAGGTGGATAAGGTGGTTAAAAAGGCATATGGGATACTTATATTCTATGCCTCGGCTAATGAAGGCAAGAGCAAGGAGGTTATGATGGAGCTGTACAAAATGCTGGTTAGGCCACAGCTGGAGTACTGTGTGCAGTTCTGGTCGCCACACTATAGAAAGGATGTGATTGCTTTGGAGAGGGTGCAGAGGAGATTCACCAAGATGTTACCTGGGCTGGAGCGTTTCAGCTATGAAGAAAGACTGGACAGGCTGGGGTTGTTTTCCTTGGAGCAGAGAAGGCTGAGGGGGGACCTGATTGAAGTGTACAAATTTATGAGGGGCATAGATAGGGTAGATAGAAAGGAACTTTTCCCCTTAGTAGAGGGATCAGTAACCAGGGGGCATAGTTTCAAGGTAAGGGGCAGGAGGTTTAGAGGGGATTTGAGGAAAAACTTTTTCACCCAGAGGGTGGTTGGAATCTGGAACTCACTGCCTGAAAGGGTGGTAGAGGCAGGAACCCTCACAACATTCAAGAAGCATTTGGATGAGCACTTGAAATGCCATAGCTTACAAGGCTACGGACCAAATGCTGGAAAATGGGATTAGATTAGACAGGGCTTGATGGCCGGCGCGGGCGCGATGGGCTGAAGGGCCTCTTTCTGTGCTGTATAACTATGACCTATAACAGATTATTTAGTCGAAAATTATTTCCCAAGAAACAAGAGGCGGTGAGTGGGGGAGGGAAATATCACAGGAGGTACACTGAAAAGTGTTCCCTTCCCCCATTAGAAGACTGACTTGATGCAAATGATGCATCATTTTTTTTTTTTTTTTTTTTTTTTTAAAAAAGGTCACAGATGATAAATGCCCCGACAATAGCACTGGTATTTTTTACTCCTGTAAAAATATCACTTGGTCTCCAGCAAATTGAGAACAAGAGCTGCACGTTTCCTGAACAGTGCCCTTTTGCACAGCAAGCCAAAATCTTCTTCCAATTCATCATCTTTTACCTCTTCTAATCTAATTACAGGAAACTTTCGATTAACCGGCCACTAAATAACCGGAACGCTCTATCCACCGGCAAAATTCAGGAGTTGGTTCAGGTAACTTTTTTTACTTTTAGTTACTTTTTTTACTCATTTGTGGCTGTGCAAGGGTGTAGCTGAAGCTGTTGCTAAGCTACAGAGACACTTGCAGCTTGTGCCGATTGTTTTGAAGCAGGGTTTGTTGCTTTAGACGGAGCTCTGAGCTCCGTATCTTTTAACTATAGCGTTCGGTTATCCGGCATTGTTGATGGACCGGCACCAGGTCGGTCCCGTCCGTGCCGGATACCAGAGTTTCCTGTATAGGTTTCAGATGCTGAACAGAAAGTCTTTTGGCAGAGTCAACCCGTGCCCCTCACTGTATCTTCAGGTGCCTTGTAGCCTACGAGACACTGTTCTATGGCTTGTCGATGCATGCAGATTCTACAAAGGGGACACAATAATGTAAAAATAAAACACAACCGAGAGGAATCATTGAGGAGAATCAAGGCAACTGGGGAAATGAGACTACTGACTATTTGCAACGCATCCATAGGGGCACGGTGAAATAGTCATCTGCTTTTTGGGTCCATGGGAAAAATAAAAGTTTAAAAAAAGGTTTTATTTATTCAAAAATATTTTTAAAATTGAGAAAAACTTATATGATCAAAAGAATAATTTAAATGTAACGTGAAACAAAATTAATCTTTTCTACAATGCAACTCTACAAGTCATATGATAGCAAAATACTGCGGATGCTGGAAATCCGAAATAACAACAGAAAATGCTGGAAAAACTCAGCAGGCCAGGCAACATCCGTGGAGAGAGAAATAGAGTCAACGTTTCGGGTCGAAACCCTTCGTCAGAACTGAGAGAAAAGGCAGGAAATGAAACAAAAGGCAGTTTGGGGGCCGGGAAATGGGGGAGGGGATGAAAGAAGAGACATTAAGAGATATTCAAGGTGAGACGAGATGGTAATAGGACAGGTAAATATCTACAGGCCATACGGTGGCCATGCCTTGTAGAAGTATTGCCTGCACTCGGACACAGAAACAAGTCACTCACGCACCCCAGCCCAACAGTGGCTACATTTCAATTGCTTCATTGGCCGAGAAGCACTTTGTGACATCCCGAGGTCGTGATTGGGACATTTGGAGATTGTGAAAGGCACTACTGTATACAGAAATGTAATTCTTTCTTTCATAGAAAATTTGATTGCACCTTCCCATTGATTTGCAGATATCTGAAGCAGCCATTCTGGTTCAGGATTTACCGAACAGCACCGAGAACCATTTTCAAAACTCCAGCCCAAATTCAAAGCAGCCACCAAGAGATACAGGCACCATCAGGCCGGAGATGCTGGGACTTCCAGAACGGGATTGCTGGGGGGTCGGACAGCTGGTGAAGTGCGGGCATCAGTTTGGAATACCCGATTTAGGATTCCTGGGATGCAAAAAGACTTAAAACTTCAACGAGATGCTAAGTTAATTTTCTTTATTACTTCTCAACATTGTCTGGACATTCAGGGTCGAGGGTGTACTGTCACTCTTGGGAAACTTAGAAAGGGCCTGGAAGTGATAGTGGACTCGATGCTTCAGTGGACGACACAATTGAAAAAGCTAATAGAATATTCCACAGACCGGTAGGGCACAAGCCTGCATAGGTCACGATAAGGTTTTACAGTGCATCGGTCTGTCCACACCTGGAATACTAGGTTAATTTCTAGTCAAAAAGATTTTTTAAAAACCTGGAAATTTTAATGAGAACAAGACAACACACCCCAAGTATAAAGAATGATCAAGAAAGTCACTTAGTCATATGGTTAGAATCTAAGCCAGGGCTAAATTAGTGCACAATGCAGCCGTTAAATTTTTTCTTGGGTGCACGGCCCATTCAAAATACCGCACGTGCGTGGTTTTACGTGTTGAAAAGCCAGCGAGCCGGCTGCGAGGGAGGTCCAGAGAATTAAAGGGAACATTGCATGTACACTTTTACACACATGCACACACTGACGCACACCAACACACGCACACTGACACACACACACGTGTTTACCAGTAGTTCAGCTTATTTAATACCAAAAGACCTCAGTCGGTGAGAATAGGATCCCTAATTATGTTGAAAATCCAATATAATATTTTTAAGTTAATGACTGATGTGCATTTTGGCCCTTCACAATGATGGTCCCTTGTATTTTGGCTTACTAAAGGAACCCAGAAGATGAAAAGTAACTTGCTGAGCTTGGCAGATTAAAACGAGCTATTTAAGGCGCATCATTTCTCTCCGATATCATCAGCAGAGGACACAACAGTTATCTAGGTATCCAAACACATTTGCTTGTGTTACAATATGTGCCTGATGTTTACATTCACTCTCTCGCTAGTGTGCTGTGCCTTGCTACAGCAGAAGTGTGGGCTTGGGGCCAGGTACAGAAAGGTACCCTACTCTCTCCCCGTGAATCCAAATGTGACCGAATGTGCAAAGAAATGTGGGTTAGCATGCTTTGGGGGGGGGGGGGGGGGGGGGGGGGGAGGCAGAGAGACAACAAACTCTTTTGCTGTAAGTACTTAGCAATTTCATGGGGTTCGCACAGCACTTCAGATGATGGAGACTATCAGCCACAACAGATTAACCGATGAAACAGGTTTATACTGCACTACACTACACTACACGTGATATATTGAATCAGTTTGTAAGCGACAGTCAAAACACTGCTCCTGAAGAGTTATACAGACAAACTAGTCAGACACGATTCTTTGAAAACTGCCTCGCAAAACTTGGAATCGAACAAGTCATTTCAAAAACAGACAGCAGGGCTGGCTCCTCAGTGAACCAACAGAATGCAGTCTTTGTAGGTTTGACACAGGCATATACCCAAACAAACAGCACTACATCCCCGAGCCTAATGACCAGAGCTAAACTGAATGGCCCGGAATTTGCGGTCAGCGGCGAAGCAATGGCGCTCGCCGCTGACCTGGAAGAAAGCTGCCCACAAAGACCAAGCGATCTCTGTGGCGTCGATTCCGGACCTTCGTTTGAATCTTGCGCCAAATCAAGTGAATCTCCAGCGTCCAGCAACAGTGATCTCATCAAGCTGGGACATAAACATAGGATTACGGTAGAAGCTGAAACATCAAACAAACTTTAAAAACATTTTTTTTAATATATATAATAATTCTTAATCATGTAAATGGAGAAATTTGACATTCCACAAATATAAAATTAATTTTTCAGGACCAGAGAGGTTGTTCAGCAGTCAATACGCCATTAAAAAAAGTTACACTTCTTTCAATAAGGCTCAACTTTTTCAGGGGGTTTAACAGCGATATTCCAGCGTAATAGAGGAAGTTTACGCCCTTATATCCGATTTCAACTGATTGCTGGCTATGGGCAGTTCCATAGCGCAACCTGTGGCGGAGCAGTGACTGACTGACCGCAACTTCAGGATTTCCACGTTTATCTACGCATGCACTAAACCCTGAAGTCGCTGTCAGTTTCAGAGGGGTAATGATGGCGAACGCCGACAGTTTCGCCGTCATTACCCACCGCAAAATCTGGGCCGATGACTGACAAATGAAATCTGCAGGATCTTTATACCATGTAACACTGAGTTAGTCTACTGAAAGGATAATCTACACAAACGATAAACAGACTATTTTGCATGTTCCAAAAACCATTAGCTCAATTGACTTATTTTGGACCGAACACGAGCAGCCTCCGTGATTAGACTACAGTGTCCGTTTCCAGAGGTACTTTCATTCCTAACAAACTTTGGCATCAAAATATCTGGACATTTAGGGATACTTCTGTCCCTACAAAGGGTTACTGTAGATCTTTTTGTCTTTCTAGCCATGCATAACTTCAATTTTGAGCGTGATGTTTTAAAATTACGTAGTATTACATTACATAATATTTACAGCACAGAAACAGGCCATTCAGCCCAACAAGATCCATGCCAGTGTTTGTGCTCCACACGAGCCTCCTCCCACCCCTCTTCATCTAAATCCATCAACATAACCCTCTGTTCCCTTCTCCCTCATGTGTTTATCTAGCTTCCCCTTAAATGCATCAGTGTTATTTGCCTCAACCACTCCCTGTGGTAGCGAGTTCCACATTCTCACCACTCTCTGGGTAAAGAAGTTTCTCCTGAATTCCCTATTGGATTTATTAGTGACTCTCATATTTAGGACCACTAGTTGTGGCCTCCCTGGCAAATGGAAACATCTTCTCTACGTCTACCCTATCATAATCTTAAAAACCTCTATCAGGTCACCCCGAGACATAGGAAAGATAAAAAAAAATAAGAAAGCACAGGAAAAATGCTCCATGTTTGTCACAATGTGCCGTACCCGATATTCAGGTTCCACAGTACTGACGGGAACAACTCAAAAATCAAAGCAAGCAAGTTTGGTTAATAATCACTCAAGAGCTGACAACTCAGGATATTATGTAAACTGACAGCCAAGCAAATTATACACCTATGAACTGCATGTGACCAAGTAGTTATTTGCCTGACGCGTTTGTAAGTAATGGCAGTCTCGGTTATTGCAAGACTCTCTAATCCAGGGTTACTCGCTCACTTATAAAATGTTTTTGCCATGAGCCCAAATCGCAAAACAATGACTTGTTCTAGGGGCCAGCTACTCCTGATCACATATCTATCCAGCTCCTTTTTTGAAGGGTTAGTTGACTAGTCTCTGAGCAGCCGTGCAGTGATCTGAAAGGTCCCGCGCAGGCCGCTTGCCGGCTTTTACATTGTAAATACCGCGCATGCGCAGAAACTTAAAGGGACCGCGCATTAATAGAAACAGGCCGCACAGAACAAAGCGCCGCTCACAGTGAACATTGCTGAGCATCTGTTCCAGATATAGTCTGGGTAGAAAACAGGGCAGCTTTACTCTACTGCCTCTCCTCTGCATTCAACCTTATTATACTTACCATTACTGCTCGAGGTTGATACAAAGTTCCCAAAATGAAAGCTGCGTCATACCCCAGCACTGATATCCTTCAATAATACTGCAATTCCTTGGCAAAGTTGTAGACTAAAAATATAAGTGGAATAGCAGCAGCCTCCACCAAAAAAACGTTCGTGCTTCAGGACCAGCACTTGGGAAATCTGCTGACTTCCTGGTCCGGTCCAGATGCTGAGCAAACCTCTGCATCTGCTTAAAAGTCCCATTCTTGCTTTACAGCAGCCCTTCACTCTATATTAGCAGCACATGCTCTCTCCCAATATTCTTTTTCTTAAATAGATCTATATCTTAGCAAAAAAAATCAGGATCCTTATGCTAAGAACACAGGATCTATCTTGAGATGTCACACAACAGATCACTCACATGACACAAAAGGCCATGTTCAGAAGTTGGGGGGGGGAAAATATACAAAGTCCATTTCTCTCTATTCTGTTCAGCTTATTACCACCAAAAGATAAAGCAAATGCTAATAGCCAAGTCCCTTCATTCTCAGAATTTATTAAGCATGTAGCGATGTTTTAAAACTGCGCAATGTTATTTCAGGATGGGCCAACATTTCAAAGCTGAGGAACCACGAACAGAAATTGGAGTCGCTACTGTCAACTGTTAAGATTGGGGGCATTTACGTTCAGGTGTGGGGCCTGCACAACAACCATGTGTCTGCTATCAGGGCAAAGATGTTTTAAAAGTCATATGTGTCAGAATAATGTCGACCATGACCAGCTGTCTCATCCTGTCCAGAACAGTGGAACCAGAGGACATGGCCCGCGCTTGAAGAGGAGGTAAATTCAAAACTAATCTCTGGAAACAATATTTCAGTGAGCGAGTGGCCAAATCTATGGAACAGGCTCCCTTGGGAGAAGCAGTTAGTATTGATTCATTACAATGAAAATTAGATCGTTTTCTTTCAGAAAGTGACATTTTGGGATACAGCACGAGTATTCGGTGAGTGCAGCGTGCTCGGGAGGAACCGGTGACTTTGGACCTCTGGTTCCTAAAGCTCTCCACCACTGGGGGTTTTCCTCGCCTCGTGTCTTGGTCTGTTGTAGACTCATTGATCGAGATTGATTGATCCATTATCGTTGTATCAAGTGACTACCAGGATGGCAGAGGGCGAACTAGATGGACCCTGGTCTTTTTTTGTCTAGCAATTCCTATGATGTATTGTTACTGTAACCTATGGCACAAGCATTTTGTTGAACAAAAGCTGGCAGCTTGCAGTGTGTATGGTCTTTATCAGAGTTATTCCCCTCCCCTTCCTCTCCTAACTGGCAGCGAATATTGCTGGGGTAAGGGTCCACGGGCAAAGGCACGTCTCCCTCCCACCCCGCCTCCCCCAAATAATTACTGTTCATGTCTGTGTCTTACCAAAGTTCAAGTCACCAATTTTTTTAAAAATATTATTAAAAGGATATTAACTTCAAAAAATGTAAACTGTCCCACTGAAGAGAAAGGTGGGATGGGGAGAGGCGGTGGGGGTGGAGAAGGAAAATTTCGGGGGATGGAACTTTTCGTTCAAAGTGAAGCTGCTACAAGGAATACACTTTAATAGTCTTGTCCAGTGTAAATCTGTTGTTGCAAATGCCTTTTCCTACTAGCGTCGGCCGTGGCTCTGTGGGTAGCACTCTCGCCTCCGAGTCAGAAGGTTGGTAGAAGAAAATACTCTCATTAAATTTCGCTTGTTTTAAACCTATCAATTTTGCTGCTAACATGAAGACTCTCCTGTAGCTTCACCCTCATCGCCATTTTGCTCCAGTGAAGTAAATTATAGGTTTGTCCCAGAGTGCAGACAGCAGGAGGCACAGCCTCAAAAACCACCTGCCCCCCCCCGCCCCCCGAGATAAAAAACACACCGGAAATGGGGCATCAGAGACCCCTAGAGATAGCGATCGGGAAAAGCAAATGGTTGTGCAACAAAAACGTTGGACGGGTAAGAAGTAAAAAGACTTGCATTTCTACAGCGCCTTTCACGACCTCAGGACGTCCCAATGCGCTTTACAGCCAATTAAGTACTTTTTGAAGTGTAGTCACTGTTGTAATGAACGAAACGCAGCAACCAATTTGCACACAGCAAGCTCCCACAAACAGCAATGTGATAATGGCCAGATAATCTGTTTTTTAGTGATGTTGGTTGAGGGATAAATATTCGCCAGGATGAACTCCCTTGCTCTTCTTCGAAATAGTGGCCATGGGATCTTTTACGTCCACCTGAGAGAGCAGACGGGGCCTCGGTTTAACGTCTTATCCGAAAGACGGCACCTCCGACAGTGCGGCGCTCCCTCAGCACCGCACTGGAGGGTCAGCCTGGATTTTTGTGTTCGAATCTCTGGAGTGGGACTTGAACCCACAACCTTCTGACTCAGGGGCGAGAGTGCTGCCCACTGAGCCACAGCCGACACAAGTAGGAAAAGGCATTTGCAACAACAGATTTACACGGGACAAGACTATCAAAGTGTATTCCTTGCAGCAGCATTACGAAACAGGTCAATAGCTCAGCTGGTAAGTACAGTACCCGGTACAGAACTGCATCAGCGAGCCCAGGTTTGAACCCTGGCCTGGGCAGAATTAGCTGAGCTAAGGTACGGAAGCGCGACCGTCGGCCTCAGTGACTAGTGAGGAGGAACCAACATAAGCTGCGGCTCGTAGTGCTGCTCACTTCCAGTGCCTGTGTGTGGGCATCAGGCAAGGCCAGGACTGGACGCAGCTGTAATCCCTGCTCACGAGCAAATAGCCTGCTGACACACAAGCGCATAAATTGCGAGACCCCCCCCCCGCTGTCAGATTCTACACCTCATGTGCACGTCTAGCAGGGCTCTGCACCGGCAACAGGGCCTTGCGATTTCTGCCCTATATGCTTTAGGCTTGCTGATGAAAAGCGGCTACTTAGGCAAGGTACTGGACAGCACCCACCACCCAAGGGAAACATACCACGCAATAAGTCAGCAGCTTGGGGATGGAGGGGAGGCAATAGGATAAAATAAACACACGTTATTAAAAAGTTATGAATTTAGACGCAGTTTAATATCCATTCTTACACGAGCGATCGCTGAAATGGCACATTCAATTCCAAGTCTGTGCTGCACGCACAAGTGCAGTAAGTTTCCTACATTACAGCAGTGACTACAGAGTACTTCATTGGCTGTAAAGCGCTTCGGGACGTCCGGTGGTCGTGAAAGGCGCCTATATAAATGCAAGTCTTTCTTTTCTTTTTAAATTCACAGTATACTAAATGTAGCTATAGATCTGCATGAGGCAACGGTTGAAAATAGAACAAAAAACAGTTATGTGTACACCAACTTATCAAAATCATTAATGAAGTCCTTTCAAACATAAACAGCAAGTCCCCCGATTCCATCTCTGTCCAGGGCGAGTTACCCGATCTCAGCCAGTTTGGTGACCTCCACGATTTGCCTTTGTGTCTCCCCCAATTAAGGGGAGGGGGAAAGCATCCAGGGCTCCCACTCCTCATTGCGATCCGTTAACCCCTGCTGCGAAGTGTGTGGATATGGAGCAAGGACAAATTACGCTCAGCTGTGATGGCCACCACAGTCAAACAGTAGTTGTAGAGCTTAGGCATGAAGAATGGCCATTTGGGAGGGTGACAGGGTAAGTCGCCAGTGCATGTGGAACTGAACTACAGCTCTGGGCGAGAACAGGATCAGATTCAAGCGCGATGGTCTACATGATCAAATAGCCTGCCAACATTCACCATCTAAACTCACGGATGGGGAATGCACCAGGTGACAGAGGGCTGCAGCATCCATAAAACTATACCCGGGCAAGGAATCAACTCCTTCAGGAGAGGAGGGAAGAGGAAAAAAAAGCACTTCAAAGACACATACAATGCAATTTCAGCTCGTGGCTCAGTGGGCAGCACCCTCTCTCGCCTCCGAGTCAGAAGGTTGTGGGTTCAAGTCCCACTCCAGAGACTTGAGCACAAAAATCCAGGCTGACACTCCCAGTGCAGCACTGAGGGAGTATGGCATTGTCAGAGGTGCCGTCTTTCGGATGAGACGTTAAACCGAGGCCCCGTCTGCTCTCTCAGGTGGATGTAAAAGATCCCACAGCCACTATTTTGAAGAAGAGCAGGGGAGTTCTCCCCGGTGTCCTGGGGCCAATATTTATCCCTCAACCAACATCACTAAAAAACAGATTATCTGGTCATTATCACATTGCTGTTTGTGGGAGCTTGCTGTGCGCAAATTGGCTGCCGCGTTTCCCACATTACAACAGTGACTACACTTCAAAAAGTGCTTCATTGGCTGGAAAGCGCTTTGAGATGTCCTGAGGTTGTGAAAGGCGCTATAGAAATGCAAGTCTTTCTTTCAATGATAATGATGAAAGTGGCGTTCAGTTATTCAAAAGCAGCAAGAATCCCTCCCTAAAACAGCGCACCTAACCTTTAATAACAGCATCTTTTGGAAGTAGTTTGTTGAGTTAACTTTGTATCAACATCAAAGGTTAACAACTGCAGGAAAAAAAATCATTTCCTTCCACGACATAAAGACCAAAACACAGAACAACACAAAACTCTCTCGCCTTTCTGTCAGGTACAACCCATTAAATAAAATCATACCAACCGTTTCAAGTAGTATTACTTCCGATGCAAAACCGCTTTGTTCATTCTGCTAAAGCCTTTTTATCCCCCCCAATTAAATAAAGTGAAACGTAGATCATTTTATTGCTTTAACGGGGCTAGGCAATTGGTTTTTATTTGAACGCCAACTGAAAAGGTTCAAAGCCAAAGTTTTTTTTTTTAAAAAGGTAATGCAATTCCTTACCGAGTCCGAATCATTTTCATCATCGTAAAGGTCCAGGTCGTCTGCCTTCATGTTTGATTCCAGGTCGTCAGTTTCATCCTCCTCGCATCCAACAAAGAATTTAGGAGCCGAGTGATCCACCTCGAGAGAGGTGGGGGTTGTCATGACAACCTGGTTGACCTTTCATCACGGATATTAGTCATAGTTTAGAAAGAGAGAGCAAGAGAGAGAGAGATAACTAAACATCCCATAGTACTAATTCCAGCCTCGGTATCATCGCTATTCCAACAATCTTGCTGAGTTTTATGATTTGCCTTTGGGGCACAGTCCAGGTCTCGAGTGTTACCAGCACAACAACTACTTCAGGCTTGCACAGGTGGTGTCTCACTAGAAACGTCCCTGTGCAAAGTCTCCTCCCACTTCTTTAAAACTCCTCTTCGTCCTGACAGTAGCGATCTGCAGTCGAAAGCAAACAAAATTGGGAACTGAAGATTAATTATTTTAACAGCAGTCACTGATAAATTATATTCCAGCTGTTTTACACGGATTTTAATATCGCCTCCTCCTTCAATGCCAAAGGTTTGAGGGACTTTCATTCAAGAACGGACCAGCCAGTCCAAGTGGGACAATTCACTGAAGAATGAAACTTTACGAGATCGTCTTCTCCGAGCATTACAATTTCTCCCGTGTTGCATTTTGTGACTGGACTTGAAACAAAATAAATACATTATTCAATTTTCTCCACCTCTCTTTTTCTTGGGGTGGGCCGGGGGGGGGGGGTGGGGGGGGGCGGGGGTGGGTGGTGACACGAGATCAGCAAATTCAGCACAGATCAGAGGTCGAACACTAGACCTTATGGTCTGTGTCGCAGTACTACTTTTTGGAAGTGCATTTATACACCAAGCCATTGGAAGGGCTCGGGCTATTTTGTAACCGCCCACTGGAAGGTGCAAGACAGCGCGAGGAGGTTCCCCTACAATTAGTTCTAGCCTCCAACCCCACCCCATCATCAGCAGTATAGCTGCGATCTGGAACTCAGCACGGAGTGGAGGAGTCACGGGCACAAACCCGTACCCTAACACAGGGCGACAGAGTTTCACTGGCAGTGTCGCCACAAGGATTTCAGTAATGTTTAACGATGCGCGGGTGAAATTTGTGTTATATCGCCTTGATCTGTGTTTTCTCAACACCATCCTCACACATGCAGTTTGCATGATGGGTCACTGGACAGCAACACGAACCCTTAGTGCCAGCCGTGGCTCAGTGGGTAGCATTCTCGCCTCGAGTCAGAAGGTCGTGGGTTCAAGTCCCACTCAATGAGACAGGAGAACAAAAATCTAGGCTGTCACTCCTAGTGCAGTACTGAGGGAGTGCTGCCGTTTTTCGGATGAGACGTTAAACCAAGGCCCCCGTCTGCTCTCTCAGGTGGATGTAAAAGATCCCATGGCCAATATTTTGAAGAAGAGCAGGGGAGTTCTCCCCGGAGTCCTGGCCAATATTTATCCTTCAATCAACAGCACTAAAACAGATGATCTGGTCATCATCACATTGCTGTTTGCGGGAGCTTGCTGTGCGCAAATTGGTTGCCACGTTTCCTACATTACAACAGTGACTACACTTCACAAAGTACTTCATTGGCTGTAAAGCAATATGGGATGTCCAGTGGTCATGAAAGGTGCTGTATAGATGCAAGTCTTTCTTTCTTTAAAACAGGATCCCCTATTGATCAGTATTTTCCAGCCAACCTATTCCCTCCCTGACAGAGAGCCAGCATAGTGTCAGTTGGTGCCAAACTAAGGGTAGTTTTGTGCTGTGGGTCCATACCCATTAGGAACCTGTCCAAACTCACATCAAGCATGCCCGTACCGCCAGCAGACAGATTAGGCTTTCATCACATTAATCTGAGCTGAAACTGAAGCCAGAGCCCAGAGGCATCAGCTGGATAGTGTGTGCTGGCTGGTGATCCACTCTGCACCCAGTCCCCTCAAACACCAGCCATATTAGCAAAACCGTTAAAAGGATAATGGCGTCAGGTTGTGTAGTTCAAGACTTGAGCACATAATCCAGGCTGACACTTCAGTGTACGACTGAGGGGAGTGCTGCACTGTCGGAGGTGCCGTCTTTCAGATGAGACGTTAAACCAAGATCTGCCCTCTCAGGTGGACGTAAAAGATCCCATGGCACTATTTGAAGAGGAGGAGCAGGGGACTTCTCCCCAGTTTCCCAGCCAATATTTATCCCTCAACCAACATCACTAAAAAATAGATTATCTGGTCATTGTCATATTGCTGTTTGTGGGAACTTGCTGTGTGCAATTTGGTTGCTACATTACAACACTTCAAAAGTACTTCATTAGCTGTAAAGTGTTTTGGGTTGTGAAAGGCGCTATATAAATGCAGGTTCTTTCTATACGGACTTGCTATGAAGCATTAACCCATGTGAAATCCAACAGAAGAGCTCTTTCAAAAGGAGCTTAAACACACGGCACAAGACTTCAAAACCAAAATATTTCTGCCCTGACTAAAACCCACTGCACCCACTAAAAGGCGACATGCCGAGACAACTTCACGGCCATCTGAAACTTGGCGCTGTCGCACAGAGCTTTCCACTCAAGATGGGTCGATGGGTTAATGCAGACAAACAGCAATTGCTTACTAGTAAAACATTTGTGGCTGTTACACCACGGCCGGGTGCATCCACAGTCGCGAGTCACTCGAATTACAAACCTAAGCAATAAAGCGGCAGAATCCCAGAGTTAACAACATTCCTTTCCTTCCCTTTCTCGATGACTCGACATTCAAGACCAGACGTACGTGACTACAATAATCAAACAAATCATGCCACTGCACATAGGACTTGGATAGCATCAAATGATCATAATTGCACCCTCTGAGTCTTTACCACAGCACCTTTAAGGAGGGATAGTGCTGCCCCTTTAATTTAAAGGCTCCAGCCTGTCCCAGTAATACGCAGTCTACGGAATAATCCATTTGTTTTTCTCTCTCCTGCCCTGAAGGCAATGATTCTCCCACTGGGGTATGGTTCTACAGCTGATGGTCACCGTACAGAACCGCTCCCATTATTTACGTGTAAACATGGGACAGCGAGCGGCAGCTAGCTATCCACAAACACACCAAGCCCAGTCCTGTAATGCTCAGCAACCATGTACATACACTTCCAGAGGATGGATGGGGGGGGTGGGGGGTGTATAGGGAGGTGGGAGAAGAATATGCAATGGTCTAGAATAGATACCCTGGCTGACTTTTGACCCTCCTAACGTTGGGGCAGCGAGGCCAATTGTAGAGCCGCTTTGGCCAGGATCAGCTAACTCAGCACAGTCGAGGGATGGATCTCCCTGGTATCCGTATTGTTTTCAGTAGCAACCACATGCAAATAACAGCACTCATACAAACTCGGTTTTGCTTTCCTTACCTAAGGAAGGATATACTTGCCTTAGAGGGAGTGCAATGAAGGTTCACCAGACTGATTATCTGGTCATTATCACATTGCTGTTTGTGGGAACTTGTTGTGTGCAAATTGGCTGCCACATTTCCTACATTACAACAGTGACTACACTTCAAAAGTACTTCATCATAGGCTGTAAAGCGCTTTGGGATGTCCCGAGGTCCTGAAAGACGCCATATAAATGCAAGTCTTTCTTTCTATCTGCTGCTGAAACCCTCAATCATGCCTTTGTTATCTCTAGACTTGACTATTCCAACGCACACCTGGCTGGCCTCCCATCGCACCAAGTCTCGTTCACCCATCACCCCCTGTGCTCGCTGACCTACACTGACTCCCGGTCCGGCAACGCCTCAATTTTAAAATTCTCATCCTCGTTTCCAAATCCCTCCATGGCCCCTCGCCCCTCCCTATCTCTGTAATCTCCTCCAGCCCCACAATCCTCTGTGATCTCTGCGTTCCTCCAATTTTGGCGCATCCCCGATTTTAATTGTTACACAATTGGCAGCCGGGATTTCAGCGGCCTGGGCCCCAAGCTCTGGAATTCCCTCCCTAAACCTCTCTCTATCCAAGACACTCCTTAAAACCTACCTATTTGACCAAGCTTTTGGTTACCTGCCCTAATATCTCATGTGGCTTGATGTCAAATTTTGTTTGATAACGTTCCTGTGCAGCGCCTTGGGACGTTTTACTATGTTAAAGGCGCTGTACAAATGCAAGTTGTTGTTGTTGAAATCAGGAGCAGAAACCATTAACCTGATCCTTTCCTCCTTACCTCGGGGGTAGCAAGGCCAAATGTACCTCCCCGTCTCTCTCCGAGCTCAGATTACTTGGCACAGGCTGGCGCCGGTACCTGGTGCCTTCTGAACTGTACGGCTCAAACACGCACAGCTTCACCAACAATCAGGGGAGCCAATTAAATGGGTTTTGTTTTTGCTCTGCCCACTATCCCAGTTGTAACAGAAGCACTAAGTCCAGGTAAGCAATGCAGAACAAACATTGCTATCCAAACTGCAGCCACTCAGGCAATGACAGGCACATTACCATATTACAAATATCACCATTAAATAACCCAGCACCGCCCTAAACTAGAACAGTAAGCACAACACTAGAGGGTGCATTCAATCACTGAGCTATTAGGGGGGCTCAGTCCATTTTCTCCCCTTCTTATTCTGGTATTCCAATAGAAAACAGAAGCAATCGAACGTAAATATAAGTTGCTGTTGTTGTCCCGCCATTGTGTACACGAGCCTGCAGCAATAGACTGAATCAAAGTGACCAAATGCCATGAAACTGGACCTTTTAGTGTCTGACATTAAAGTTTCCTATAGTGGGTTTAATGAGCTGAAGGAGGCAGGAGGAATCTCACCAGTAAATTCTCTTCCCAAATGTCAAGCAGTTACACTGAATTACGTTTTAAGAGTTAACATGGTTTTGCTCTACTTTCGAAAATGTCTTTGTTTAGTCAGTAAACGTCGATGCCATCACCAGAAGTAATGAGCTGGCAGGGATCCTGAGGCAGGCCGGCCACGGGAGGGAGCTGAAGTTAAACAAAGGATGCAGAGTACTCCCTCTTCAGTTCGCGCACCTTCCCCTACCCAAACTCATTCTTTCCCAGTCCTCCAAACTGTGCAACTCCTCAACTCCCTCAGTCTCGTCTTTTACCTTTAAAACCCAAGTTTTACGACACTAGCTCTAGATTTACTTTGTCTTCTTTCCTGTTCTTATCAACCAATCGGCCTTGGCCCTTCACCTGGACGCCTAAATTGTACGTTTTCGGAAACATAGAAGATAGGAGCAGGAGTAGGCCATTCGGCCCCTCGAGCCTGCTCCGCCATTCAATGAGATCATGGCTGATCATCCAAACTCAGTACCCTGTCCCTGCGAGAATACGTCACAAGAAACCAACAGGTGGTCGGAATGGAAGAAAAGAATGTTAACATTGAGTAGATTTTCATACGACATAGTATTTACAGCACAGAAATAGGCCATTCGGACCAACAGGTCCAAGCCGTAAATTTCGCATCAGGACCTTTTGTTATGAAAAATGTTAAGAACATAAGAATTAGAGCAGAGTAGAATGGGCCTGTACTCTCTGGAGTTTAGGAGAATGAGAGGTGATCTCATTGAAACATACAAGATTATGAGGGGGATTGACAGGGTAGAGGCTGAGAGGTTGTTTCCCCTGGCTGGAGAGTCTAGAACTAGGGGGCATAGTCTCAGGATAAGGGGTTGGCCATTTAAAACTGAGATGAGGAGGAATTTCTTCACTCAGAGGGCGGTGAATCTTTGGAATCCTCTACCCCAGAGGGCTGTGGAGGCTCAGTCGTTGAGTATATTCAAGGCTGAGATCGATAGATTTTTGGACTCCAGGGGAATCGAGGGATATGGGGATCGGGCAGGAAAGTGAAGTTGAGGTCGAAGATCAGCCATGATCTTATTGAATGGCGGAGCAGGCTCGAAGGGCTGAATGGCCGACTCCTGCCCGAATTCTTATGTTCTTAACATTTTTCATCAAAAATGTGAACTTGTTGGGCCGAATGGCCTGTTTCTGTGCTGTAAATACTGTGTAGTATGAAACTCCTTCTTTAAACTGAAAAGACTCACACATTCCAAGTGTGACTTTTAAATCTTTATTACCACTGCTTTTATTTAGTTAAGCTAGCGCACTCAATTGCCTATTTTCATTGCACTATGACCCCCCTGCCATCAATTAACAATGATGATAGGCTCACATATACTGTTGCTGAAGAAGGGAGGCAGAGATTAATGTCGACCACACAGCACTCACACTGCGACAAAAGATGATGTCCTGGTATAGGAGATGGCTCACTGCTTCAGCTTTTGTAAGCAAGAGCTTTAAATCATGTTATTTTTAAATAAGTTGTCAGCAGTACGTATGAATTACTGCTCCATTTTTTACCACCAGGAACTATGAGGATTCGCACCTTCTCAGACAGGGTGCTCCTTTGAACAGTAGAACTGCTCGCACTACTCCTCGATAAGAGGGGAATAAATAATCTGCCAGATTCCCAGGGACGCCTGCTGGAAATTGCGTCAGCTGTGGCTCAGTGGGCAGCGCTCTCGCCTCTGAGTCAGAAGGTCATGGGTTCAAGTCCCACTTCAGAGACTTGAGCACATAATCCAGGCTGACACTCCCAGTGCCGGCTTTCGGATGAGACGTTAAACTGAGGCCCCGTCTGCTCTCTCAGGTGGATGTAAAGATCCCACGGCCACAATTTCGAAGAAGAGCAGGGGAGTTCTCCCCGTGTTCTGGGGCCAATATTTATCCCTCAATCAACATCACTAAAACAGATTATCTGGTCATTATCACATTGCTGTTTGTGGGAGTTTGCTGTGCGCAAATTGGCTGTTACGTTTCCTACATTACAACAGTGACCACACTTCAAAAAATACTTCATCGGCTGTAAAGCGCTTTGGGACGTCCTGAGGTTGTGAAAGGCGCTATAGAAATGCAAGTCTTTCTTTCTTTCTTTCTAGACATCAGATCAAGCTCGGGGCTCAGCTGTGAAGGAAATGAGCTGAATTAACTGTCAAAATTGTCTGGTACCTTTTTAACTCTCTTAACATTTATTCCCATGACATCAAGCACTAGCAACTGGAAAGATTTCTGATGAAGGGTCTACACCGTAAACTTTAACCTGTCTCGTCTCCTTACAGGTGCTGAGCAAAACAATGTCCGGTAGAGCAGCTCTCACCCGGAACTTCAACCTTTATACATTGCCAACATTGTGGGGGTTTTTTTTGGGGGGGGGGGGGGGGAAGCAGAGATTTCAGTTGAATGTTTATACAAGTTGTTCTTTGCCAATAAAAAAGTGTTTTCTCCGTGACAAACTCTGATCCAGAAACAGAAAGTGAAAAATATCACGATTCCATTGTGACACATCAATTGTGAAAGCAGAATTGAGAGTGTAGTGCCAATGCTACAATAGGACTAATGTATTACACACCGTCCCACCACACACACACACACACACACAAAATGAAAACTAAAGAATATATTGAACAATAAATGATCTGCTTTAGACAAAGTGACAAAAAAACACTGGCAATCGGAAATAAAAACAGGAAGTGCTGGAAAGACACAGCAGGTCCATCAGCATCCGTGAAAAGACCCGTTAAAGCCCCAGATAAAAGCCCCTCTCCAGCAGTTTGTGTCGGCCAGTCTTATCGAGCAGCTGTGACACTGTGGTTCCCATCGAAATGAAGGGTCCCATCTTGCCTTGCTCAGTCTTGTCGAAGGCTCCACCATACCCCAATTCCCACTGGTTTGTGTGGGAGTTCCCAATTCTGATGAAGGCTACATTCCAAAGCGTTAACCTGCCTTTCCCTTGCAATGACTTGTTCGACCTGGTTATTTTACTCTCCTTTTATTGCTGTTAATAGTAGCAAAATAACCCACTTCTTGGTTAACGAGACGTGTTATCCGAGTTGTGTGCTGCTTTGAATGTCATTGCTAGAGGACACACGATTACAGTGTGCACTGTTAAAAGCTCTTTCGAGACACTCGGCGGAGTGATCGCTCTTATTTTTTGTTTCCCCTTGATTAAACAATCACGGTACAATAAGCAGCTGAAGGCGCTGCCAACAGCTTTTTCATTAAACCGAGTGGGAGCTATAAGTGGATTAAGCAGCCAGTCACTTGCTGTCTTGCCAACAGCTCAGCGGAAAATCTGCCGGTTAGCAATCTCCGCACTGGAATTTGACACTCTTAATTATAGCCAGGATCACAAAGCGAGATTCTCCCGGCTTTATTCAAATTCTAGGGATAGCCGAACTTATTTAGCAAAGATTTTGGTTTCAGGTACTCACAGAGATCCCAAGAGAGATTCCGTGCCGGGACGGTTATTTCGGAGAGACGTGTAACACAATACCATAAGCTGCAGATGACTACCCGGCTGAAATAGGACAGCTGCTTAACATAATGCTAAAGCAGGACTTTAACACTGTCATTCGTGACAATCCAAGCATTGCTGGATAGTCCAAGAGCAACACCCTGTCCCCTATTCAATGTTGTTTTCAATTAGAGGCCAAATACACAAGCAGTAATCATTCTAGAAAGGGACATCAATAATGAGAAAGTCCTATTAGTTTCAAGTACAAGTCAAAAGAGTTTGCAATTAAATGACACACACCTACAGGTAAAACGCAGTGCAGGTTGTCCATACAGTGACACCTCGAGTCTCTTCGCCGGGAGCAAGCGGAAGCCAAGCGCAGGCAGCGCACATCAACCCAAGCACCCCACCCACCCGCCCCTTCAATCACCGTCTGCCCCACCTGTGACAGAGACTGTAGGTCCCTCATTGGACTCATCAGTCACCTGAGAACTCATTTTTAATGTGGAAGCAAGTCATCCTCGGCTCCGAGGGACTGCCTAAGAAGAAGAAGACAGTGATGCAGTGCACTGAAGCACCCAACTACAGTACCGTGGAGTGGAGGAATAAAGTTTGATCCCCACCCCCCAACTCTGCTGATATTGCATGCTTCCATACCCATCGGGGCAAAGGCCTATGTGGGGGGGGGGGGGGGGAAGAAATTGGTGACAGAGTTTCGAGCGTATGAAAATGACGCTAATGATAAGGCCCACTAGTCCATCTAGCCCGTCCCATACAGTAGTGATGCCTTATGTATCAAGTGTCAGCCAATTTCCTCCTAATTCTTTCTGGATGCACTGTCGGAGGGGCAGTACTGAGGGAGCGCCGCACTGTCGGAGGGGCAGTACTGAGGGAGCGCCGCATTGTCGGAGGGTCAGGAGTGAGGGAGCTCCACATTGTCGGAGGGTCAGGAGTGAGGGAGCGCCGCACTGTCGGAGGGGCAGCAGTACTGAGGGAGCGCCGCACCGTTGGAGGGGCAGTACTGAGGGAGCGCCGCACCGTCGGAGGGAGAGTACTGAGGGAGCGCCGCACCGTCGGAGGGAGCAGTACTGAGGGAGCGCCGCACCGTCGGAGGGAGCAGTACTGAGGGAGCGCCGCACCGTCGGAGGGAGAGTACTGAGGGAGCGCCGCACCGTCGGAGGGAGCAGTACTGAGGGAGCGCCGCACTGTTGGAGGTGCTGTCTTTCGGATGAGACGTTAAACCGAGCCCCATCTGTCCTCTCAGGTGGATGTAAAAAATCCCACACCACTGTTTCGATGAAGAGCAGGGGAGTTCTCCTTGGTGTCCTGGGCCAATATTGATCAGTCAACATCACTAAAACAGATTATCAGGTCATTATCACATTGCTGTTTGTGGGATCTTGCTGTGCGCAAAGTAGCTTCCGCGTTTCCCACATTACAACAGTGACGACACTTCAAAAAGTACTTCATTGTTTGTAAAGCACTCTGGGACGTCCTGAAAGGCGCTACAGATATGCAAGTCTTTCTTTAAGATACAGATGCAATGATCAGGCTGCTGTTAGACCCATCCTGATGGACAGCGAAAGAACACTGAAAAACGTAAAGAGCCGACCAAAGTGATAAAGGTACACTTGGCATTTCAAACGATTTGAAGAAGAACTGTTTTTATTTTTTTAAAAAGCATCCCTACTTTGAGGCATCTTAGGAAACATATAGGTTTTGGTGCTCTGCTGATTCTTAAAGACTTTATTTCCTGTGCCATTTTAGAAAGTATACACCAATATGCAACATCCTCCCAGAAAAAGACTCGATTACAAAGTTCTAATGAATCACTGCCGGATCCTCGCAACCTTTTTATTCTCTAAGCTGATGGGGCAGCTTCATTTTATTTTTAGGCTCCCAATAGATTACATGTAAACATCAGGAATGCAAGACTTCAACTGCTTTTACTTTATACAAAACCAGCTGTCGGCAAATGCGCAATTCCCTCGCCATTGGGTGCCTTTGGGAATATGAAAGGGTTGTCTGGCATTGCTGCAGCAGCACAGGCTGGTTTATCTCTGGATGTCATATTGTGAATAGCTGACAGATTCACTCGCTCCATTTCGGGCCATGTATGGCAGCAGTTGTTTCATATGACGGGAAAAGCTTCTAATGGGGACGTCTAGTTTGGCTCTCCGTTCGTAGGCCTCCCGAGATGCCGAGTGGAGAAATGAGGTGCCTCCTGCAACAGATCTCAGTGGGCAGGTTGATGTGATGTGTTCCATGGTCTGGGACTCATGGCCACAGTCACACTTCGGGCCGTCCCTCATCTTCCACTCGTGGAGCAGGTGGCTGCACTGTCCATGCCCTGTGCGGACTGGGTTGAGCGCCGTCCACTGTCTGCGAGGGAGGTCGAAGCCGGGGACCTCTGCTGTTGGGTCAGTGATGAGGTGTTGGTTCCTTTCAGCATTCTGCAGGGACTGCTCCCTCAGAGACACCCTAGTCCACTCCTCTATCACCCCAAACAGCCCTTCCCCTTCGCCTGGCACCTTCCCGTGCAAGCGGAGGAGATGTAACACCTGCCCCTATACCTCCCCCCTTCCCACTGTCCAGGGCCCCAAACACCCCTTCCAGGTGAAACAGCGATTTACTTGTACTTCTCGCAATCTAGTATACTGTATTCGCTGCTCACGATGCGGTCTCCTCTACACTGGGGAGACCAAACGCAGATTGGGTGACCGCTTTGCGGAACACCTCCATTCAGTCCGTAAGGGTGACCCCGAGCTTCCGGTCGCCTGTCATTTTAATTCAACGCTCCATCCCCACTCGGACCTCACCGTCCTTGGCCTCTTGTACTGTTCCACGGAAGCTCAACGTAAACTTGAGGAACAGCATCTCATCTTCCGATTAGGCACTCGGCAGCCTTCCGGACTCAATATCGAGTTCAACAATTTCAGATCATAACCTCGGCCACTATTTCATTTTTTCTTGTAATTTTTCCACGCCTTTCCCCCCCCCCCCCCCCCCCCCTTTCCTTTTGTTTCTCTCTCACACCTGGCAGCTATCTCTTGCCCTACCAGTACACTTTACACCTAATCTCAGCCTATTACCATCTCGTCTAGCTTCTAACACCTTTTATTGTCTCTTTTTTACTTCTTTTGTTTCTTTTATTCTTTTGTCCGATCACAGCCCTGCCTCCGATCTATCTTTTCTTTCCAGTTTTGAAGAAGGGTTCGATCCGAAACGTCAACTCAAATTTCTGTCCACGGATGTTGCCTGACCTGCTGAGTTTTTCCAGCATTTTCTGTTGTTATTTCGGATTTCCAACATCCGCAGTATTTTGCTATCATGTTGGTCCTTTATGTTGCGTGTATCCCACGATTCCGTCCATCTGGATAGTGGGCCGATACCAGCTGCGTGAATATTGGCTGTTGTTTCCCAGAATGGTGAAACAGTAAATGGAAGAGAATGACATCAAGTATACACTCACTCTGCCAAAACTGGTGCAGCAGCGTGTAACGGTACCTTTACTTCACACTGACATGGTTGAATATACTATGCACAGGACTAATGCAGATTATTATATTTTCCCTTTAACGTCGGTAAACCAGGTGAAGGGCCAAGGTCCATAGTGCAGGATAATGCCATGGTTGGAAAGAGTAAGAAAGATGGCAAGGTAAATCTATCAGAAATCAATAGATGGCACCAAGTTTTGGATTGTAGGAAGTGGGGAACACAGGAGTGTAAAGAGTTCCACAGTTTTGAGATCCTGGGAATGTATAAAGGGCAAAGCACTGCAGATGCTGTACCTGCCCTGGGAGTGTTTGATGGGACAGTGTAGAGGGAGCTTTACTCTGTATCTAACCCGTGCTGTACCTGCCCTGGGAGTGTTTGATGGGACAGTGTAGAGGGAGCTTTACTCTGTATCTAACCCGTGCTGTACCTGCCCCGGGAGTGTTTGATGGGACAGTGTAGAGGGAGCTTTACTCTGTATCTAACCCGTGCTGTACCCGCCCTGGGAGTGTTTGATGGGACAGTGTAGAGGAAGCTTTACTCTATCTTATTGTGTTGTACATGAACAGGGAATACTTGATGCTGACGTGGGGTGACAAAAGTGGAAAGTGTTTCATTCCCTAGCACTGACACACAACTCGATGAGAACAAAAAAAATCATTTAAAACAAAAAGGAAGATTAATATATTTGGACCGAAATTAAGCTGTAATAGTAAAATGCAGTTGAGGTTTAAAACATTTATATCCAGATTTTTCCCACTGATAGTTTTATTTTTTCGAAGAATTTGTTTTAATGTGTCAAGCCCCAATTGTATTGTCAGGAGCTAGACAAGGCTGAAATTCAGTCCGTGTTTTTCTGTCCTCTTTCCCTCAATAATGCTGCACTCTTTCAACCTGGCACTGGGGGTGGGAGTTTTGTGTCAAACAATCTGCAGTCTCTGTCCTGTGCTTAGTTGCAGCTGAGCTCTAAAAAGAGCTGCCAAATTATAAAAAGAAAAATAAATTTAAAACTGCAAATGTCTGGAAATTGGAAAAAAAATGTAGGATAGGATGGTCAGAGCGCTGCTTATAAATGATGTTGAATTAAAAATATATACAGCACTGATCGAATCACCCTACCCGCTCTGAACGTGTTACTTTATTTTTGTGCTCGCCGAATTGCAGGATGTTACTGCTGGGTAATGGAATACTTATCCAGTTCAAGCACCCTGTGCCTGCATCAAGCATTCGCAGCTTAAGTTTCACCAAATTCATATTATACAGGCTATCTAATTTAATACCTTCAGCAAATGAATTGTCGGAGGGCAGGTTGTCACAGTAGGGGTACATAAAGAAACTAATTGCACCTCAGTGTAGTGCAATCAGACCCTCTCCTAAAGAAATACTTGCATTTCTATAGCGCCCTTTCACGACTTCAAGACGTACCAATGTGCTTTACGGCCAATGAAGTACTTTTGAAGTGTGGTCACTGATGTAATGTAGGAAACAGCAATGTGATAATGACCAGATAATCTGTTTTAGCGATATTGGTTGAGGGATAAATAGGAGAACTCCCCTGCTCTTCTTCAAAATAGTGCCGTGGGATCTTTTACATCCACCCGAGAGCGCAGACAGGCCTCGGTTTAACGTCTCATCTGAAAGACAGCACCTCCGACAGTGCAGCACTCCCTCAGTACTGCAGTGGAATGTTAGCCTAGACACTTCTATGTAACCCATTCTATTCCCAGACTTCAAAATTATGGAACTCGTTCTCTTCCTCAGTCTTGGCCTCATCCTAGAATCTACAGGTTTTTAAAATCCAATCATAGTGTCACCTAATCATGAGTTCTTCATTTGCCTTGGCTCTCTTCAACCTTGATGGTGTCCAGTATGATTGATCTTAGTCCTTCACCTAGCTTTCTCATCACAATAAACATGACCTTACTACTAGCGGATGTGATATCAGGGATGTGTACTGTGGTGCAAAATGGGGCTTTTATGTCAACCAATGTTTAGTTGCCTACAATCTCATTCAGACTAACTAGGTTTGTAAAGTCACCTCTAAGATGATAACCAAAAACTTTAAAATTTAAGCACACATCAAAACAAATTATTTTCCTAGCATTAACACTGCAACGGGTTAGGCCTTTTACCAAAAAAAATTCAAAGCACCAAACTGAAGTTCCGTTGAGCGTCTAACCACCACCCCTTGACATTCAACAGCATTACCATCGCTGAATCCCCCACCATCAATATCCATGGGGTCACCATTGACCAGAAACTTAACTAGATAAATACTGTGGCTACAAGAGCAAGTCAGAGGCTGGGTATTCTGCAGCGAGTACCTCACCTCCTGACTCCCCAAAGCCTTTCCACCATCTACAAGGCACAAGTCAGGAGTGTGATGGGATGCTCTCCACTTGCCTGGATGAGTGCAGCTCCAACAACACTCAAGGAGCTCGACACCATCCAAGACAAAGCAGCCCGCTTGATTGGCACCCCATCCACCACCTTAAACATTCACTCCCTCCACCACCGGCATACCGTGGCTGCAGTGTGTACCATCTGTACAAGATGCACTGCAGCAACTAGCCAAGGATTCTTCGATAGCATCTCCCAAACCCACGACCTCTTCCACCTAGAAGGACAAGGGCAGCAGGCGCATGGGAACACCATCACCTCCAAGTTCCCCTCCAAGTCACACAGCATCCTGACTTGGAAATATATCGCCGTTCCTTCATCGTCACTGGGTCAAAATCCTGGAACTCCCTACCTAACAACACTGTGGGAGCACCTTCACCACACGGACTGCAGCGTTCAAGAAGGCGGCTCACCACCACCTTCTCAAGGGGCAACTAAGGATGGGCAATAAATGCTGTCTTGCCAGTGACGCCCATAAACGAATAAAAAAAAATGCTCGCTTCCTGTTTATTGTTAAATTGACAAATTGATAGCTTTGACAAACATTCAGCAGAAAACCAACACATCTTTTAAAAAGAAATCAACAAGTGCCCAAAACTTCACAACCGCAATACAGTTACAGACTGAATGTCACGTATTTTTAAAAAATAGAAACTCTTTAAAAACAATCAAACAATATTAAACTATTTGGCAGGGGCACCAGAATAATTGCTTCACTTGCTACGAGACTTCAGGCTGGCACAACCCCAACAGGAAGGCGTTGGAGGACGGTGTCGTCTGTCCCGCCATCAGGCTGAAACACCTCTCCCAATGCAGGGGTCCCAACGACAAGGGGGCTCCGAACCACAAGTGGCACCTGCACCTCCAAATGGGAAGGCTGATTTGCACCATTTTGGACGAAGCCCTTCAATGCCAACAACAAAAACCCTGATGCATAACATTAGATGATAAAAGTCAACTCCCTCACCCCAACCTGCAATACAGAGCAGGTAACCCCCACCCTCTGACATCAGGGGGGCGACAGCACCACTGCACAGCCCACATCATTGCACCCCAGGAGCTCCAACAGATCAAAATGCAAAATCTCTCTTTATTTGTCACTTTTAAGAGGTTTTAATGAATTAAAAACAATACTAGTTAAAAACAATGACAATATTGAGCCCAGTCATAAAGGTTGATTTCTTGCAAAATCAGCTCAATCCTATCTAAGGAAAAATCAATCTACAGTGATGTTTAATCCGAAATACTTACTGCACGGCCGGGAATATTCATTTCCGTCCGAAGTTTGCTTCACTCTGTCTAACCTCCATCTTCCAGGCTTCACTCAGCGTTTAGGCCGCGGTTAGAAACGCCCCTGACAACCTCCCGGCCAACCCAACCTGACCGGAAATGGCCTGCCGCCTGATTGACATCCTAACCTGACAGCAGCCCGGGGGCGGGGCCCGGGGGTCTAGGGGCGGGGCATGGCGGTCCGGGGGCGGGGCCCGATGGTCCGGGGGCGGGGCTCTGACGTCAGCTGCCAATCTCAGCGGGTGATTACCAGGGAAACAGTGCCAGCTCAACGCTCGGTGGTGTGCGGCCGTAACTGCAGCCACAGACCTGACATAGAAACATAGAAGATAGGAGCAGGAGTAGGCCATTCGGCCCCTCGAGCCTGCTCCCATTCAATGCGATCATGGCTGATCATCCAAATTCAGTACCCTGTCCCTGCTTTCTGTGGTAGAGAATTCCACAGGTTCACCACTCTCTGGGTGAAGAAATTCCTCCTCATTTCTGTCCTAAATGGCTTACCCCTTATCCTTAGACTGTGACCCTTGGTTCTGGACTCCCCGACCATCGGGAATATCCTTCCTGCATCTAGTCTGTCCAGTCCTGTCAGAATTTTATAAGTTTCAATGAGATCCCCTCTCATTCTTCTAAACTCCAGCGAGTACAAGCCCAATCGACCCAATCTCTCCTCATACGTCATTCCTGCCATCCCAGGTATCAGCCTGGTGAATCTTCGCTGAACTCCTTCCATGGCAAGAACATCCTTCCTCAGATAAGGCGACCAAAACTGCACACAATACTCAAGATGTGGTCTCACCAAGGCCCTGTACAACTGCAGCAAGACATCCTTGTTCCTGTACTCACTATCCTGAGCCCCAATTGCAGACTGTAGGTCCCGCATTGGACTCATCAGTCACCTGAGAACTCATTTTTAGTGTGGAAGCAAGTCATCCTCAGTTCCGAGGGACTGCCTGAGAAGAAGAATTGCACCCACAAACCTGGCACTATCCTGAGTCCCAACTGCACCCACAAACCTGCCACTATCCTGAGTCCCAACTGCACCCACAAACCTGGCACTATCCAGAAAATGAAAAGAAAGACTTGCATTTCTGCAGCGCCTTTCACAACCCCAGGACATCCCAAAGCGCTTAATAGCCAATGAAGTACTTTTGAAGTGTAGTCACTGTTGCAATTTGGGTTGAGGCACGTTGTTTGGACAGTAGAGGGAGCTTTACTCTGTATCTAACCCGTGCTGTACTTGCCCTGGGAGTGTTTGATGGGACAGTGTAGAGGGAGCTTTACTCTGTATCTAACCCGTGCTGTACTTGCCCTGGGAGTGTTTGATGGGACAGTGTAGAGGGAGCTTTACTCTGTATCTAACCCGTGCTGTACCTGCCCTGGGAGTGTTTGATGGGGACAGTGTAGAGAGCGCTTTACTCTGTATTTTTTTGAAGTGTAGTCACTGATTTAATGTGGGAAACGCAGCAGCCAGTTTGTGCACAGCAAGCTCCCACAAACAACAATGTGATAATGACCAGACAATCTGTTTTAGCGATGTTGGTTGAGAGATAAACATTGACCAGGACACCGGGGAGAACTCCCTTGTTCTTCTTCGAAATAGTGCTGTCGGATCTTTTAACGTCTACCTGAGAGAGCAGACGGGGCCTCGGTTTAACGTCTCATCCGAAAGACGACACCTCCAACAATGCAGCACTCCCTCAGCACTGCACTAGGAGTGTCAGCCTAGATTTTTGTGCTCAAGTCTCTGGAGTGAGACTTGAACCCACGACCTTCTGACTCAGAGGTGAAAGTGCTACCCACTGAACCACAGCTGACACTACAGAGCCTCAATTGCAGTCACAAACCTGGCAATAACCATAAGAACTTACCTTTTTATAGCACCCTTCATATCATCGGGATGTCCCAAGCTGCTTCACAACCAATGAATTACTTTTGAAGTGTAGTGACTACTGTTTTAATGTCAGATGCAGCAGCCAATTTGCGCACAGCAAGGTCCCACAAATAAGAAATGAAATAATGACCAGATAATCGTTTTTTGGTGGTGTTGGCTGAGGGAAGAATGTCATGTAAGAACATAAGAATTAGGAGCAGGAGTCGGCCATTCGGCCCCTCGAGCCTGCTCCGCTGTTCAGTAAGATCATGGCTGATCTTCGACCTCAACTCCACTTTCCCGCCCGATCTCCATATCCCTCGGATTGCCCTAGAGTCCAAAAATCTATCGATCTCTGTCTTGAATATACTCAACGACTGAATATCCACAGCCCTCTGGGGCAGAGAATTACAAAGATTCACAATCCTCTGAGTGAAGAAATTCCTCCTCATCTCTGTCTTAAATGGCTGACCCCTTATCCTGAGACTGTGCCCCCCAGTTCTAGACTCTCCAGCCAGGGGGAAACAACCTCTCAGCATCTACCCTGTCAATCCCCCTCAGAATCTTGTATGTTTCAATGAGATCACCTCTCATTCTTCTAAACTCCAGAGAGTTTAGGCCCCATCAACTCAATCTCTCCTCATAGGACAACCCTCTCATCCCAGGAATGTTAATCAGAACACCCTGAACTTATTCCAGTAGTGGCCATGGGATCTTTAACAACCACCTGAACAAGCAGAAAGGACATCAGTTCAGTGTCTCACATGGAAGACAGCACCTCCGACAGTGCAGCGCTCCCTCAGTCCTGCGCTGAAGTGTCAGCCTGGAATATGTGCTCCATTCTGAAATGGGGCGTGACCCCACAATCTCTGAATCAGTTGTAAGAGGGCTGATATTGAACCAAGTTGGCAGAAAAGAGGAAACTGGACTGTTTGAAGGCGGTTTTAGCAATGGAGGAGATGTGGGAACTTTATTTGAAATCAAAGACATAGGCCGCGATTTTGACAGTTTGGAGGCGGGTCGGGAGTTAAAATCCAAATGATTGACGGAGGGCTGTGAACCCGCCCCCATTCCGCCTTCACGCGACTTTGCAAAGTGTCGGGTCTGCGAGTCCCAATCAAACCCGACACCAACCGGCAGGAGAGGCGCTTAAGGCAGTTAACAGCTTGTTAACTGCCTAGATAATCCCTTTTTTACTGGCTCTTCCCATTTTACAACATTTTCAGTGTGTTGCCCGTCATGTGACAAACACGCCTGCTGATTGTGGCGGGTCCAGCAACTCGTTGAATTGTTGACAGTTGGTTCTACAGCATAAAAGCGGATGTGCAACATTTCTCACTTTCAGATGCCAGAACTTTGTGCTTTGAGGTTCTGGAACACATTTTGCAGGTCTATTGAGCTTGTGAGTATTTAAGCTGAGATCCATATGCACTGTGACCTCCTTGGAATACCCTCTGGCCACATTGACTGAGCGCTTATAACATCTCTTCCTCAATTAAGATATATACCAGCAGAATGGGAACCATTTATACCCTCTCATCCTGGTCCACAGAATCAGAGGAGGAGCAGCCGCGGCAGCAGCAGAACCGAGCACACCAGCAGCAGCAGCAACAGGAGCGCCAACCTTCTCCTCAGCCACCTGACGATGTACAGGGCAGAGGGCGTCAGCGCAGGGCTGCACCGCGCCGCAGGAGATACCCCCAACACAAGGTTTACAGGCCGAGGATGAGCTTCCTCAACATGAGTGAGCAGCAGTGCCAAAGGAGGCTGAGACTTTCACGAGAGGTAGTCGCTGACATCTGCGCAATGCTGCACCAACACCTGGAGCCCAGAGGAGCGGGTGGACACCCCTTACCAGTGGCTGTCAAAGTCACCACCGCACTCAACTTCTTTGCTTCAGGGTCCTTCCAGGGATCATCAGCAGACATCAGCGGGCATCTCCCAGTCGGCCGCACACAGTTACATCACGCAGGTTACCGATGCCCTCTTTGCAAAGTCGCACAATTACATCCACTTCTCCACGGATGAAGCGAGTGTAACCGCGCATGCAGTTGGCTTAGCAAATATGGCAGGCTTCCCAAGTGTGCAGGGCATCGTAGACTGCACACATGTGGCCATTAGGGCACCCCATCACAACCCAGCCATATTGATGAACCGCAAGGGCTTCCACTCCCTTAACATCCAGCTGGTGTGTAATCACAGGAAGATCATTATGCATGTTTGCACCAAGTTCCCTGGCAGTTGCCGTGACTCTTTCATCCTGCAGCAGTCTACTGTGCCTCAGCTCTTCAATCCGCCAACCCAACTTTCCCGATGGCTACTTGGAGACGAGGGCTATCCCCTGAAGACGTGGCTACTGACACCGATGAGGAGGCCATCAAACGAAGCTGAGGAGCACTACAATGTGAGTCACATATCCACCAGAAGCATCATAGAGCAAACCATCAGCTTGCTCAAAATGTGATTCAGATGCCTCGACAGATCAGGTGGAGCCCTACAGTACCCACCAGCCAGGGTCTCCAGAATCATCGTGGTCTGCAGTGCACTGCACAACATCGCACAGCAGCGTGGCTTAGTGCTGCCTGAGGAACAAGTGGCTCAGCGTAGAGTCTCCTCTGAAGAGGAGGAGGAGGAGGAGGCAAATGAGGGACACCTTGCGGGGGCGGATGTGCCAAATCCACCAGCACGTGAGCACATTGCTGGCCGTGAGGCAAGGGATTCACTCATCAATGCCAGATTCACGTAATTTTATGCATCAACCACATATGGCTGGCACATGGAAATGAATGGAAACACTCAGCAGGCCAGGCAGCATCCATGGAGAGAGAAACAGAGTTAACATTTCAGGTCTGTGACCCTCCGTTAACTCTGTTTCTCTCTCCACGGATGCTGCCTGGCCTGCTGAGTGTTTCCAGCATATTCTGTTGTTATTTCAGATTTCCAGCATCCACAGTATTTTGCTATCGTACATGGAAATGAATGTCTGGCTGACCTTTTTAACACACCATACAGCATCTGTACAATAAACTGTAGTTTACTATCACTCGCACCACCATCATTACAGATGAAAGGCGCCCTGACCCCTCACTGTGCAACTTCCATTTCTGAGCACACATAGGCCAACTCTTTGAATCTTTGTCATCGCTTTTCTTTAATACATTTATAATCATGATGACAAATGTTTGTACCAGATAAAACACCCAAGTGACTACCCTTGTGACTATTTGTGTGTTAACTTTCTCTTACGCGTGCTTCTACGTGGTGCTTCCCTGGTGGCTTCAGCAGATGTAGAGGCACCTTGCTCACTTCTCTGCTGTGCCTGCTTAGACGCCTTTGGCGGGTGTCCTCTGGATTTGGGAGCCTGGGAGGGCTACGCAACAGTCTGCTTCTCCTGCGGCTGTGCAGGGGCTGAGACGGCCATCTCAGTTGGTGAGGAATCTGGGGCTCTGACCGAGGGCTCCACAATGGCATGGGAGTGAGCGTGCTTGGAGAGGAGCCCACACTTCCTTGTTGTGGACCACCAACGTCCCTCTCATGGGTCACCCGCACTTCACTGCTAGCAAGTGGCTGGAGAGCACCTTGCTGCACATCAGTGGGGCCATGAGGACCCGTCCCTGTACTGACAGTCCTCATAATGGGGATGTCCGTGTACCTCTGGTTCCTCTCCTCAATAGATGCCCATCTATCCTCCATAGCAGACCATCTATTTAGAACACTCACCATGCTCATTTGAGTCTGGTGATTTATGTCCTCCGTGGAGGCTGCCATGCTTTACATGGCAGCACCTACATTCGCCATTGAGTGCACCACGGCATTGCTCATGTTTGAGATGGACTCCTCCATTCCCTGCACACTCCCAGTTACCGTGGATGCAAACTCTGTCAGGGACTCTTGCATTTGTTCCTGGAGTTCTCTTTCTGGATGGCCCCAGAGGCATGGGGTGCACATGCAGCTGAGCAGAGGTAGGAGCGTCCTGCGACCTCCGACGAGGATTCTCCACTGCTGTCGCTGTGTCCACCATCTGCTGATGCTCACTTGTGAGCTGTGATACATCAGGTGACAACACCACTCTATCTCACGAAGGACCCACCGAGGTGTGCGTCTCTGCGCTGGAGCTGGGTGCGCTGAGTCCTGGTGATGCTGCTCCCTCAGAAGCTGCAGGTTCCTCTGAGGAGTCGTCCGGCTCTTCCTCCTGGACAGTGGGGAGGGGGGCTCTCGATGGTACTGTGGGGGAATAAAGGCATGAGTTAGACATCTGATATTTAGGTAGCAGACACATCCTATTGTGCAGATGATCAGAAGTCAAACTGTATTAACATCAGATGCCATAACAGTCAATCATGAAATTGAAATGAGCAGGTTGCAAATCTATTCTCTCACCAGCTTGCTCTACTGTGCCCGTCTCTCCGCCCCCCACTTCCAGCTCCTCTGCACCTCCGACGATGTCGAGAGCAGCCTCCTCAGCGTTTGTTAAAGTCGCCAGGGATGGTGGGCCTCCTCCTGTCCTTGCTCTCTCCCTCTTATTGTGGGCTCTCTTTTCCTGCAATGAGGGACACAAGTGGAGTTTCAGCGAGATTGATGGAGTGAGTGTAGAGAATCCATAACATAGAAGCTTAGAGGGAGACAAAGATGGAGTGAGGTGCCAAAACCAAGGTGCCTCGCTGTGCGTTGTTAGTTGTTGTCAATGCATAACAGTGAGAGCGAGTGTGAGGGGTGCATAGTAGGATGGTGAAGTGATTCTGTACAGAGAGAGAGGGATAGGTAAGGGTGCAAGGGAAGTAAGGGTAAGTTGGGCTGTAGAGGAGTAGGTTGACAATGCAGAGTGCTGGTGATGAGAACAGATGAGAAGCAGATTGAAGGTAAGTGTGATGTTATACTCACTTTTGATGAGCATTTGCAGCACTGCACCCAGGTGTGTGAGTGCAAGGACCTTGCGCTGACCTCCTCAGCAATCTGCAGCCAGGCTGCCTTTGTCTGCTGAGGAGACTTCCTCCGGTCATCGGGAGGGAACAGAACCTCCCTGCACCCTCTTACTCCCTCCACAAGAGAATGTAGGGAGTCATCATCAAATCGAGGAGTAGCCTTCGATCTTGCAGCAGTCGTGTTCAAAAGAACCATTTTCAGGAGCAGCATAAACCAAATGAAATGCTAAGGCTGCACGGGCCCCTTACAAGCTTCTGAATGGAAGATGTCAGCAGAGGCGAGCAGCACACCCGAACCCACTGATTGGCCCGGGTACCGCGCACATGGCCGGCTTAATAAGCCCAGTTAAATTAAAATCGTTATTTCGGAGCGGCTGAAGCCGGCAGCGGGACCGGAAGCCGCCGACCAGTCAACCCGACTCCAACCCGCCTCCGCTGGGAAAATCGTGGCCATAGTGTGGCCTCAGTGGCATCAGTGTGGATTGGGAAATCAGGTGAGAAGCTTTAAGCCCATTTCAGGTCTGGTGCACTCAAAGAGCAATCTTCTGCCGGTAGGAGTTTCTGCACAGGAACAACAACAACAACTTGTATTTATACAGCGCCTTTAACGTAGTAAAGCATTCCAAGGCGCTTCACAGGAGGGTTAAAAGGCAAAAAATTTGACACCGAGCCTCATAAGGAGATATTAGGGCTTGATCAAAGAGGTAAGTTTTAAGGAGCGTCTTAAAAGAGGAGAGAGAGGTGTAGAGAGGCGGAGAGGTTTAGGCCGGGAATTCCAGAGCTTAGGGCCCAGGCAACAGAAGGCACGACCACCGATGGTGGAGCGATTATAATCAGGGATGCTCAAGAGGGCAGAATTAGAGGAGCACAGATATCTCGGGGGGGGGCGGGTTGGAGGAGATTACAGAGATAGGGAGGGGCGAGGCCATGGAGGGATTTGAAAACAAGGATGAGAATTTTGAAATCGAGGCGTTGCTTAACCGGGAGCCAATGTAGGTCAACGAGCACAGGGGGTGATGGGCGAACGGGACTTGGAGCGAGTTAGGACACGGGCAGCCGAGTTTTGGATGAGCTCAAGTGTATGTAGGGTAGAACGTGGGAGGCCAGCCAGGAGTGCGTTGGAATAGTCAAGTCGAGAGGTAACAAAGGCATGGATGAGGGTTTCAGCAGCGGATGAGCTGAGGCAAGGGCGGAGACAGGTGATGTTACGGAAGTGGACGTAGGCGGTCTTAGTTATGGCGTGGATATGTGGCCAGATGCTCATTTCAGGGTCAAATATGACACCAAGTTTGCGAACAGTGTGGTTCAGCCTCAGACAGATGTTATGGAGAGGGGTGGAGTCAGTGGCGAGGGAACGGAGTTTGTGGCGGGAACCGAAAACAATGGCTTCGGTCTTCCCAATATTTAATTGGAGAAAATTTCTGCTCATCTAGAACTGTATGTCAGACAAGCAGTCTGACAATTTAGACAGCGTGGAGGGGTCGAGAGAGGTGGTGGTGAGGTAGAGCTGGGTGTCGTCAGCGTACATGTGGAAACTGATGCTGTGTATTCGGATGATGTCGCCAAGGGGCAACATGTAGATGAGAAATAGGAGGGGGCCAAGGATCGATCCTTGGGGGACTCCAGAGGTAATGATGTGGGAGCAGGAAGAGAAGCCGTTGCAGGTGATTCTCTGGCTATGATTAGATAGATAAGAATGGAACCAGACGAGTGCAGTCCCAGCTGGACGACGGTGGAGAGGCATTGGAGAAGGGTGGAGTGATCAACCGTGTCAAAGACTGCAGACAAGTCAAGAAGGACGAGGAGGGATAGTTTACCTTTGTCACAGTCACAAAGGATGTAATTTGTGACTTTGATGAGAGCCGTTTCAGTACTGTGGCAAGGGCGGAAAGCGGATTGGAGGGATTCAAACATGGAATTGCAGGAAAGATGGGCGCGAATTTGGGAGGCGACAACACGTTCAAGGACTTTGGAGAGGAACGGGAGGTTGGAGATGGGGCGGTAGTTTGGAAGGATGGAGCGGTCAAGGGTTTTTTTTTGAGGAGAGGGTTGATGACGGCAGATTTGAGGGAGAGGGGGACAGTACCTGAGGAGAGAGAACCGTTAACAATGTCAGCTAACTTGGGAGCCAGTAAAGGAAGGTGGGTGGTCAGCAGTTTGGTGGGAATAGGGTCGAGGGAGCAGGAAGTGGGTCTCATGGACAAGATGAGCGTGGAGAGGTCATGAGGGGAGATCGGAGAGAAACTGGAGAAAGAGGTGAGTTCAGGGCTAGGGCAGGGGGGAAGCTGAGAGGAAGTTTGGCCCGGTGGGCTAGGGAAAGGAAGGGAAGTGGCAAAGGCAGCTGAACGGATGGTCTCAATCTTAGAGACAAAGGGGGAAAAATTCGGTTGATATGCACCTCCTGTTAGCGCCCTAAAAGAGCACTAACGGGGCGCAAAGCAACTAGCGCCCGGGCGAGGCGCCGCCAACGCCTCCCGCGAAATTCAGCGGGAGGTTAGCGGCGGCGGTAACTGTTAGCGCCCCACTGCGCTGCGTCTCCGGAGATGACATCATCACCGTGCGCAGCGCCCCGCTTGCGCCCCGGCCGCGATCTTCAGTAGCGCCCCCTGACTTACCGCCGGACGCTATGTCTGACAGAGCCAGGGGGTCCTACCTGCGACCGGGGCGGCGCTAATTAAAGGGGAGGTGCCGGACGGCCATTTTTGTTGCCGGCCGTCTGCCAGCACCTGCCTCCGCTCCCGTCCCTGGCCTCCTCTGTAGCCCCCCCGCGGAGTGCCGGCTGCGCTCCGTGAGTCCGGCATTCTGATCCCTGGTGGCCCAGCTGGGCCCCGGGTCGCGCTGTGCTAGGCCCCTCCCCTTTAATAAGAGGAGGAAGGCCTGCAGTACCGCGGCGCAACGTGCCACAGAGCGTGGCGCTGCAGCGCGTAGCGACATGATATTCACTGGCAGCGCCCCAAGAGGGAGGCGGGGCGCTTCCAGTAGCTCTTGGGGCACTACCAGTAAATTTTGGACACAGGGGCGCTAATTTTTTCGGGGCACCACAAAGTTAGCGGCCCAAAGAGATGCGACCCAATTTTTCCCCCAAAGAAGTCCATGAGCTGCTCACACTTGGTGAGGGTGGAGGAGACAGGGGAGAGGGGTTTAAGAAGACGGTTAGCAGTAGAGAATAGGAGCCGGGGTTTATCTTTGCACTCCAGAATGATTCTGGAATAGTGAGCAATTTTGGCAGACGAGAGCAGGACCCGATAATGCTTTATGTGGTCCAGCCAGATCATGAATGGTTAAACCGGTTATCCGCCATATCCATTCAACTCTGCATCCCTTGGACTTAAGGGAGCGAAGATGAGGGCCGTACCAGGGGGAACGGCTGGGGTGAGCGAGAGTAATTGTTTTAATAGGGGCTAGGGCATCAAAGGTGGTGGTGAGGGTGTGGTTGAGCAGATCGGTAGCTGCAGAAATGTCATGGTGAATGGAGGAACAAAGGCTGGACAGTTGGGATTTCATAAGTGCAGTTGTAAGAGGGTTGGGAGAGAGTTTTTTCCAGGGACGGACACAGAAGGAAGTCGGGGGTGGGGGGGGTGGGAGGGTGGCGGTGGAAGGGGGATGTGGGTGGAGAACGATACCAGGAAGTGGTCAGAGATGGCCTTAACTGCGATTGACATGATGGGAGTAGCGAGGCCACGAGAGATGGCAGAGTTCTCACACACAATGTGCAAGATCCTCACTAAAGGCCCCAAAATATGCCAATGAATATAAGTGACCTGAAGGCAATATTTCCTGAGTTTCTCGCTAGGAATGCGCTGTGTAATAATGAAGCCTGTATTAAATGGGCACTGCTGAGAAGGCACTCACTAGTCTTTAGAAGCTTGTGGTCTTGAAGGTATGTTGGAGTATGTGTAGCTGCCATTTTGTTTCTTGCATTTTTTATTGCATTTGCTTTTTGCCTCAGGGTTTGAAATTTTCCGTTGATTTTGTTTCCCCAACCGAGGCCCCTCAGGTGGACGTAAAAGATCCCGCAGCCACTATTTCGAAGAAGAGCAGGGGAATTCTCCCCGGTGTCCTGGGGCCAATATTTATCCCTCAATCAACATCACTAAAACCGATTATCTGGTCATTATCACATTGCTGTTTGTGGGAGCTTGCTGTGCACAAATTGGCTGCCGCATTTCCTACATTACAACAGTGACTGAACTCCAAAAAGTACTTCTTGCCATGGAGGGAGTGCAGCGAAGATTCACCAGACTGATACCTGGGATGGCAGGAATGATGTATGAAGAGAGATTGGGTCGATTGGGCTTATATTTGGTAGAGTTTAGAAGAATGAGAGGGGATCTCATTGAAACTTATAAAATTCTAACAGGGCTAGACAGACTAGATGCAGGAAGGATGTTCCCGATGGCAGGGGAGTCCAGAACCAGGGCTCACAGTCTAAGGATAAGGGGTAAGCCATTTAGGACAGAGAAGAGGAGGAATTTCTTCACCCAGAGAGTGGTGAACCTGTGGAATTCTCTACCACAGAAGGCAGTTGAGGCCAATTCATTAAATATATTCAAGAAGGAGTTAGATATATTTCTTAAGGCTAAAGGGATCAAGGGATATTGGGAGAAAGCAGGGACAGGGTACTGAGTTTGGATGATCAGCCATGATCTCATTGAATGGCGGAGCGGGCTCGAGGGGCCGAATGGCCTACTCCTGCTCCTATATTCTATGTTTCTATGTTTCATTGGCTGTAAAGCACTTTGGGACGTCCGGTGGTCGTGAAAGACGCTGTAGAAATACAAGTCTTTCTTTCAATTGGGAAACTTCTGTTGGTGGCTATGAAGATGAGGACAGTCTTTGAACTTTTATGCCATAGGAAGAGTCCTAGCCAGCTAAGGAATGATGTGCCTCAATGAATTCGAGACTCAACGTTAACGGAGCAAAGCAAGGCTTTTATTAACTCAGAAAGTAATACACATTGGAGAAGTGTCTCTCATCCAGAGATCTGCTGTACTGCTGTGAGACACGCTGGGGCTTGCTTAAGTAGGGGCCAGGTATGGGCGGAGCCCTACACACAATACAATACAGGTAAGGAAATGAAACTGAAACTAAACTAAACACAGGGAATACAGTGCCTGATGAATGGCATATTTCATCACAAGGAAGATATGTGGATACAGCAAGGGGCAGAAGCGTTGCTTGGCAGGATGGCCTTTCCTGGTGGAAATCCCATTAGTATGAGGCGACTTCAATCTGGCTGACTCCCATGAACTGATGAACAGAAGGGGCATTCCATTACATTAATATGCAGCTGATATATGACCAAATTATGCCAGCGAAAGGCCATTGCCTTTTCCTGTAGTCATGCCACCTTCATTTGAAAGAGGAGGAAGACTGAATGAACGGTTCCTAGGCGACCAAGGACAACTCCGAGCTCATGGCTTCATTGAGACAGCCACGAACAAGAGGTGATCAACGATAGACTGAGATACATGTAGGCACCGGGACCACCTTGGAACGCATCATCAGCTCGTAGAAAACAGGTCCCGGTGCTTCACAGGTAAAGGTATCATTTTTGCCTCAAAGTCTCAAAGGTCATGTACTGTGTGTTGGACAATTTCACCTTCAGACAAAGATTACCATACAACAGTTGGGTGAGGAGGTCCAATCACAATGGAATTTTAGAACTGCATAGGATATACGGCACAGAAACAGGCCATTCGGCCCAACCAGTCCATGCCGGCGTTTATGCTCCACTCGAGCTTCCTCCCGTCTTTCCTCATCTAAATCTATCAGCATCGCCCTCTATTCCCTTCTCCCTCATGTGCTTCCCCTTAAATGCCTCTATACTATTCACCTCAACCACTCCCTGGGGTAGCGAGTTCCACATTCTCACCACTCTCTGGGTAAAGAAGTTTCTTGATGGCCTCTAGTTTTGCTCTTCCCAAGTGGAAACACTTTTTCTGTATCTACTCTATCAAAACCTTTCATAATTTTAAAGAGCTCTATTAGGTCACCCCAGCAGCCTTCTCTTTTCAAGAGAAAAGAGACCCAGCCCGTTCATCCTTTCCTGATAGATGTACCCTCACAGTTCTGGTATCGCCCTTGTAAATCTTTATTTGCACCCTCTCCAGTGCCTCTATATCCTTTTTATAATATGGTGACCAGAACTGCTCAGAGTGTGTATATCGCTGCCTTCAGGGTCCTTCCAGGGTGCTACAGGGGACATCTCCCATATCTCTGTAGCCATCTGTAGAGCTCAAGTGCATCAAGTCGGTCACCAATGGCTATTTGCCCCAGCCAACCATCGCACTCCGAGTGTGGTCTATATTGGTCGGCCAGGGCGCCGAGCCTCAGCCTGAAGAAATGCCCCTTCTGGCCACTCCTTGTGAACCAGCCAAGACGGCGTTTACATGCACACTTTCCGGCCGGGTCCCACTGGCTAGCGAACAGCAGCGAGAACCCTAGCTGACTTCCCCTGGCTCCACGGCCCAAATGTACTCGGGCTGTCGAGCACCGCTGCTCTGTCTGAGCTCAGCCAGACTCCAAGTCGAATCTGGACCCGACCCGGTCTGCACGCCTTGTTGCCTCAATCAATTTAACCATTGAGGAGCACTTGCTTAAGTTTTCCCACTGAACCTTCTCAAAATGATGGAGAAATTCATGATCACTGACATAATAAAACTCACTACGCACTTGGTTTGAACATAAAGCAAGGCTTTAATCAACTTGTTTCAGAACATGGAGGTCTAGTTGTACTTCACTAGTTCCTTGTCTTACAAAATGTCCCTGGTAAGCTGGGGCCGACGCCCGAGTATTTATACTCCTTGGACGGCGCCACCAGCTGGCCGTCCAGCGTTATTTGATGATGAGATTTATAACAATCACCATGGAAACTAGTTTGCCCCAGGCTATAGATAATAATTATATGTATTAGTCTGGCTAAATAGAGGGAGCTCCTGTTATAATTATAAAGCAGCGAAGGTTACAGTACAACACAATGATTTATTAGCCCTTGGTGCAGCAGAGGTGACTGCTAATAGTTAGGCGGCAGTTTTAAAAAGATGTTACGATAACACTGTGAAATAACGAGCCAGTGAATGAGTGGGTAAATAAATTGCCCAGTTCTGTACTGCATCAACAGGGCAGGAAAATCCCAGGGTCAGAATCATAGCATTTCACAGCACAGAATGAGGCCATTCGGCCCACTGAGCCTGTGCCAGCTCTCTGAACCACTTCGTCCCATTGCTCTGTCCTTTTCTCAGGCCTAGTTCTTTTTCATACTTTTATCCACTTCTCTTTTAAAAACTATTATGGATTCTGTTTCTGGTCCTGCACTCCTTGTCCTGGCAACCCTCGGCAAAAGGAAATGTCTCCGAACCCCTCCTTTTGGTGATGATCTTAAATTTATATTGTCCAGCTATCAGGACAGATTGCACCATCCTCCCCTCCCTCTCGTCCCTTCTCCCCTCCCCTCCCTACCCCTCCCCTCCCTCCCCTCCTCCCCTCCCTCGCCGCCCCCTCCTCCCCTCCCTCTCTTCCCTTCTCCCCTCCCCTCCCTACCCCTCCCCTCCCTCCCCTCCTCCCCTCCCTCGCCTCCCCCTCCTCCCCTCCCTCCCCTCCCGCCCCTCCCCACCCTGCCCTCCTCCCCCCTCCCTCCCCGCCCTGCCCTCTTCCCCTCCCTCCCCTTCTCTCCTCCCTCCCCACCCTGCCCTCCTCCCCTCCCTCCCCTTCTCCCCTCCCTCCCCTCCCCTCCCTCCCCACCCTGCCCTCCTCCCCTCCCTCCCCTCCCTGCCCTTCTCCCCTCCCCTCCCTCCCCTCCTCTCCTCCCTTCTCTCCCTCTACTCCCCCTCCTCCCCTCCCTTCCCTCCCCCCAGTTTTACTGTGGCACCATCTATCTTTCAGCTGGTAATGGATTGTTCCGCCTATGCTGGAGTTAATCAGGTTTTGGGCAAGGGAGAAGGGGATCACATGAACTGTGAAATATCTCACCTTGGAAGGACAGAAGTGTATTACGTGCACTTTAGCACAACAAAGGTGTAATTCTCCTTATTGCCGGCCTCTTAAAGCTCCTCCCTCCAGCTAAGAAGATTCTTTACGCTAAAAGAAAGAAGAAGTATGGCTTCCTCCGAGGGTGAAGCTGTGCCCCTTTGTCTGCTGCTGATGCTAGGCTCTGTGTAAGTCCCGGAGCCCAGAGGGTTTATTTGGTGTGTTGTGCTTAGGCAACGAAAGAAAGATCCTTTAGCGGGTATTACACAGTCAGTCAGTGCACATACAGGACTACCATAAATATCATAAAGGCTCAAACAAGTTAATAGTTGACAAGATATTCTGATATTTCAGTTGGCGTGTTTAAAATGTTAGAGTGAATTGGAGACAGGACTGGGTTAATGGTGCTCAAGGGCTCAGTCAAGCAATTCATTTGGATAGTACTTTTTTCTTCCAGTTCTTGCCTCTCTCCTCTCCCTTTCCCTCTCCGCCTCTCTCCTCTCCCTTTCCCTCTCCGCCTCTCTCCTCTCCCTTTCCCTCTCCGCCTCTCTCCTCTCCCTTTCCCTCTCCGCCTCTCTCTCCTCTCCCTTTCCCTCTCCGCCTCTCTCCTCTCCCTTTCCCTCTCCCTCTCTCTCCTCTCCCTTTCCCTCTCCCTCTCTCTCCTCTCCCTTTCCCTCTCCCTCTCTCTCCTCTCCCTTACTCTCTCCATCTCTCTCCTCTCCCTTTCCCTCTCCCTCTCTCTCCTCTCCCTTTCCCTCTCCCTCTCTCTCCTCTCCCTTTCCCTCTCCCTCTCTCTCCTCTCCCTTTCCCTCTCCCTCTCTCTCCTCTCCCTTTCCCTCTCCGCCTCTCTCCTCTCCTTTTCCTTCTCCGCTTCTCTCTCCTCTCCCTTTCCCTCTCCCTCTCTCTCCTCTCCCTTTCCCTCTCCCTCTCTCTCCTCTCCCTTTCCCTCTCCCTCTCTCTCCTCTCCCTTTCCCTCTCCGCCTCTCTCCTCTCCTTTTCCCTCTCCGCTTCTCTCTCCTCTCCCTTTCCCTCCCTCTCTCTCCTCTCCCTTTCCCTCTCCCTCTCTCTCCTCTCCCTTTCCCTCTCCCTCTCTCTCCTCTCCCTTTCCCTCTCCCTCTCTCTCCTCTCCCTTTCCCTCTCCCTCTCTCTCCTCTCCCTTTCCCTCTCCCTCTCTCTCCTCTCCCTTACTCTCTCCCTCTCTCTCCTCTCCCTTTCCCTCTCCCTCTCTCTCCTCTCCCTTTCCCTCTCCCTCTCTCTCCTCTCCCTTTCCCTCTCCCTCTCTCTCCTCTCCCTTTCCCTCTCCCTCTCTCTCCTCTCACTTTCCCTCTCCCTCTCTCTCCTCTCCCTTTCCCTCTCCCTCTCTCTCCTCTCCCTTACTCTCTCCCTCTCTCTCCTCTCCCTTTCCCTCTCCCTCTCTCTCCTCTGCCTTTCCCTCTCTGCCTCTCTCGCTCCTCTCCCTTACTCTCTGCACCTCTCTCCTCTTCCTTACCCTCACTAGCTCTTAAGGTCAGGTTCCACAGGAACCTTCAGTAACTTACTCAACCTTCTGTTCCTGATCTGTGAGCCCGAGCCCGGCAGGTTATCTGACCATGGCAGGGTGTGGGGAGGGGAGGGAAGACATGACCAAGCCGAAATCTCACTCCACTTCCGTGCACACGCAAACCGCCGCTGGTCACGGATTGGAATCAGGTGCTGGAACCCTGACTGATTCTTCTCCCTCCCTGACCACTCAGCATCCAACCGCATCCATCAGCTTCCTTCGGATTCTAGGCACACAACGCTCATCAACAAGAAACATAAGAGTTAAGGACAAGACCAAGGTCACTTAACTCATGAAAGATCAGCCCTCTGACCCTTAGCTCACCTGCCCAGCATCCAGCTTCATATTGAAAGTGCCTAATATCTAAAGGGGTAGAAATTCACTATCGCCCCATTTGGGGGGCTAAATTATAAAAGTTTGGAAAGTTAGCACCAGGCGCTTAATGTTTCCAAACTTTAAAAAAAAAATTGGTTTTTCTCTCCAAGAAGGAAGTGGAGCGTTAAATCAAGCATTCCGCTTCCGTCTCAGAGCGCAATCGGGGCGGAGACAGGCGGGTCGGAGACTTCAACATCGCTGCTCACTGGGCAGTGCAGCGCCGCCGCGTTCAAAGGCTCCTTCCCTCCCTTAAAGGGAAGGGCCATCGCTGCAGGCTCTGCAATTTAAAAAGTACCTACCCGGGCCACCAAGGCAGCCGCCATCCCGCGCAATCAGCCCGGCACTCAGGCAGCGTGCCGGGCTGATCGATCGCGGGAAGGAATTCGCGGAAAAAACCTGGAACAAGAAAGGTGACGTAAGAAAACTACTAGGCACTTGGTCTAAGCGTTAAACAAAGCTTTAATCAACTGTTTTTCAACATGGAGGTCTAGTTGTGTCCTTCACTAGTTCCTGTTAAAGAATGTCCTGCACAAGCTGGGCCCATGCCCGAGTATTTATACTCTCCCTGGACAGCGCCACCCGCAGGCCACCCAGTATTATTTCATAAGTCATTTTCACATGAATGACAAGATTCATGTCAAAAGGCAAGTTTTTTTTTACTTACCTCGGCCACCTCGCCTTTAATCATCGCCCCCCGAAGCGGCCGCCCGCCCGGCGCTCGCCTCCTGCAGCGGTCAGTGTTTGCGACCGGTGTTGCTGCAGTGGGCGGAAGTCATTTTCGGGTCCGGGGTGCTACCGGGGCGACGCGCACGCCGATGACGTCATGATCTCCGGGCGAAGGAGCTCGGGGCGCAACGCCGTAATGCCGCTGCAAAACAGGAGTTGATGTCAGCGCCGCGCCCGGTCGCAGAGCCCCCTGGGGGCACTAACGGGAGGTGTGAAGGCACCCAATTTCACCCCTTTACTCTCTTAATCTCTACTACCCTCTCTCTGATAGATCATTTCAACCTTTACTCACTCTGGGTAAAGAAGTTATTCGTAACACCTGTTAAGATTTAGTTTTCACAAATTGTTTCGATCCTCTGGACCTACTGACTGACTTGTCAAAATAACATTCTGTGTGACGTAAGAAAATTACTAGGCACTTGGTCTAAGCGTTAAACAAAGCTTTAATCAACTGTTTTACAACATGGAGGCCTAGTTGTGTCCTTCACTAGTTCCTGTTAAGAATGTCCTGCGCAAGCTGGGCCCGTGCCCGAGTATTTATACTCTCCCTGGACAGCGCCACCTGTAGGCTGCTCAGTATTATTTCATAAGTCTTTCTTTCATGAATGACTGATTCATGTCAGTGTGTTTGCCTTATCGATACCACGTAATACCGCGATGACGTCCCCCTTGTCGCCTTTTACCCAGACAGCTTCTCTGATGTTTCTTTGTGGCTCATCCCCTTTACACTCACGCTTACTCTTATCACTCTTCTCTGCACCCTCGCCAAAATCTACATCCTTTCCGTAATGCTGTGCACAATGGCCGAGATCTGTGGGTGGGTTTCACCCAAACAACGGGAGTAAGTTGGGGAAAAACTGAGCAGAAACGGAGGCAGCAATCCGTGACGTTGGATCACTGCCCAATTCTCCGATGCTAAGTTTGAAGAGCATCAGAAGAGGCCTGCTGTTAGGAGAATTTGGAGGCTATTTCTGCTCTGTTTTTCTTGAGGGGATTTTATTTTCTCCTATTCCCACTTTTGGACAATTGTTTTGCACACTCACCTCTGAGTCAGAAGGTTGTGGGTTCAAGTCCTGCTCCAGGGACTTGTGCACATAAATCTAGGCTGACACTCCCAGTGCAGTGCTGAGGGAGCGCCGCACTGTCGGAGGTGCCGTCTTTCAGATGAGACGTTAAACCGAGGCCCTGTCAGCCCTCTCAGGTGGACGTAAAAGATCCCACGACACTATTTTGAAGAAGAGCAGGGGAGTTTTCCTCGGTGTCCTGGCCAATATTTATCCCTCAATCAACATCACTAAAAAACAGATGATCTGAGCATTATCACACTGCTGTTTGTGGGAGCTTGCTGTGCACAGATTGGCTGCCACATTTCCTACATTACAACAGTGACTACACTTCATTGGCTGTAAAGCACTTTGGGACGTCCTGAGATCGTGAAAGGCGCTATACAATTTTCTGTCGCAATGTTTCTGTCAAAGTGTTCCTGTCACAATGTTTCTGTCACAGTGTTCCTGTCACTGTGTTCCTGTCACAGTGTTTCTGTCACAGTGTTTCTGTCACAGTGTTCCTGTCACAGTGTTTCTGTCACAGTGTTCCTGTCACAGTGTTCCTGTCACAGTGTTTCTGTCACAGTGTTCCTGCCACAGTGTTCCTGGCACAGTGTTTCTGTCACCGTGTTCCTGTCACAGTGTTTCTGTCACAGTGTTTCTGACACTGTGTTCCTGTCACAGTGTTCCTGTCACAGTGTTTCTGTCACTGTCTTTCTGTCACAGTATTTCTGTCACCGTGTTCCTGTCACTGTGTTCCTGTCACTGTGTTCCTGTCACAGTGTTCCTGTCACAGTGTTCCTGTCACCGTGTTCCTGTCACAGTGTTTCTGTCACAGTGTTTCTGTCATTGTGTTCCTGTCACTGTCTTTCTGTCACCGTGTGTCTGTCACCGTATGTCTGTCACCGTGTTCCTGTCACAGTGTTTCTGTCACTGTGTTTCTGTCACCGTGTTTCTGCCACCGTGTTTCTGTCACCGTGTTCCTGTCACTGTGTTTCTGTCGTGGTGTTTCTGTCACCGTGTTTTTGTCACCGTGTTTCTGTCACTGTGTTTCTGTCACCGTGTTCCTGTCACCATGTTTCTGTCACCGTGGTTCCTGTCACGGTGTTTCTGGCACGGTGTTTCTGGCACGGTGTTCCTGTCACGGTGTTTCTGTCACCATGTGTCTGTCACAGTGTTTCTGTCACCGTGTCTCTGTCACAGTGTGTCTGTCACCGTGTTTCTGTCACAGTGTTTCTGTCATCGTGTTTCTGTCACAGTGTGTCTGTCACCGTGTTCCTGTCACAGTGTTTCTGTCACAGTGTTTCTGTCACAGTGTTTCTGTCACAGTGTTCCTGTCACCATGTTTCTGGCACCGTGTTTCTGTCACCGTGTTTCTGCCACCGTGTTCCTGTCACAGTGTTTCTGTCACAGTGTTCCTGTCACAGTGTTCCTGTCACAGTGTGTCTGTCACAGTGTCTCTGTCACCGTGTCTCTGTCACCGTGTTCCTGTCACAGTGTTCCTGTCACAGTGTTCCTGTCACAGTGTTTCTGTCACAGTGTTTCTGTCACCGTGTTCCTGTCACGGTGTTCCTGTCACGGTGTTCCTGTCACCGTGTTTCTGTCACAGTGTTTCTGTCACTGTGTTTCTGTCACGGTGTTCCTGTCACAGTGTTTCTGTCACAGTGTTTCTGTCACGGTGTTCCTGTCACCGTGTTTCTGTCACGGTGTTCCTGTCACCGTGTTTCTGTCACCATGTTTCTGTCACCGTGTTCCTGTCACAGTGTTTCTGTCACTGTGTTTCTGTCACTGTGCTTCTGTCACTGTGTTTCTGTCACTGTGTTCCTGTCACCGTGTTTCTGTCACCGTGTTCCTGTCACAGTGTTTCTGTCACAGTGTTTCTGTCACCGTGTTTCTGTCACCGTGTTCCTGTCACAGTGTTTCTGTCACAGTGTTTCTGTCACTGTGTTTCTGTCACCATGTTCCTGTCACCGTGTTTCTGTCACAGTGTTCCTGTCACCGTGTTTCTGTCACAGTGTTTCTGTCACCGTGTTTCTGTCACTGTGTTTCTGTCACTGTGTTTCTGTCACCGTGTTCCTGTCACCGTGTTTCTGTCACCGTGTGTCCGTCACAGTGTTCCTGTCACAGTGTTCCTGTCACAGTGTTTCTGTCACAGTGTTTCTGTCGAAGTGTTTCTCTCACCGTGTTTCTAACTGTGATTAAGTGCAGCACCCAGAGTTACACTGAGCAACACAGAACTGATGGTTGAGGATTTGCTCTCAAACTATCCAGGTGCGTTGAGTTTGCTGATATCAGTTAGGTGGGGTGTTGCAATTAGCCTCGATGTCCCTGGGCTAGAAAGGTTTAAATTGTGATCTTTGTATCTGGGCTTTCTGATGAATGAACGGTTTACAGGTTTCACTTTGTAGCACGTAGTCAGTTGCAAAGGTCAGTAAATTAGGGCATTCTGCAAACAAACCACAGTCACACCTTGCCCAGATAACAAGCAAACTCTTTAGACTCTGATAAAGGCTGATTAAACTGGACAAGCCTCTTTACATTTAAAGGCATAATTCAGCTGCCTGATATCCCACTTGGGGAATGGCTTACTGATCTCACTAAGGTGGTGGTTTGAGCGCCACAATTATGCTTAGCACCCCAGGGTGAGTGAGAGAGAAAATAAATCAGCCAGCATTCCTGCTCCTGATATCTGTCCAGTGACTCCTACAGGAAAGGGCCCCATCCGTGGAATGCTGAGTGAGGAAGGCATTGAGTTTGCCTTTGATGCCCTCACCTCGAATGCCCCACTAACATTCAGGGGAGCAATGTTAACCTAATGCGCCCGTCGGAAAACTGACGGGATCAGGAGCAATGCTGGTTTGACCTCCCGCCCGGTTCTATTGGAGACCAATATCGGGCGGGGTGTAAAACATGGCGTTCCACCCGATCCCATGTGACTCCTGCTCGGTGAGTTACATTGGTATTACCCCCCCCCCCTCAATCTCTAGGCTTACATTTGATGAATGCCCACTTGGACAAGATAGTGGAGCAGCTGCCAGCACCTGTGGAACTGTCCTCCAGCAAGAGTCAGCACCTTCCGGAGAGAGGGGGAGGAAGCTGGATGGAAAAAGGCACAAATCTTTGTCCAGACTAGAAATCGTGAACATAACCAAGGGAATTAAACTCATTATTTAAACAACCTTTTGGTTTTAATCCTGGCCTTTTCAGAAGCTTGCGATAATTACAGATGAGGAAGGCCATTCAGCCCATCTTAGCTTATTTATCCCAAAAGATCCCAGTGTTCTGCCCAATTGTTTTGTAAATGAATCCAGGGTTTTTGCCACTGTAAATCTTCCTGTGTTGACCACTCTTGGTGCAAAGATGAACATCAGTCCCAAAGTTACTTTTTATGAGTTTCAATGGGTGTCTTTTGGGGCTACTCGCCTGTTGCCCCTATTTAGTAGGTGGGGGTTGAGTAATATCAGTATTGGGTAATGGAATATTTCCCCACTTGTTATACCCACCATCACCATCAAATCCTCCCGGGCCAAGTACGTGAAGTGACACACAGCCATGGAACTCTGATTTGTTCCATGTTAGCTAGGAGTTCGGTGCCTGTCTCTTGCGCTGCCATAGTTGTGTCAGCAGAATAGAGAATGACACAAGGGATTGCAGCAGGGAGAGCTTGGCATCCAGAGTTACGACGAGGAGGATCGGAAAGGCTATTGTTACAATATCCTTATTGGAAGAAAATTTGTCTTCTTCAAATTTCCCCACAGCCACAAAGAACCGGCCAGTGAGGAATGACAGACTGGTTCGGCTGGCAGGAGACACTGATGAAAGTCAAGAGTGTAAACTCATTACTGTGTGAGTGATCCACTACTATAAAAGCAGAACTGCCTACCTTTCCTAACATGGCAATGTAGGTCATCCCACCTCCAATCAGATTGCAGCAAAGTGCTTGCAACACCTCAACCTGCTTCCCTTCCTCGTCATTCTTTCCACACTGAAGCTCAACAACTGAAACTCAACTCCTCTTACGGTAAGAGATTATCTTCGTTAAATTGGTCACTCTTTTAACTTACAATACCCTCTTTACGGGGATCCTTGGTTTACTGTGCACTGTGTTCTTATTGAAGCAGGTTCACTTTTATATGTATTTATAATAATTCTCATTATATTGTTTTCTATCTGTCTGCTAGTTAAACTTCCTGGTTTAGTGCGTTACATGACCATTTTAATTAAACACAATTATACACAATGATCTTCAAGGAAAGGAGAAAAGTATATTATAACCATGTTTGAATATTACTTTACATGTTTTAGTTGTACAAACATTTTGAAACTGTTTTTAATTACAGATGAAACAGCACATTTAAATTTAATTTTAATTTAACCGATATCCCCTTTTGGAATACTTTTAGTTAACTCCATATTTAGACTACCTAAAATTTTGCTAATTTGTTAAAAAAAAAAATATTTGAATTTTAAAGCACGTTCTCCTTGGCTTAAAGGATTAAAAAGCTTGGAGATCTTTTCCTTGTGACTGTAGCCGGCCTGAATCCAGAAGGACTTTGCTCGAATTGCCACTCCCTTTGATTGTGCTTTTCAAATTGTGTTAAATCCTGGTAACTCAGAATGTGCAAATCTCTTGTTGACTTTTCAATTTTTGATCTAACTTTTGATGTAGTTAAAATCTCTATAAAAAGCCTTTGAAGGGGCCCACAGCGGGAGGAGAACACAGCATTTTGGCCTCGGCATCTTTTGGCCTCGGCATCTAAAAGAAAAACAGCTAAGCTTTATGCTCCTGATCTCGTGACTGCTGCTAGAAAGTGGATGTACAGAATCAGAGAATCACACAGCATGGAAGGAGGCCATTCGGCCCATCATGCCTGTGCTGGCTCTTTAGTAGAGCGATCCAATTGGTCCCACTCCCCCCTGCTCTTTCCCCACAGCCCTGCAAATCTTTCCTTTTTTAAGTAGAGATATAATTCCCTTTTGAAAGTTACTATTGAATCTGCTTCCACCGCCCTTTCAGGCAGCGCATTCCAGATCACAACAACTCACTGTGTAAAAAAAATTCTCATCTCCCTGCTGGCTCTTTTGTCAATTATTTATCATTTGTGTCCTCTGGTTACCGACCCTCCTGCCACTGGAAACAGTTTCTCCCTCTCTGCTCTATCAAAACCCCTCATCATTTTGAATGCCTCCACGTCAGGTCAGGGGGGAAAGAGGCTCACCTGTGATGGCGTCCATGACTGAATAGCCTTCCAACAATCATTACCTCGGCTCATACATGCAGAATGGCCACTTGGAGGAATACCTGAGTGGAGCCAGTGTCTACGGAACTGTGGCCCAGCGAGTCGGTGCCTTCAGGGGAGGAGGGGGAAATTAAAAACAAAATACCCCATGATCATTTCTTCCGTTACAACTTATCGATTGTATTTATTAACCCTGGGCATTTAAACTATAAACAGGCTTTGAAATTGTTTTTATTATAATTTTAATTCTAATGTGGCAATTTTCACTCCCAATTAGGTGTCTGGTTATTAACAATGAGTAACTATGCGACCAGCAAAATAAACAGGATAACTATTCATCAAAAATGAACAAATACTGCTTTAAACATTGTAAAAATTGTTAAACAAGTGCATTCAATTTATTCTCCCTGATGTCATTGAGGAACTCAACTGGAAATATTTATATAAGAGAAATTATTGCTTTCAGAAGTGAACCAAATTCTTCAGTAATAACGTGGTCACCTATGAGCAGTATTAGTTGCTGCAATTTGAGCTTTAAAGCCATTGCTTCACTGGATATTATGTTTACTTTGCTGTTCTTTGGAATGGAAGAAGCATCATGGGGAAGCTGAACTCCTGGGTGTTTCTATTTATCTCTAATCTTTTTTATGTTTGCTGAGGTACTGGTTTAGCTGGTTAAGGATATTTGTTGGGGCTTACTCTACTTTGCAAGCTATCAAAGTAAAGTCAGATATATCTTAAGAATATAACAATTTTTAAGAACAGAAAAAGGTCATTAGGTCCATCAAGTCTAACCACCTACCCAACTTTTCAACATATCCCCTAATCCAGGGACATCCAAACTAATGCCCTCTGGCCACATGCTGCCCCCTTACCCTGCCAATCTGGCTCTTGATGCCCAGGCAACATTGATTTATTTCTGTTCTATATTTCTCATTTGCTGGTTTTTCCGTTGTTTGAATTTTACGGGCCTGGGTTTGGTAAGGGTCACTGTTGGTGCCACTGGTCAATGAGTCCTAAATCAGAACATCAAGACCCATTGATATCTCTGAATTGTGTGTTGTATCCTGCTGTTAAGATTGAGGGATGGTAGTGTGTTTCAGGACATGTGGCGAGAGCATGTTCTAATGTGTTTGGGTGCTGGGAGTTTGAGTATGTTGCACGCTGTTTGTACTGAGGTAGCCCTGGGGCTGGGAAGATTGTTGCCGTGTTTTATGATGTTTATGTAGTGGTCGGGCTAGTGTGTTGGAGGGAGTTTTGATAGATGAAATATTGATTTGCATTAGAAAGCTTTTGATGGAGAACATGTATTGGCAAGGAGAGAATGCTGATGCATTTGGCAATAGGGCATGTCAGTACATGGGTGTGTTATGTGGTGTTTGAATAGTGGGAGCACTGGTAAGGAAATTGGATGAAGAATGCTGTATGTTGTAGGATGCATAGATGGACAAATTATACTGTCATTATTTGGAGGAAAGGATTATAAGACATTTGGCAGGGAGAAGCTTGCAGCTGCGGTCTATAATATTTGGATGAAGGGGCTTCTGTGTGCTGTAATGGAATTGGACAGGAGAAATGGTGGGCTGTTGGATGGCTTGGGGTGGGTGAAGTTCCAGTGTGTTGTAAGCACTACTGTCTGGGTGGAGAATCCCCCTATCTTGTATGATGTTTGGCTCGAGGGATTCCTATGTTACTGTTTAGCTGAAGAAAATTGCTTGTTGTATGATGGTGTGGTGGAGCGAGACTTGCATGTTGCTAGGTTGATAGAATGACATAGAATGTACAGCACAGAAACAGGCCATTCGGCCCGACGGGTCCGTGCCTGTGTTTCTGCTCCACACGAGCTTCCTCCCACCCCTCTTCATCTCATCCCATCAGTATAACCCTCTATTCCTTTCTCCCTCATGTGTTTATCCAGCTTCCCCTTAAATGCATCTGTGCTGTTCACCTCAACCACTCCCTGTGGGAGCGAGTTCCACATTCTCACCACTCTCTGGGTAAAGGAGTTTCTCCTGAATTCAGGAGGGGGGAGGGGGGTTGGTGGTGTGGCGCACTGAACAAAAATTTGGACAGATGGGGTATTAGTGTGTTGGAGGACATTCCGGTGGAGTGGGAGTGCTGGTAAATGATGTGGTTTTGATCGGGAGAAGCACTATTGTGTATTGTAGAGCTTTCAATGACTGGAGAGATTCCTGTATGTTGAAGGACATTTGGATCTAAGGCGCATGTTGTGCAGTGAATTGGAAGGCAGTGGTGCCGCTGCATTCAGACGGAAAGCGTGCTGGTGAGGTGCTGTTATATGTTGGGAGAGCGTGTGTTGCGCTGTGTTTCAGTGACGGGGTGAGCTGGCATGGACCAGGGGACTGGACCAGGGGGCGGTCTGGGGGTTGAATGCAGAGTGCGCTGTGCGGCGAGCCTCTGATGCGGTGGTTGCTGGCGATCAGACGGGATTGTGTGGCTGAATGAAGGGAGCACCGTGCCCTTGAATGGATTTGAGCCGCGTTTGAGTTTGGGGGCCACCGGGAATGCGTGTGTTTCGGGAGGGGGAATAATCTCTGCAAGGTTAGGCGGGGGGGGGGCGGGGTGGGTGGGAGGTTCTCCGACAGTCTCAGATCTACAGCCTTCCCGAACAGTCCTGGTGAAGCATCAATGGTTAACACTCTCCCCCGACATCTCCCCGACCTGCCCGAGTTCCCCAGCACCTCCTGCCTTGACACAGGGCGCTGTCCCCAGGGCCTGGTGCTGAAAGCGGCGCTCCCCGCTAACCTCACCGAGCTTTTCAAAAACACCCAAATCCCACCGCACAAACAAACCAGTTTCGGAATGTTTCCAACATCACCGAGAGGGCAAACAATCCAATGTAGTGTTTCAACACTAGAATTAAAAAGACTATAAGTAACATCCCAGTACCAATAGCACGTTGTATGCCTATATACAAAAAACAAGAAACAGAATGTGGCTTAATTGATAAACAGATGTAGGCGGGTAGGAGCATAAATAATCAAGGAGAGGCCAACAAAAGGGGGTGGATAAAATGCCTCAGTGATATTAATGTAAAATGTGCACGGAAAGCGAGCTCGGGACATACAGACATCAACTGGGGTGGAGAAACAAAGCTTTGCTGGATATAGAGAACTGGTATCGGAGAGTGTTTGTCGAGGGGTCACAGTGCCCCCTCTCTCAGTGCCCCCTCACCCAGTGCCCCTCACCCAGTGCCCCCTCACCCAGTGCCCCCTCTCTCAGTGCCCTCTCTCTCAGTGCCCCCTCTCTCAGTGCCCCCTCACCCAGTGCCCCCTCTCTCAGTGCCCTCTCTCAGTGCCCTCTCTCTCAGTGCCCCCTCTCTCAGTGCCCTCTCTCACTGCCCCCCTCTTTCAGTGCCACCTCTCTCAGTGCCCCCTCTCTCAGTGCCCTCTCTCTCAGTGCCCCCTCTCAGTGCCCCCTCTCTCAGTGCCACCTCTCTCAGTGCCCCCTCTCTCAGTGCCCTCTCTCTCAGTGCCCCCTCTCTCAGTGCCCCCTCTCTCTCAGTGCCCCCTCTCCCAGTGCCCCCTCTCTCAGTGCCCTCTCTCAGTGCCCCCTCTCTCAGTGCCCCCTCTCTCAGTGCCCTCTCTCAGTGCCCCCTCTCTCAGTGCCCCCTCTCTCTCAGTGCCCTCTCTCAGTGCCCCCTCACCCAGTGCCCCCTCTCTCAGTGCCCTCTCTCAGTGCCCCCTCTCTCAGTGCCCCCTCTCAGTGCCCCCTCTCTCAGTGCCACCTCTCTCAGTGCCCCCTCTCTCAGTGCCCTCTCTCTCAGTGCCCCCTCTCTCAGTGCCCCCTCTCTCTCAGTGCCCCCTCTCTCAGTGCCCCCTCACCCAGTGCCCCCTCTCTCAGTGCCCCCTCTCTCAGTGCCCTCTCTCTCAGTGCCCCCTCTCTCAGTGCCCCCTCTCTCTCAGTGCCCCCTCTCTCAGTGCCCTCTCTCTCACTGCCCCCTCACCCAGTGCCCTCTCTCAGTGCCCTCTCTCTCAGTGCCCTCTCTCTCAGTGCCCCCTCTCTCAATGCCCCCTCTCTCAGTGCCCTCTCTCTCAGTGCCCCCTCACCCAGTGCCCCCTCTCTCACTGCCCCCTCTCTCAGTGCCCCCTCACCCAGTGCCCCCCTCTCTCAGTGCCCCCTCTCTCAGTGCCCCCTCACCCACTGCCCCCTCTCTCACTGCCCTCTCTCTCAGTGCCCTCTCTCTCAGAGCCCCCTCTCTCAGTGCCCTCTCTCACTGCCCCCCTCTTTCAGTGCCCCCTCTCTGTGCCCCCTCTCTCAGTGCCCTCTCTCTCTCAGTGCCCTCTCTCAGTGCCCCCTCTCTCTCAGTGCCCTCTCTCAGTGCCCCCTCTCTCAGTGCCCCCTCTCTCAGTGCCCTCTCTCTCAGTGCCCTCTCTCTCAGTGCCCTCTCTCACTGCCCCCTCTTTCAGTGCCCCCTCTCTCGATGCCCCCTCACCCAGTGCCCCCTCTCTCACTGCCCCCTCTCTCAGTGCCCTCTCTCTCAGTGCCCCCTCTCTCAGTGCCCTCTCTCAGTGCCCTCTCTCAGTGCCCTCTCTCTCAGTGCCCTCTCAGTGCCCTCCCTCTCAGTGCCCCCTCTCTCAGTGCCCCCTCTCTCAGTGCCCTCTCTCTCAGTGCCCTCTCTCTCAGTGCCCTCTCTCACTGTCCCCCTCTTTCAGTGCCCTCTCTCTCAGTGCCCCCTCTCTCAGTGCCCTCTCTCTCAGTGCCCCCTCTCTCAGTGCCCCCTCTCAGTGCCCTCGCTCTCAGTGCCCTCTCTCTCAGTGCCCCCTCACCCAGTGCCCCCTCTCTCAGTGCCCTCTCTCTCAGTGCCCTCTCTCTCAGTGCCCCCTCTCTCAGTGCCCTCTCTCAGTGCCCTCTCTCAGTGCCCTCTCTCTCAGTGCCCTCTCAGTGCCCTCCCTCTCAGTGCCCCCTCTCTCAGTGCCCCCTCTCTCAGTGCCCTCTCTCTCAGTGCCCTCTCTCTCAGTGCCCTCTCTCACTGTCCCCCTCTTTCAGTGCCCTCTCTCTCAGTGCCCCCTCTCTCAGTGCCCTCTCTCTCAGTGCCCCCTCTCTCAGTGCCCCCTCTCAGTGCCCTCGCTCTCAGTGCCCTCTCTCTCAGTGCCCCCTCACCCAGTGCCCCCTCTCTCAGTGCCCTCTCTCTCAGTGCCCTCTCTCTCAGTGCCCCCTCTCTGTGCCCCCTCTCTCAGTGCCCTCTCTCTCAGTGCCCTCTCTCTCAGTGCCCTCTCTCTCAGTGCCCCCTCTCTCAGTGCCCCCTCTCTCAGTGCCCTCACCCAGTGCCCCCTCTCTCAGTGCCCCCTCTCTCAGTGCCCCCTCTCTCAGTGCCCTCTCTCTCAGTGCCCCTTCTCCCAGTGCCCCCTCTCAGTGCCCCCTCTCTCAGTGCCCCCTCTCTCAGTGCCCCCTCTCAGTGCCCCCTCTCTCAGTGCCCTCACCCAGTGCCCCCTCTCTCAGTGCCCTCTCTCTCAGTGCCCCCTCTCTCAGTGCCCTCACCCAGTGCCCCCTCTCTCAGTGCCCTCTCTCTCAGTGCCCCCTCTCTCAGTGCCCCCTCTCTCAGTGCCCTCTCTCTCAGTGCCCTCTCTCTCAGTGCCCTCTCTCTCAGTGCCCCCTCTCTCTCAGTGCCCTCTCTCTCAGTGCCCTCTCTCTCAGTGCCCCCTCTCTCAGTGCCCCCTGTCTCAGTGCCCTGTCTCTGCCCTCTCTCACTGCCCCCTCTCTCGGTGCCCCCTGTCTCAATGCCCTCTCTCAGTGCCCTCTCTCAATGCCCTCTCCCAGTGCCCCCCTCTCCCAGTGCCCCCTCTCTCAGTGCCCTGTCTCTGCCCTCTCTCGGTGCCCCCTGTCTCAATGCCCTGTCTCAGTGCCCCCTCTCTCAGTGCCCTGTCTCTGCCCTCTCTCAGTGCCCTGTCTCTGCCCTCTCTCGGTGCCCCCTGTCTCTGCCCTCTCTCAATGCCCTGTCTCTCAGTGCCCTGTCTCAATGCCCTGTCTCTGCCCTCTCTCACTGCCCCCTGTCCCAGTGCCCTGTCTCTGCCCTCTCTCACTGCCCCCTGTCTCAGTGCCCTGTCTCTGCCCTCTCTCACTGCCCCCTGTCTCAGTGCCCTGTCTCAGTGCCCTCTCTCAATGCCCTCTCTCAATGCCCTCTCTCGGTGCTGCTTGCCCTGGGTTGGGTGGTCAGTGCCGATGGAATGCGCTCACTGCGGCATTTTGCCTGCGCACGCTGTGTAATCCGCCTGCCGCTTACTCCGGGTTAGTCTAGATTCCCATCACGTCGCGTCCTCCTGCTCTCAATCCTCTCGCCGCCGTGTTCTTCCCGCAGGTTGCTGGGGCTCGCTCTGAAAATGGCCAGCACCTTCTCCCGGGTCTTCACCAGCAGGAAGGCTCGGGGCATCCTGACCCTGGTGGGAGCCGGCTCTCTGGCGACTGGATTCCTGCTCTCCAGGGAACATGTGAAGGCATGGAGCGAGCATCGGAAACTCTACCCCGCCAGGTAAGGAACAAATACAACTCAGGGGGGGAGGAGGGGGCAGAGGGAGACCTGGAGTATAATCAGCCGGGCTTGCAATGGAATGAATGCATTGACAATTCAGAATCATCTCAACAAGTTATTGGTAAAAAATGATCGATGTTTGATTATCGGACACCGGTTCACTGGGTTGTCTCGTTCACATCGTTGCAGACTATCTCTTTGTTAAGTCTTCCTATTTAAGTGAAACGGGTGACCCTCCCCAAGGTCAAACAAATGCTGCACCCAACCCCAGTCTGTGCCCCCAAGCCTCCCCCACCCAGTGCCCCGGGACTGCGGGCCAGCTCCAGAGGTCCAGCTCCGGGCAACAGGGTCCACACCTAGCCTCACCAAACTTTACACCCTGACCTGACCATCTTGGGTTAGTCAACCAAGGCTGAGTGGCAGATGGACGCAGCCATGTTTATCTCATCTCCAAAGAACCGTTGTGACAAACGCTGATTAAAACCGCAAGGTTCAAACCTTGACCCCCCCCCCCAGCTCCAAACAGAAAACTTGTCAACACTATTGCCTTTCGAATAAAAAGCATGTTTTAAAAAAAAATCTTTCCCCTATCTCACTGAATGTTTCCTTGATTCACTTGATATCGATTGTTTCACGTAGTTAGCCGGAGTCTTCCGGGATTTAGGAACAGTCCCAAACACTCTGATTATTTGATACAGTTAGAATCCAGCCTGGGATTCGGGCGGAACCAGGAGCTGGCTGAGGGTAACATCAATCCACCCAGCCAAGGTGCCCGTTGGTCATCAGGAGATTAAAGGATCAGCAATAATAAACAGGAGAGCTGGAATTTTATTTCTGAGATGCTGGAAAAGTGAAGAATGCTTCATTCACATCACGTTACAATATTGGGTGTTAGAAAAAACCAGAGATGGATAACCTGAGTGAGCTGGGAGCTGGAATGCGAGCGGAGGTTATTAACAGTCCGCCTATCTGTTTCCCGATAAAACGACTTGCGTTAAATCCGACATCTGCGGACGAGACAGCATTAACCTTTTATTAAACCCTCTAATCCGAAGTTAATCTTGCGCCAGGGTCACAGCTAGAACTCTCCGTCAGATGCAACATGTTGATATATTGTCTTTGGGGTTTGTTTAGCCTTCGGTACTATCCACTGTGGGGGAAAGATTACAGTCAATCCGCTGAGCTGTAACATTGGGTGATCCTCTTAATTCGTCGCTTCAGCCACCACCAATGACACACCTGCCTCTCTCAGCCCTCAATGCTTTCCCCAAACGCAGTTCGAAGAACATCATCTATAATTGCACTGCTTTTTCACACCTCATCATTACATGTTACTGAAACCCGAGTTGGACCTCGTGATCAGCATTGGAACCCAATATATCAGAGGGCAGCACCATATCATTAGAAATAACAGCAGAAAATGCTGTAAAACTCAGCAGGTCAGGCAACATCCGTGGACCCGAAACGTCAACTCAAATTTCTCTCCACGGATGTTGCCTGACCTGCTGAGTTTTACAGCATTTTCTGTTGTTATTTCATAGAAACATAGAAACTAGGAGCAGGAGTAGGCCATTCGGCCCTTCGAGCCTGCTCCGCCATTCAACGAGATCATGGCTGATCATCCAAACCCTAGCACCCGGTCCCTACACCGACAGCCATCCCACCCAAGCCCTATCCCCGTAACCCCACATATTTAATCCCCCCTAACACTAAGGGCCAATTTTTTTTATCATGGCCAATCAACCTAACCCGCACATCTTTGGACTGTGGGAGGAAACCGGAGCACCCGGAGAAAACCCACGCAAACACAGGGAGAATGTGTAAACTCCACACAGACAGTCACCTGAGGCCGGATTTGAACCCAGGTCCCTGGCGCTGTGAGGCAACAGTGCTAACCACTATGCCACCGTGCCACGATTTCCAACATCTGCAGTATTTTGCTACCATATCATTAGACATGTGTATCTACTCTGATGAATTTTATAGTGGTTACCCTGAAAATATATTGTTCATAATGTGCATCAATCTTTGTCTTAATCGCTGACACAAGTGCGCAGGCCCACAGTCAGTAATCTACATGTGGAGGTTTCCTGTCTGTAGGTTAAGTGTGTGCAGGAACATGTTGCTTGTTGGGAAATCAGTTAATGAGATCATCTGCTGGTCAACCAGAGATAAGTGTATTGCTCAGTGTATACTTGGCTGAGCTCCATTAAAAAAAAAAAATTATAATTACGAACCCCAGGTTTAGTGAGAAGACCCAACGGTACAGGACTTCACTGAAGGTGAAAAGAAGAAAAGATGAGGTAAGATTAGAAACAGTGGAGTTAGGCGACACCAATTTTTGGTTTTATAGGGGGAAAGGGAAGACGGAAGGAGGTGAGGAAAGCCACAGTATGTGACCCTGGAAAGAATAGCGAGATGGTGACATGAGTCTTGATTTCAACACAGCGAGATACAGCGAGGATAAAAGAGCGTGCAAAGTGCCTTAATAGGTCTTGGCATGAAGAAGAGAGTAAAGTCCAGAGCTGGACAAATAAAATAGAGACAAGAAAGAGGTAAGGGAGTGATCACCTGTCACATGACAACCCTATTCTTGTAACTTGTGCAAGATTTGAAAACTGGTCTGGTATCGAGGCGCTTGGAGAGAATTGCCCAGTATGAGAAAAGTATTCAAATCTTGCACAGACATTTTATTTTTACAGAGATAAGAGTTGCTGAGGAGAAACAACGTGTTTTTGGTATAAAACAGGAAACTGAGCTTCTTTGAGTCAGTGACAGAGGAGATGTGGGAGCTGCATTTGAGATCTAAAGAATTAGTGAGGCCAAGAATATAAATGGACTTAAAGGTGGAGCCATCAAAGATAAGAGGTGGCTCCTGTTGGCAGGTTATGTGCAAGCATTGGAGAGAGCATATCTTTGAAAAAATAAAAGAAACAAGATTTTCATTGCCTTATCAAAAGGCATAAAAAAGGTGAAGATGTAATGATTCAGCCATCGCACTTGTGAAAGGAGTGAAGGCTGTGTAGTGAGGTTCTGCAACATGAAGGATGTAATAGTTACATAGAATTTACAGCACAGAAACAGGCCATTCGGCCCAACACCCTATGCTCCACACGAGCCTCCTCCCACTCTACTTACTTCATCTCACCTTATCAACATACCTTCTATTCCTTTCTCCCTTGAGGTGAAAGGAAGTTGGATGACGAGGAGATATCCTATATGCAGCTGCTGTGAATTTGAGGCTTGTGTCTACACGTGTCACATGACAAAAGGCAGTAATTTGCAACTTTATGAAAGAAAAGATTTACATTTATATAGAACCCTTCACGGCCCCAGGACATCCCAAAGCACTTTACAACCAATGAAGCATTGTTTTGAAGTGTAGTCACTGTTGTAATGTAGGAAACGCAGCAGCCAATTTGCACACAGCAAGCTCCCACAAACAGCAATGTGATAATGACCGGATCATCTGTTTTTTAGTGATGTTGATTGAGGGATAAATATTGACCCAGGACACTGGGGAGAACTCCCCTGCTCTTCTACAAAATAGTGGCCGTGGGATCTTTTACATCCACCTGAGAGAGCAGAGGGGGCCTCGGTTTAACATCTCATTTGAAAGACGGCACCTCTGACAGTGCGGGGCTCCCTCAGTACTGCGCTGGAGTGTCAGCTTAGATTGTGTGCTCAAGTCTCTGGAGTGGGACTATGAACCCACAACCTGAGTCAGGTAAGAGTGCTACCCACTGACCTAATATCTACCTGCTGCCACACAACAGGGACCTGAGATTTGAGGCCAGTGAAATTATCTGCAGGCAGTGGACTATAGAATTCCATCCCATGTCCAGTCCTCCAGAATAAATTGCTCTGAATTTCAGATTTACAGATCGAATGCACTGGAAGATAACTCGATACAGAAAGAAATAATCAGGATCATTAATAACAACATTGTCGATCCTGTGGTATCTTGACAGCTGTAAAAACCACTGCTACCCTTGGCCTCCTTTCCTGAATTAAAAATTAATTTAATGAAATACACCAAATTTTTTGATATATATATAAATGACCTGGATATTGGAATACAGAGTAGAATTTCTAAATTTGCCAATGACACCAAACTTGGGGGTGTGGCAAACAGTGATGACGATACCAATCGACTGCAACAGGACATAGAAAGGCCAGCAGAATGGGCAGACAAGTGGCAGATGGAATTTAATACAGAGAAGTGTGAGGTGATGCATTTTGGCAGAAGGAACAGGGAGAGGCAATATACACTTAATGGCACAGTTTTAAAGAGTGTGCAGAGACAGAGGGACCTGGGAGTTAATGTGCATAGGTCCCTGAAGGTGGCGGGACACATTGAGAGAGTGGTTAGCAAAGCATATGGGATCTTGGGCTTCATAAATAGAGGTATTGAGTACAAAAGTAGAGAAGTTATGCTGAACCTTTATGAAGTGCTGGTTAAGCCACAACTGGAGTATTGCAACCAGTTCTGGTCACCACACTTTAGGAAGGATGTGAAGTCCCTTGAGAGGGTGCAGAGGAGATTTACCAGAATGGTTCCGGGGATTGGGGATCTTAGCTACAAGGACAGGTTGGAGAAGTTGGATTTGTTTTCATTAGAGCAAAGGAGGTTGAGGGGTGATTTGATAGAGGTGTACAAGATTGTGACGGGTTTGGATAGGCTAGCTGGGGAAAGGCTGTTCCCACTAGTTGATGGTACAAGGACCAGGGGACACAGATTTAAAGTTTTGGGCAAGAGATACAGGGGGGACGTGAGGAAAAACCTTTTTACGCAGCGAGTGGTGAGGACCTGGAACTCGCTGCCGACGGAAGTGGTGGAAGCAGAGACACTCGATGTTTTCAAGGGGAGACTGGATAGGCACTTGAGGGAAATAAACTTGCAGGGCTACGGGGATAGAGCGGGGGAATGGGACTGACTGGATTGCTCTACAGAGAGCCGGCACGGACTCGATGGGCTGAATGGCCTCTTTCTGTGCCATTATGACTCTATGACTTACTCTCCCCAAGCTAAGTTACAGATGTAAATTTAAATATATATATATTGAATAATTAAAAACACCACCTGCTCCATTAATACAATTGTTGATATCATCGAGTTGTAGGCGCAGTCCTTGCATTATTAAAGGTACTTCTAGCAATTGAAATTACAGCGCTCCTGCTGTCTGCTCGTGCTGTCTGCCAGGGCATATATCACCCGGGGGTCCTGCTCTTGTTCAGCACTCAGTCACTCCCGTTGGACACTCAGTCTGTCAGATGAGGATAGGACTGGGCCCAGGTGTCATGGTTGAGATATGATTTCACCTAAACACATTTCAAACACAGGGGCAAATTCAGCGAGACAGTGGCCCCACAATGTCACTCATAAGAACATAAGACGTAGGAGCAGGAGTTGGTCATTTAGCCCCTCGAGCCTGATCCACCATTCAATAAGATCATGACTGATCTGATCTTGGCCTCAACTCCACTTCCCTGCCCACTCCCCATAACCCTCGACTCCCTTATCGTTCAAAAATCGATCTATCTCCACCTTAAATATATTCAATGACCCAGCCTCCACAGCTCTCTGGGGAAGAGAATTCCAAAGATTCACAACCCTCAGAGAAGAAATTCCTCCTCATTTCTAATTTAAAAGGGCGCCCCCTCGACGCGAGTGCAGGGTCAGAGATCGTTTTATAACCTAATAGCCTCAATTCTCCAACCCATGTCTAGTGAGGCTCCGCACTGGGGCGCACAGCCTTGCTGAATTGACCCAATAGCAATATCAGGTCCTAAATCTCCCACCAAGCTTATACCCCTGACGTATTTGGTCATCTGTCCTACTATCTCCTTATTTGGCTCGGTGTCAACGTTTGTCTGATCAGGCTCCTGTGAAGCCCCCTTGGGCTACTCTACTGTGTTAAAGGCGCTATATAAATGCAAGTTGCTGTGGTTGTGTCTTCATTCTGCATTATATTTTCAGTGCTGACTACCCTGACCTCCGAAAGCACAACAACTGCATGTCATCTTGCCTGACCCCTGGTATATATGCCAAGCTTCGGGATAAGACCACACCCAGTGGCTGGACCCTGGATCAGTGCATCCAGACCGGAGTGGACAACCCTGGACACCCCTTCATCAAGATTGTGGGCATGGTAGCAGGCGACGAAGAGTCCTATGAGGTAAAGGGAGTAACTTCTTCCGTTGGTTAAGATTGATGGTGCAGTGAGTGTGGTCACATGGAAACACAGATCGGACTCACTTAAACAAAATCAGTTTGGTCTAACGCAGGGGTAGCATGCATGAGCATCAGTGGAGTACTGACATTACTCAACCTGCAAGTAGACTCTACAATCCACAGGCTCTTAAAAACCAGGCTTGCTGTGACCCAACCAGGACTGGTTAACTTTATCTTCTCATCGCTGCTACTCTTTCCGACCTCGGTGGTGCCCTGAGCTATGGCCTCCGACCCTTCACCTGGCTTTCTGAGGGAACATACGAAATTGACGGGCTGGTCCATCAAGCCTGCTCCACACCTCATGAGGGCCAAGCATCGTGACTAAACACTTCCCGAAGTAAAAGGGAATGAATTATTGTTTAAAACAGGAATATTAAAGGGTACGGAGAGAGTGAGCAGGAGAATGGGAATGGACCAGGTGGATCTTGTGGAGAAAAACACCAGCACAGATTTGAGGGGCTGAATGGCCTTTCTCTGTTGTGTAACTTTCCATGATTCTATGTCAGTTTGGGTGCAAGATTCCAGTGTAAAATGACACGGAGTAAACTCCAACTCAACCTCTAGTGGGTATTGGTGTAGAGCACAAAAACCTGCCCCTAATATGGTCTAACTCAGGGAGTCTGTCAGGTGACTGGTGTAGTGGGTGCTTATATGAGGCTGGGGCTGAATTATTCTTTTTTCATTCCTCAGGACAGTGTAGAGGGAGCTTTACTCTGTATCTAACCCATGCTGTACCTGCCCTGGGAGTGTTTGATGGGACAGTGTAGAGGGAGCTTTACTCTGTATCTAACCCGTGCTGTACCTGCCCTGGGAGTGTTTGATGGGGACAGTGTAGAGGGAGCTTTACTCTGTATCTAACCCGTGCTGTACCTGCCCTGGGAGTGTTTGATGGGACAGTGTAGAGGGAGCTTTACTCTGTATCAAACCCGTGCTGTACCTGCCCTGGGAGTGTTTGATGGGACAGTGTAGAGGGAGCTTTACTCTGTATCTAACCCGTGCTGTACCTGCCCTGGGAGTGTTTGATGGGACAGTGTAGAGGGAGCTTTACTCTGTATCTAACCCATGCTGTACCTACCCTGGGAGTGTTTGATGGGGACAGTGTAGAGGGAGCTTTACTCTGTATCTAACCCGTGCTGTACCTGCCCTGGGAGTGTTTGATGGGACAGTGTAGAGGGAGCTTTACTCTGTATCTAACCCGTGCTGTACCTGCCCTGGGAGTGTTTGATGGGACAGTGTAGAGGGAGCTTTACTCTGTATCTAACCAGTGCTGTACCTGCCCTGGGAGTGTTTGATGGGACAGTGTAGAGGGAGCTTTACTCTGTATCTAACCCGTGCTGTACCTGCCCTGGGAGTGTTTGGTGGGACAGTGTAGAGGGAGCTTTACTCTGTATCTAACCTGTGCTGTACCTGCCCTGGGAGTGTTTGATGGGACAGTGTAGAGGGAGCTTTACTCTGTATCTAACCCGTGCTGTACCTGCCATGGGAGTGTTTGATGGGACTGTGGTTCTTAAATGACATTAGGGTCAAGGCCTCACCCACCTACCCTGACAGTCCCATCCCACCTGCCGACCTTCCCCTGTGCAAAGAACTGTCCCAAGCTCTCTCTTGGCAAAGCCTGCGCTCTCTTACTCTGCTACATGCTCATTGCTGTCAGTGGGACACATTCGCTCAGAGCGGCAGCTTATGGATCACTGACTGAAAGCGTATTAAAGCAAATAAAATGAGAAAATGATTAACATCAACAGAGATTAAACTAACAGACGTTCCAGTCTGCGGTGTTTAATGACAAGCTGATAGGTGCTCATTACCCAAAGACATTCAGACTGAACTGTTACAGTATAATTTACACATTTGTGTTGTTAATCAGTTACGTCCTGAACTTACTGACATGAATCAGTCATTCATGAAAGAAAGACTTATGAAATAATACTGAGCAGCCTGCTGGTGGCGCTGTCCAGAGAGAGTATAAATACTCGGGCACGGGCCCAGCTTGCGCAGGACATTCTTAACAGGAACTAGTGAAGGATACAACTAGATCTCCATGTTGTAAAACAGTTGATTAAAGCTTTGTTTAACGCTTAGACCAAGTGCCTAGTAGTTTTCTTACGTCACGACCCACATCACCATTTCTGGTGACATTCAATGTTTCAACAACCAGATCGTTTTAACTATTTGACATCTATTCATCGCGGTTTCCTAGGTTGTGCATCAGGAATAGAATCACACACATTACAGAGGTGAATGCAACACCAAGATGCTTTTGACTGACCACAGTCATACCACACAGTGCTTGGTACAAAGAGAGAAGGGCTACAGCAACAGAGTGTGGGGGTGGTGGGAGTAGTAGGTTAGTCATTGGCTTTCCATCTCTGGATATTGGGTCGCATCCAGCTCAGACTGATGGCATGAAGGACTCCTCTGACAGCAGGAATTCTATGTGAAATGACTCTCAGCAATCCCAATGTATCTAAATCTCTATATAACCCGAGCTGTACCTGCCCTGGGAGTGTTTGATGGGACAGTGTAGAGGGAGCTTTACTCTGTATCTAACCCGAGTTTACCTGCCCTGGGAGTGTTTGATGGGACAGTGTAGAGGGAGCTTTACTCTGTATCTAACCCGTGCTGTACCTGCCCTGGGAGTGTTTGATGGGACAGTGTAGAGGGAGCTTTACTCTGTATCTAACCCGTGCTGGACCTGCCCTGGGAACCATACATTGGATTGCCAAAATCTTCCATTCCTCTGCACTAAGATACCTTGCCTTGATGAGCATAAAAACCAAACGTCTTGCGACTCTTCTCAGCAATTTTGTTTAAAACAATCAGCAAATTGTCTACAATTGTAAAGAAGGAGCGGTCACGTTTCTACCACCTCTGAAAACTTGTTGATGAGTCGACCAGTGACTGTTCCTAATGTTCTGTGCGTGCCTGTATCTTATTCCATTTATTGTGCTGAGTTCTTTGGTGTTGCTTGACCCTTCCTTCATGGAACACTTCCTAACGATGTCTCCTCCAATGATACAGGTCTTTGCTGACATTTTTGACCCTGTGATTATGGAAAGGCACAATGGATACGACCCGAAGACCATGAAACACCCCACGGACCTGGACGCAAGCAAAGTGAGTAGGAGAGGTGTATTGTTTTAATATCATTAAAACAAACTAGTGAGCAACAACTTGCACTTAATATAACACCTTTAATAAGAACATAAGAAGTAGGAGCAGGAGTCGGCCATTCGGCCCCTCGAGCCTGCTCCGCTATTCAATAAGATCATGTCTGATCATTGACCTCAACTCCACTTTCCCGCCCGATCTCCATATCCCTTGATTCCCCTCGAGTCCAAAAATCTATCGATCTCAGTCTTGAATATACTCAACGATTCAGCATCCACAGCCCTTTGGGGCAGAGAATTCCAAAGATTCACAACCCTCTGAGTGAAGAAATTCCTCCTCATCTCAGTCTTAAATGGTCGACCCCTTATCCTGAGACTGTGCCCCCTGGTTCTAGATTCTCCAGCCAGGGGGAAACAAACTCTCAGCATCGACCCTGTCAATCCCCCTCAGAATCTTGTATGTTTCAATGAGATCACCTCTCATTCTCCTAAACTCCAGAGAGTAGAGGTCCAATCTGCTCAATCTCTCCTCATAGGACAACCTTCTCATCCTGAGAATCAATCTAGTTAATGTGGAAAAATGCTCCAAGGTGCTTCACAGAGGCGTAAGGAGAAAATGGACCCTGAGCCAAAGAAGGCGATATTTGGGAGGGTGACCTAAAGCTTGTCAAAGAGATGGGTTTTAAAAATAGCTTGCATTTATATAGCGCAAGTGTGGAGACTAGGCGGGTGAAGGCACAGCCATCAGTGGCGGGGTGAAGGGAGGGGGCTGCACAACATAAGAACATAAGAAATAGGAGCAGGAGTAGGCCATTCAGCCCCTCGAGCCTGCTCCGCCATTCAATGAGATCATGGCTGATCTTCTACCTCATCTCCACTTTCCTGCACTATCCCCATATCCCTCGATTCACTTAATATCCAAAAATCTGTCGATCTCTGTCTTGAATATACTCAACGACTGAGCCTCCACAGCCCTCTGGGGCAGAGAATTCCAAAGATTCACCGCCCTCTGAGTGAAGAAAATTCTCCTCATCTCAGACCTAAATGGCTGACCCCTTATTCTGAGACTGTGACCCCTGGTTCTCGACTCCCCAGCCAGGGGAAACATCCTCCCTGCATCTACCCTGTCAAGCCCCGTAAGAATTTTGTATGTTTCAATGAGATTTTGTATGTTTCAATGAACCCAGAGTCAGAGGGGTTCGGGAGGTTTTAACGCTGGAGGTTACAGAGATCGGGAGGGGCAAGGTCGCGAAGAGCTTCAAATACAAGGAGAGTTTTTAAATTGAGACATTGGGCGACTGGGAACCAGTGTAGGTCAGTGAGGACAAGGGCTGTTGGGAGAGTGGGACTTGGTGCAGAATAGGACATGGGCATCAGAGTTTTGGATGAGCTGACTGACATGAACCTTGTCATTCATGTGAAAATGACTCATGTAATAATACTGGGCGGCCTGCTGGTGGCGCTGTCCAGGGAGAGTATAAATACTCGGGCATGGGCCCAGCTTGTGCAGGACATTCTTTAACAGGAACCAGTGAAGGACACAACTAGACCTCCATGTTGTAAAACAGTTGATTAAAGCCTTGTTTAACGCTTAGACCAAGTGCCTAGTAGTTTTCTTACGTCACGGATGTTTATCGAAGGTGGGTGAAGGCCAGCCAGCAGAGCATTGGAATAGTTAAGTCTGGAGGTGACAAAGGCATGGGTTCGGGTTTTTGCAGCAGATGGGCTGAGGTAGGAGATGGAGGCGGGTGATGGTCAATCTTTATTTTTTCTAGATGTGAATGTGGAACAGGGTCCTAATAAATTCAGTGCTGCATCAACTCTGTCAAAAAGGAACTAGATAAATAGCTGGTTGGGAATGGGATTAGAAGTTATAGGGATAGGTACAGACTGAGATGATTCTTCTTCTTCTTAGGCAGCCCCTCGGAACCGAGGATGACTTGCTTCCACATTTAAAATGAGTTCTCAGGTGACTGATGAGTCCAATGCGGGACCTGCAGTTTCTGTCACAGGTGGGGCAGATGGTGGTTGAAGGGGCGGGTGGGTGGGGTGCTTGGGTTGACGTGCGCTCCTTGCGCTGCCTACGCTTGGCTTCCGCTTGCTCCCGGCGAAGAGACTCGAGGTGTTCGGCGCCTTCCCGGATGCTTCTCCTCCACTTTGTGCAGTCTTGGGCCAGGGATTCCCAGGTGTCGATGGGGATGTTACACTTTTCCAAGGAGGCTTGGAGGGTGTCCTTGAAGCGTTTCATCTGCCCACCTGGGGCTTTAAATGATTGAGCATTTTATGAGACTCAATGGTTCCTGTGCTGCTGGAGGTTAGGGGTCAGGTCAAAATTCAATAGTGGAGATGTGAGGCTGCATGAGTATTTAAAAAGAGCATTCTCGCAGGAGATTAAATGGGTGGGTAGAGTCTATGATAGGGGAGAGTGTACATGGGCTGTGGGAGGAGATTAAATGGGTGGGTAGAGTCCATGATAGGGGAGAGTGTACACGGGCTGTGGGAGGAGATTAAATGGGTGAGTAGAGTCCATGATTGGGGAGAGTGTACACGGGCTGTGGGAGGAGATTAAATGGGTGGGTAGAGTCCATGATAGGGGAGAGTGTACATGGGCTGTGGGAGGAGATTAAATGGGTGGGTAGAGTCCGTGATAGGGGAGAGTGTACACGGGCTGTGGGAGGAGATTAAATGGGTGGGTAGAGTCGATGATAGGGGAGAGTGTACACGGGCTGTGGGAGGAGATTAAATGGGTGGGTAGAGTCTGTGATAGGGGAGAGTGTACATGGGCTGTGGGAGGAGATTAAATGAGTGGCCAATGGAAATAAAACTCGGGAGAGGTGTAAAACGGGCTGCCGACTCACCTGTTTTACTATCACACAGAGTCAGGATTTACCGCCATGAGTTTAGTGCCACTTCCAAGAGGCTTTGTGAGGATCCAGTCCAGGACTGTGAGGGACACTTCATCCACAAACTGACTCAGCCAAGCACAAACGCTGAATTAATTCTCTGTGTTCTTTTTTCAGATTAGAAATGCACAGTTTGATGAGAATTATGTTCTCTCCTCACGTGTGAGGACCGGTCGCAGCATCCGTGGGCTCAGTATGCCTCCTGCCTGCACTCGGGCTGAGAGGAGAGAGGTGGAGAAGGTGACTGTCGAAGCACTGGCCGGCTTAAAAGGGGACCTCGCCGGAAAATACTACAGTCTGTCCAGTATGACCGACAAGGAGCAGCAGCAACTCATTGACGTAAGACATCGAACTCGCACTTAAGCTTAATTATAGGGGACTGGCTGGTGCAGTGGGCTGGACAACTGCATTTCCCATCTGGGTCAAATTCAGACAGATTCCGGGAGGAAAGATTCCTGTGTCTGTAAAGGCTTCAACTTTGAAAGACTTTGGGAAGTCTAATAGGCAAGAGCTCACAATTACTGCCCCTCATTCTATGTCCTGGGAGTGTTTGATGGGACAGTATAGAGGGAGCTTTTCTCTGTATCTAACCCGTGCTGTACCTGCCCTGGGAGTGTTTGATGGGACAGTGTAGAGGGAGCTTTACTCTGTATCTAACCCGTGCTGTACCTGCCCTGGGAGTGTTTGATGGGACAGTGCAGAGGGAGCTTTACTCTGTATCTAACCCGTGCTGTACCTGCCCTGGGAGTGTTTGATGGGACAGTGTAGAGGAAGCTTTACTCTGTATCTAACCCCATGCTGTACCTGCCCTGGGAGTGTTTGATGGGACAGTGCAGAGGGAGCTTTACTCTGTATCTAACCCGTGCTGTACCTGCCCTGGGAGTGTTTGATGGGACAGTGTAGAGGGAGCTTCACTCTGTATCTAACCCGTGCTGTACCTGCCCTGGGAGTGTTTGATGGGACAGTGTAGAGGAAGCTTTACTCTGTATCTAACCCGTGCTGTACCTGCCCTGGGAGTGTTTGATGGGACAGTGTAGAGGGAGCTTTACTCTGTATCTAACCCGTGCTGTACCTGCCCTGGGAGTGTTTGATGGGACAGTGTAGAGGGAGCTTTACTCTGTATCTAACCCCATGCTGTACCTGCCCTGGGAGTGTTTGATGGGACAGTGTAGAGGGAGCTTTACTCTGTATCTAACCCCATGCTGTACCTGCCCTGGGAGGGTTTGACGGGAAAGTCTAAATTGCAATCTGAAGTCTCTGGAGTGGGGCTTGAATGAACAACCTTCTGACTATTGTGGACTTTTGAACATCCCCATTTTTAATCGCTCCACCATTGGCGGCCGTGCCTTCAGCTGCCAATGCGCTAAGCTCTGGAATTCCGTCCCTAAACCTCTTCGCCTCTCTTTCTTCCTTTAAGACTCTCCTTAAAACCTACCTCTTCGTCCAAGCTTTTGGTCTCCTGCCCTAACATCTCCCCATCTGGCTCGGTGTCCAATTTATTTTTTGGTAACGCTCCTGTGAAGTACCCTGGGATGTTTTACAATGTTAAAGGTGTTATATAAATATAAGTTGTTGCTGACTCCAATGCAAGAGGGCTACCACTGTGCCACGACTGACATCGGCTTCCGTCTGTCAATAGTTTAGTTTCTAACATTACTTGGTCCTGCGAGTAAACAGGTTTAATGATTATAACCATTTCTTTCCGTAGGCTCACTTCTTGTTTGACAAGCCAGTGTCACCTTTGCTGACTTCCTCAGGGATGGCCAGGGATTGGCCTGATGCCCGTGGGATCTGGTAAGTCCACCGGTGCGACTGTCCCGTCCTCATGTCCCACTCGCGGTCAGAAGGGCTGCCCTGGGCCTCCAGAAAGCCTGGGCCGTTCAGGGGTGATGTCAGGAAGCACTTCTTCACACAAAGGGCAGTGGAAATCTGGAACTACCCCGCCCGCGTAAGCTGTCGAGGCCGGGGGGGGAGTCGATTGAAAATTTCAAAACTGAGATCGAAAGATTTTTGTTAGACAAGGGTATTAAGGGTTACGGAACCAAGGCGGGTAAGCTGGAGTTAAGATAGAGATCAGCCAGGATCTAATTGAATGGCGGAACGGGCTCGAGGGGATGAATGTCCTCCTCCACTGGCTAGAAAGTAAAGCTGTTGGGCCAGGTCTCCCAGTGGAGTCTTCTGTTGAGCCTATTTCTTCTGGTGGGTATCTCTCGTATATCACTGAAGTCAGGGTCGCCGTTGGCGAAGAGAATGTCAGTTTACAAATACGGCCAATTGCACAAGGAGCCAGATCTACAACAACAACAACGACTTGTATTTATATAGCGCCTTTAACGTAGTATAACGTCCCAAGGCGCTGCACAGGAGTATTTTAAGACAAAAAAATTTGACACCGAGCCACATAAGGAGAAATTAGGGCAGGTGACCAAAAGCTTGGTCAAAGAGGTGGGTTTTAAGGAGCGTCTTAAAGGAGGAGAGAGAAGGTAGTGAGGTTTAGGGAGGGAATTCCAGCGCTTAGGGCCCAGGCAACAGAAGGCACGGCCACCAATGGTGGAGCGATTATAATTGAGTACAGGAACAAGGATGTCTTGCTGCAGTTGTACAGGGCCTTGGTGAGACCACATCTTGAGTATTGTGTGCAGTTTTGGTCGCCTTATCTGAGGAAGGATGTTCTTGCCATGGAAGGAGTTCAGTGAAGATTCACCAGGCTGATACCTGGGATGGCAGGAATGACGTATGAGGAGAGATTGGGTCGATTAGGCTTATACTCGCTGGAGTTTAGAAGAATGAGAGGGGATCTTATTGAAACTTATAAAATTCTGACAGGACTGGACAGACTAGATGCAGGAAGGATGTTCCCGATGGTCAGGGAGTCCAGAACCAGGGGTCACAGTCTAAGGATAAGGGGTAAGCCATTTAGGACAGAAATGAGGAGGAATTTCTTCACCCAGAGAGTGGTGAACCTGTGGAATTCTCTACCACAGAAGGCAGTAGAGGCCAATTCATTAAATATATTCAAGAAGGAGTTGGATATATTTCTTAAGGCTAAAGGGATCAAGGGATATGGGGAGAAAGCAGGGGCCGGGTACTGAAATTGGATGATCAGCCATGATCGCATTGAATGGCGGAGCAGGCTCGAGGGGCCGAACGGCCTACTCCTGCTCCTATCTTCTATGTTTCTAATCAGGGATGCTCAAGAGGCCAGAATTAGAGGAGTGCAGATATCACAGAATCACAGAATCACAGAAACCCCACAGTGCAGATAGAGGCCATTTCGGCCCATCGAGCCTGCACCGACGCATATCCCACCCGATCCCCGTAACCCCTACACCAACACATATCCCACCCTATCCCCGTAACCCCATGTATTTAATCCCCCTAACACTAAGGGTCAATTTATCATAGCCAATCAACCTAACCCGCACATCTTTGGGGGGTTGTGGGGCTGAAGGAGATTACAGAGATAGGAAGGGGCGAGGCCATGGAGGGATTTGAAAACAAGGTTGAGAATTTTGAAATCGAGGCGCTGCTTAACCGGGAGCCAATGTAGGTCAGCTAACACTGTTTAATCCCAGTGATGGAGTCGATACACTCACTCCCACTCAGGACCAGAGAGTTTTTCATCTAAAAGCGTCAAGGAGGCCAGCAAGGTTGAAAAAATGTAGCAGAAATTGACAAAATAAATTGTGACACCAAGCTTGGGTTGTGGGAGAAAGGGAAAACTGAGGGAGGTGAGGAGTTCTACAGGTTTGAGATCCTGGGAACGATTGAGTTAGAAGAGAAATGGGAGCGACGAACATAGGAACAGCAGGAGGCCATTCAGCCCCTCAAGTCTGTTCTGCCAAGAGATCATGACTGATCTGTGACCTAACTCCATATCCCTTAATACAAAAATCTGTTTCAGTTTCTACACGGTGAGGAATTTTCAATTTTAAACAGAATAATTTCCTGCCTTTTCCGCGGAGCTTGTCACTGGCTGCTGATTGGTGCAGGCACCTGGGGCGGGGGGGGAGAAAGACTGGGGAATGGGGGCTTGTGGGAGATGGAGTCTCGGGAATGGGGGCTTGTGGGAGAGAGAGACTGGGGAATGGGGCTCGGGGGAGAGAGAGAGAGAGACTGGGGAATGGGGGCTCGGGGAGAGAGAGAGACTGGGGAATGGGGCTCGGGGGAGAGAGAGAGACTGGGGAATGGGAGCTCGGGGGGGGGAGAGAGCGGGACTGGGGAATGGGGACTCAGGGAGAGAGAGGGAGACTTGGGAATGGGGGCTCGGGGGAGAGAGAGACTGGGGAATGGGGGCTCGGGGGAGAGAGAGACTGGGGAATGGGGACTCGAGGGGAGAGAGAGAGACTGGGGAATGGGGACTCGAGGGGAGAGAGAGACTGGGGAATGGGGACTCGAGGGGAGAGAGAGAGACTGGGGAATGGGGACTCGAGGGGAGAGAGAGAGAGACTGGGGAATGGGGACTCGAGGGGAGAGAGAGAGAGACTGGGGAATGGGGGCTCGGGGGAGAGAGAGAGACTGGGGAATGGGGACTCGAGGGGAGAGAGAGAGACTGGGGACTCGGGGAGAGAGAGAGACTGGGGAATGGGGACTCGGGGAGACTGGGGAATGGGGGCGAGGGAGAGACTGGGGAATGGGGGCTCGGGGGAGAGAGAGACTGGGGAATGGGGGCTCGGGAGGTGGGAGAGAGACTGGGCAATGGGGACTCGGGGGAGGGAGAGACTGGAAATGGGGACTCGGAGAGCGGGACTGGGGAATGAGGACTTGGGGCGAGAGGGAGACTGGAAATGGGGGCTCGGGGGAGAGAGGGCCTGGGGAATGAGGACTCGGGGAGAGAGGGAGACTGTGGAATGGGGGCTCAGGGATAGAGACGCTGTGGAATGGGGGCCCTGTATTATCCTCACCAATGTACTCTAGAAATCTGCACAGAAACACACAAAATTTTAATTTGAAATTGTGTTATGGGGCACAACTGTGAGTGAATGGTGATTCGACTGAATATCTGTTTTAAATCTCACATCAGAGCTCCCGAATCTGACTTTATACATTCGCATAATCGCTGGTCCCAGTTGCTATAGTTACAAGGCAACTTGACAACAGACAGCAGAACATTCGCTGTATTAGTCGCGCCACACAAGTGCCAGGCAATGTCCATCTCCAACAAGCGAAAGTCTAACCATCGCCCCTTGACATTCAACGGCATTACCATCACCGAATCCCCCACCATCAACATCCTGGGGGTCACCATTAACCAGAAACTTAACTGGACCAGCCACATAAATACTGTGGCAACAAGAGCAGGTCAGAGGCTGGGTATTCTGTGGCAAGTGTCTCACCTCCTGACTCCCCAAAGCCTTTCCACCATCTAAAAGGCACAAGTCAGGAGTGTGATGGAATACTCTCCACTTGCCTGGATGAGTGCAGCTCCAACAACACTCAAGAAGCTCGACACCATCCAGGACAAAGCAGCCCGCTTGATTGGCACCCCATCCACCACCTTAAACATTCACTCCCTCCACCACCGGCGCACCATGGCTGCAGTGTGTACCATCTACAAGATGCACTGCAGCAACTCGCCAAGGCTTCTTCGGCAGCACCTCCCAAACCCGCGACCTCTTCCACCTAGAAGGACAAGGGCAGCAGGCGCATGGGAACACCACCACCTCCAAGTTCCCCTCCAAGACACACACCATCCTGACTTGGAAATTTATCGGCCGATCCTTCATCGTCGCTGGGTCAAAATCCTGGAACTCCCTCCCTAACAGCACTGTGGGAGCACCTTCACCACACGGACTGCAGCGGTTCAAGAAGGCGGCTCACCACCACCTTCTCGAGGGCGATTAAGGATGGGCAATAAATGCCGGCCTTGCCAGCGACGCCCACATCCCATAAACGAATAAAAAAAACAACAATAAAACTATACAGGGCAAGCCTGGACTGTAGCAGGACTTGAATTCCCCGAACCGTCGATTCTCTCAGTGGATTAGCGGGGCTCAGTATCAGCCTGGTGGAGTGGAGACTGTTTGATTTATATCTTTATATATTGAAGAAGCCAGGCTGCAGCATGCACACCGGCCCAAAGCCAAACCAATCAGACTGGGTATTGCAAACAATAGGAAACACAGGTCAGCGAGCAGCTGCAGAGAGAAAGCAGGCTGGCATTTAATGATAATTGTGGATGAGAAAGGCCATTCGGCCCCTCTTAATTCATTCATCGAGAAAGGCCCTACTATCCCTCCCCCACTACTGCAGCATCCATTTGTTTCTTAAATAATTCCAGGGTTTTCACCGTTATTCTACCTGGGAGTCTGTTCCATGCATTGGTCACTGTGTGTGAAGAATTTCTTGATAGAATCATAGAAGTTTACAGCACAGGAGGAGGCCACTCGGCCCATCGTGTCCGTGCCGGCTGACAAAGAGCTCTCCCGCCTAATCCCACTTTCCAGCTCTTGGTCCGTAGCCCTGTAGGTTACGGCACTTCAAGTACATATCCAAGTACTTTTTAAATGTGATGAGGGTTTCTGCCTCTCCCACCCTTTCAGGCAGTGAGTTCCAGACCCCCACCGCCCTCTGGGTGAAGAAAGTTCTCCTCAACTCCCCTCTAATCCTTCTACCAATTACTTTAAATCTCTGCCCCCTGGTTATTGACCTCTCTGCTAAGGGAAATAGGTCCTTCCTATCCAGGCCCCTCATAATTTTATACACCTCAATTAAATCTCCCCTCAGCCTCCTCTGTTCCAAAGAAAACAACCCCAGCCTGTCCAATCTTTCCTCGTAGCTAAAATTCCCCAGTCCTGGGGGCAACATCCTGGTCAATCTCCTCTGAAATCAATCTTAGATTTACCTCCTATCAGTTTAGAACCTTCTGTCCTGCTCTCACCCATTAATTTAAAGTAATATTCCAGATAATTGGCAAAACAACCACGGGGGGGGGGGGGGGGGGGGAGGGGAGATGAGGAGAATTTTAATTTTTTTACGCAGCGAGTTGTTGTGATCTGGAATGCGCTGCCTGAAAGGGCGGTGGGAGCAGATTCAATAGTAACTTTCAAAAGGGAATTGGATAATTAGTTGAAAAGGAAAAAAAAATACAGGGCTGTGGGGAAAGAGCAGGGGGGAGTGGGACTAATTGGATCGCTCTGTCAAAGAGCCAGCACAGGTGTGATGGGCCGAATGGCCTCCTTCTGTGCTGTAAGATTCTATGGGCTGGATTTTCATTGAGGAAGCGTGTAGGAGGCGGGTCTACAACTTTTGGGGTTGTAGTCCCACCTCCATCGAGTTGTGGCCAACCCACGCGAATTTCCCTTGATTGACCTTGTTGAACCCGCCCAGTGGGCTCAGCAGGCCAATTAAGGGCCACCCGGCAACAGGCGACGTCACAGATTGACATTTCATCTGTCAAAAGCTTTTGACAGATGAAATATCAGCGTTTGACAGCTGTTTGAAGCTGTCAAACACTGACAATCTGTACTCCAAGTTAATTCCTTCCTCTCAGGCTGATTTAGAGATCTCTCCAGAACAGAAAGCAGAGGCTGCAACTTTTGACAGCTGGCGGCCATTCTGCTTTCTGTGCCGGTGAGATGAGGGACTCCCGAGACCTAAAGGAAGGAAGGCTGTAAAGGTAAGTAAAACGTCTTTAAACACTTTACACACACCAAACACACTTACCTCTACACTCATGCACCCATCACTCACCTAACACCGGACATCTCGAACACTCCAAGCCCTTCAGCCCGACGGTCCGCCTCGCTAACTTGGCGTGGTTTGGAGCCGTCGGGAATCCCACACTTCAGCAATAAAAATAGGGATGAGGCTAAAAACTGCCTGTTAACTACCTGTTAACAGGCAGTTAATTGGCACTAATCCCCTTCCCGCCTCGGGGAGGCGGCTCCCAGCACAGGTCGGGTACCCGCCTCCTTTGAAACTGGCATGGAGGCGGGTTCGGGGCGGGATGGGTTCGTGCCCCCCGATTTTGAGATTTTAACCCCCCACACGCCTCCAATCCCGCTTCCATGGCGCAATGAAAATCCTGCCCTATGAGTTACCTTCTCCATTCAGCAACAGTTAGTTTTTATATAGCATCTTTATCATAGAAAAATGCCTCAAGGCACTTTACAGAGACGTCATCAAGTAAATATGGATCTCCAACCAAAGAAAGAGATGTGAGGAGGGGTGACTAAAAGCTTGATCAAAGAGGTGGGTTTTAAGAAGATGCTTAAAGGAGGAGAGAGAGGTGGAGAGGCGGAGAGGTTTAGGGGTGATGGGAGGGAATTCCAGAGCTTGGGGCCTAAGTGGCTGAAGTCAGGGTCGCCAATGGCGGGGTGAAGGGAGGGGGGGAAATGCGCCACGTCAGAGTCAAAGGAACGGAGATTTGGCGGGGGGGTATTTGTAGGGCTGGAGGAGATTGTGGAGATAGGGAAGAGGTGAGGTCATGAAGAAATTTAAACACGAGGATGATAAATCTAAATTTGAGACATTGGGGGACCTGGAAGCAATGTAGGCCCGCAAGGACAAGATGGTGCACCAAGGTGATGTTGTGTTAGTGAGTGTTTCTAGGTATAAATGCACCTAAAGTAGAGTCTATTTTTTTTAACTACCTAAAGTGCTCTGTTCCCTCCTGCTCTACAGGCACAACAATGAGAAGACTTTCCTAATCTGGGTGAACGAGGAGGACCACACTCGGGTCATCTCCATGGAGAAGGGTGGCAACATGAAGAGGGTCTTTGAGAAATTCTGTCGTGGCCTCAAAGAGGTAAACTAGATTCCAAGCAACAACCAATCCACCAGGATTGATAAAGGGTTTTGACCTGAAACGTTGACTCTAATTTCTCTCCACGGATGTTGCCTGGCCTGCTGAGTTTTTCCAGCATTTTGTGTTGTTATTTCGGATTTCCAGCATCTGCAGTATTTTGCTATCGAGCCAATCCACCAGGATCCCCTCTCCACTGTCATAGAATCTTAAAGCACAGAAGGAGGCCATTCGGCCCATCGTGCCTGTGCCGGCTCTTTGAAAGAGCTCTCCAATTAATCCCACTCCCCCTGCTCTCTCCCTCAGAGCCCTGCACGTTTTTCCCCTTCAAGAATATATCCAATTTTGATAGAGTAGAGAGGTAGAAACTGTTTCCAGTGGCAGGAGGGTCGGTAACCAGAGGACACGAATTTAAGATAATTGACAAAAGAATCAGAGGAGGAGATGAGGAGAATGTTTTTACGCAGCGAGTTGTTGTGATCTGGAACGCGCTGCCTGAAAGGGCGGTGGAAGCAGATTCAATAGTAACTTTCAAAAGGGAATTGGAGAAATACTTGAAGGAGAGAATGTGCAGGGCTCTGGGAGAAAGAGCAGCGGGGAGTGGGACTAATTGGAGAGCTCTTTCAAAGAGCCGGCACAGGCACAATGGGCTGAATGGCCTCCTTCAGTGCTTTAAGATTCCATGGGGGAGAAATTCAGTATTGCCCCATTTGGGGCGCAATTATTGGCCGGGCGCAAAGTTTAGCGCCTGGCGCTAATTATCGCCTCCGACTGCAAACTTGGCTTCTATCGCCCCTGGAGGTGATTGGAGCGCTAAATCAGGCGCTTCACACCTGTCTTAAGGCGCAAAGGCCGAGGAGCGAGACGCTACCTCAGAGCGCGGGTGAATCTCATGTGATGTCAGTCAGCAATGGAACACAGACACACTGGCACCGGCCAGTTCTTAAAGGGGAGGGTCGACCTTGCTCTCCAGCCACACCCTGCTCATTACAGCCTTGAATCTCGGCCTGGAGAGACCTGTACATCAAATCTGCTGGAAAGAACAATGGAGAGACCCAGGGAAAGAGCTCAGAGTGCAGCCCCCACAGTCTCTTCTAAATCGATACAAGGAAGGGCAAATCAAAACCAACCTGCAAAGTGTTGCTCAGTCCCCAAAACTCCTTCACACAGCGTTGAATCTCTCCAGAAGTCAGTCTCTCTCTCTCTCTCTCTCTCTCTCTCTCTCCCTCTCTCTCCCTCTCAGACTGCGTGGTGCAAAAATGTCACCAACAAAAAAAGGCAGGAAGCGGCCGCCTTTAAATAGCGCTCCCCCAGTCCCTTCCTGACTGCAAAACGCTCCCCTCAACCTGTCGTTGCTAGCGGCAGGCAGTAAGGCAGGGGGCGCCACTCAATATCCGGTCCGAGGCATTGCGCACTCGACTGACGTCATGATCTGCCGGCGCAGGGGATCGTGGCGGTAGTGTTTAGCGCCGCCGCAAAATGTCTGGTCAATTTCGCGAGTTGCGCAAACATCGCCGCGCCCGGGCGCTCGTTGCTTTGTGTCCCATTAGCGCCCTCTTAAGGCGCTAATGGGAGGCGCAAACCAACTGAATTTTTCCCCCTGTGGTTCTATTCTAAAGTGTTTCGGGAAGAAACGTTCGCCGTTCTGGTGAAGGGTTTCCCCTGGATAGATCCCCTCCTCTTTACTTTCAGACACTGCCCTTTGTTTCCGTCACGCCCTCTTTAAATTTCAGGTTTCCGCCCCGCTCCTTCAATTTAGCTCAGAATTGTTCAGCTTTCCAGTTAATCCTGGCGTTTGGATGTCTCACTAAAGACCGCAGCGCATTTCACTTTCCACAACCTCCCTTGAATTTAAATAGGAACTAGATTACTGCACCAAAACCGGCTGTGTGGGATTTGCTCAGTTGAACAGAGCTCTATTCACTGCAGTTTCCCCGCCAACGCAAACTCTTGTTGTGGTGCCTGCCATCAATCTTGGCTTTTTGCAACATTGACCTTTCCATCACCTGGTTTCTTAAACCCTGCAAGATGACAGCAAGCGGCAGCAGACACTGAGTGGTGCCTGGAGAAGTTCCAGTTCACCGAGGGTGTTTTGTAATGAATTCTGCAGCCAGCGGCCCTTATGGCGAAAAAGTCCCAAACATCATTTCAGAGTAATTGTCCCTTCAGTTTACTCCTGCTGTGTGCAGAAGGTGCTGACTCGTACTGGGGTATTGTTCCACAGGTACTGGACAACCCTCTGGTATCTCTCAAAGTGACAGTTCATCCATGCCTTTGTTAGCTCCAAACTCGACTATTCCAACGCTCTCCTGCCTGATCTTCCACCCTCCATAAACTTGAGCTCATCCAAAACTCCCCGTGTCCTAACTCGCACCGAGTCCCGTTCACCCATCACCCCCTGTGCTCGCTGACCAACACTGGCTCCCGGTCTGGCAACGCCTCGATTTCAAAATTCTCATCCTTGTTTTCAAATCCTTCCATGGCCCCTCGCCCCTCCCTATCTCTGTAACCTCCTCCAGCCCCACAACCAATGTTCCCTTTAAGATGTGCAGCCATGCGCCCAAAAAATAATTAAAAGTGACATTGCCTACAACCCCCACCTCCCCCCCCCCCCCCCGCACCGAGATCTCTGCGCTCCTCCAATTCTGGCCTCTTGAGCCTCCCCGATTTCCATCGCTCCAACATTGGCGGCCGTGCCTTCAGCTGCCTGGGCCCTAAGCTCTGGAATTCCCCCCCTAAACCTCTCCGCCTCTCTTTCCTCCTTTAAGATGCTCCTTAAAACCTACCTCTGCCCGAATTTCTCCTTATATGGCTCGGTGTCAAATTTTGTCTGATAACACTCCTGTGAAACACCTTGGGATGTTATACTACGTTAAAGGCGCTATTTAAATGCAAGGTGTTGTTGAGTGAAATGTCTCTGGTGTACGGTTCACCCACTGGGCAACATCAACTTCCAATTGACCTAAACATTTTGCTCACGAGAGGATATATCCCAACAATCGAAGTCACATAACAAGAGAAGCAGATCTCATTCAATAAGCCCACCAACCTCTAGCAACTGAATGGAAATCTTTATCCTCTAGGTGAACGTCTTGTATTGACACAGCACCTTATCACATCTCTCAGAAACTCCTCAAAGAGTTTCACGTAGAACTTTGAAGCTCAAGGGCGGTTGCTATCTGGGAAAACCCCAACACAACCATGAGGTGAATGACCAGCTGGTGGTTTGGGTTGAGGGGGAATGTTGGCCAGGAAGCTGGGAGAATTCCAAGCTCATCATCCATTAGTGCCATGGGATCTTTACCATCTATCTAAACGACAAGAGGAGAGCACCTCTGACAATTCACTCCCTCAGCACAGCACTGAACTGTCACCTAGATTAGGAGCTCAAGCCCCTGATAGGGAGTGTGAAGCCACAACTTATGACCCAGAGGTGAGAATGCTACTGACTGAGCAGAGTTGAAAACTTATGCTTGTCCATCTAGGACCTTATTACTACATTTTACTGGAGCTCAACTTCTTTACCCAGAGAGTGGTGAGAATGTGGAACTCGCTGCCACAGGGAGTGGTTGAGACCAATAGTATCGATACATTCAAGGAGAAGCAAGATAAACACGAGGGAGAAAGGAATAGAAGGATATGCTGATGGGTTTAGATGAAGAGGTGTGGAGCATAAACACCGGCACGGACCCGTTGGGCCGAATGGCCTGTTTCTGTACATTCTATGAAATTTTATCTGTGTCCTTTTACTCTTCCCAACTCCGGGAATGTAGGTCAGATGTTTGGGTCCTTCACACACGCTGAGCTTTGATATGAACAATGTTTCTTTTAGGTTGAGAAACTGATCGCTGAGAAAGGCTGGGAGTTCATGTGGAACGAGAATCTTGGCTACATTCTGACCTGCCCATCGAACCTGGGCACTGGACTCCGAGCTGGGGTACACATCAAACTACCCATGCTCAGCAAGGTACCATTTCAATTATATTTACTAGCTGTGCTTCATTACACTGGGTGATGGGAGATAGACTGTAATGGATATCAACACTCTATACAATTTATTTCAGTGTCATGCAATGTGCAAAGGCATAAAAAGTTCTTTATCTAACCCATGCTGTACCTGCCCTGGGAGTGTTTGATGGGACAGTGTAGAGGGAGCTTTACTCTGTATCTAACCCGTGCTGTACCTGCCCTAGGAGTGTTTGATGGGACAGTGTAGAGGGAGCTTTACTCTGTATCTAACCCATGCTGTACCTGCCCTGGGAGTGTTTGATGGGACAGTGTAGAGGGAGCTTTACTCTGTATCTAACCCGTGCTGTACCTGCCCTGGGAGTGTTTGATGGGACAGTGTAGAGGGAGCTTTACTCTGTATCTAACCCGTGCTGTACCTGCCCTGGGAGTGTTTGATGGGACAGTGTAGAGGGAGCTTTACTCTGTATCTAACCCGTGCTGTACCTGCCCTGGGAGTGTTTGATGGGACAGTGTAGAGGGAGCTTTACTCTGTATCTAATCCGTGCTGTACCTGCCCTGGGAGTGTTTGATGGGACAGTGTAGAGGGAGCTTTACTCTGTATCTAACCCGTGCTGTACCTGCCCTGGGAGTGTTTGATGGGACAGTGTAGAGGGAGTTTTACTCTGTATCTAACCCGTGCTGTACCTGCCCTGGGAGTGTTTGATGGGACAGTGTAGAGGGAGCTTTACTCTGTATCTAATCCGTGCTGTACCTGCCCTGGGAGTGTTTGATGGGACAGTGTAGAGGGAGCTTTACTCTGTATCTAACCCGTGCTGTACCTGCCCTGGGAGTGTTTGATGGGACAGTGTAGAGGGAGCTTTACTCTGTATCTAACCCGTGCTGTACCTGCCCTGGGAGTGTTTGATGGGACAGTGTAGAGGGAACTGTACTCTGTATCTAACCCATGCCGTACCTGCCCTGGGCGTGTTTGATGGGACAGTGTAGAGGGAGCTTTACTCTGTATCTAACCCATGCTGTACCTGCCCTGGGAGTGTTTGATGGGACAGTGTAGAGGGAGCTTTACTCTGTATCTAACCCATGCTGTACCTGCCCTGGGAGTGTTTGATGGGACAGTGTAGAGGGAGCTTCACTCTGTATCTAACCCATGCTGTACCTGCTCTGGGAGTTCCTGAAATGGGAGTGTTTGATGCCCAGTATCAGTGCCCCTTGCTGTTGCGAATACAAAATGCACAGGTGAAAAAAACGGTGTCTCAAAAGCTAAGAGAATTGGAAGGTCCCTCACAGCCACACACCTTATTATTACCCCTGGTTTTCTGGTAAGACAATTTCCAACATCTGTCAGCAGGCAAGTACCAGCTGTGACCCAGGATAACCTGGGTTTAGCTGGAATAAAGGAGATTAATTGTTTCTGTGCAGTTCCCGACTGACGGCACTGCCTTATCTACAATCGCTTGAGCCCTTGCACAGCTCAGCAGTATCATAGTGTCCTTGAGGGAATGATCAACGTTGGGATTGATACTGGAGAGAATTTGAGGTAAATAAAAGTTGGTTCTTTGTTTACATTTGGTTGGAAGAGTCTGTTCGCACTCCGATTGGCCGTGGGAAGGTGGGCGTGGCAAGGATGGACGTGTCGAGCGACCAATGACGGGAGTGTGGGGGGGGCGGTCATGTGATGAAACCCCCAGGAATATGTCCAGAGTTGGGAACCCTCCCCCCTAATGGCCCATTTCTCAGCACTAACAGCCCCCACCTTAACCAGCGGGAGAAACATACTGTATTTGTGAGTTGAGTGTTGAACACGAGCTGTTCTACAAAGACCTCATTCTCCTTTTTCGAAACGCCTTTAATCTCGGATCTAAAGCGGCCCATTCCGACTCCTACCCTTCCTTCATCTCTTGCCCAAAGGGTGAGAAGTGCCTATTGTTGGAGTTTAACAGGCGGCCTTTTGTTAGACGGGAGCGACCAGTTGTGTAAATGATTTTTTCTGATTCAGGATGCTCGCTTCTCGAAAATGCTGGAGAACCTGCGTCTGCAGAAACGCGGGACGGGGGGAGTGGACACCGCGGCCGTGGGCAGTGTGTTCGATATCTCCAACCTGGACCGGCTGGGGAAGTCCGAGGTCAGTTACTGTACTTACCCACCTACGCACAGCATCCCCGGTGACGGCGGGGGGCGTGGGGAGGGGAGGGGACATGCTGGGGGGAAGAGGAGAGGGGGGAGAGCGGAGACAGGGAGAGGGGAGACGGGGTGGGCAGTGGTTTCCTTGGGGGGGCGGAATGGAGGGGGAGGGATGGTGTAGGGAGGGGAAGGAGGGGATGGGGGTTGGAATGGGGGAGATGTTTCTTTGGGTGAGGGTGATGGGGGAGGGGGGGGAGAGGGAAAGGGGAGACGGGGAGAGAGCAGACAGAGAGGATGGGGAGGGACAGTGGTTTCCTTGGGGGAGAGGAATGGGTAGGTGGTGGGGAGAGGGGTTTCTTTCCAGAGAAATCCTCTGATTGTCTAAATCCTCCTAAAAGTCTAAACCTGAATGTCGTCTTCCCTTCTGCAGGTGGAGCTGGTCCAAGTGGTCGTCGACGGAGTCAACTATTTAATCGAGTGTGAGAAGAAACTCCAGAAGGGGCAGGACTTCAAGGTCCCGCCGCCCTTGAGCCAGTCCAGGCGCTAATCTCTCTGTAATCAAACTGTGACCATTGTGAGCGATGTGTTGCTAAACGCGTTAGAGCATGGCCGCAAACGCACTTTGAATTTATCGCACCTCAAAATCAGATATATAAACCTCCTGACCATTCTAACAGAACGCTGGCTGCTTGTAATCGGTTTGTCGTTAACCTTACCACGCGACAGTGCGACGTTTACTAAAGTCCGGTTGCTACTTGAGGAGAGACTCCCCTTCACCTGTGCCCGCTCTGAGTCCCTGCACCTCCATTCACATCCCATCGCTATGTGAGGGAATCGCAGACCCAGACCCCCGTCCCATCACCGTGTGGGGGAATCACAGACACAGACCCCCGTCCCATCACCGTGTGGGGGAATCGCAGACACAGACCCCCGTCCCATCACCGTGTGGGGGAATCGCAGACACAGACCCCCGTCCCATCACCGTGTGGGGGAATCACAGATCCCCGTCCATCACCATGTAGGGGAATCACAGACCCCCGTCCCATCACCGTGTGGGGGAAATCACAGACACAGACACCCGTCCCATCACTGTGTGAGGGAATCACAGACCTCTGTCCCATCACCGTGTGGGGGAATCACAGACACAGACCCCCATCCCATCACCGTGTGGGGGAATCGCAGACACAGACCCCCGTCCCATCACCGTGTGGGGGAATCGCAGACACAGACCCCGTCCCATCACCGTGTGGGGGAACCGCAGACACAGACCCCTGTCCCATCACCGTGTAGGGGAATCGCAGACCCCTGTCCCATCACCGTGTGAGGGAATTGCAGACCCAGACCCCTGTCCCATCACCGTGTGGGGGAATCACAGACACAGACCCCCGTCCCATCACCGTGTGGGGGAATCGCAGACACAGACCCGCGTCCCATCACCGTGTGGGGGAATCACAGACACAGACCCCCGTCCCATCACCGTGTGGGGGAATCGCAGACACAGACCCCTGTCCCATCACCGTGTGGGGGAATCGCAGACACAGACCCCCGTCCCATCACCGTGTAGGGGAATCGCAGACCCCTGTCCCATCACCGTGTGAGGGAATCGCAGACCCAGACCCCTGTCCCATCGCCGTGTGGGGGAATCACAGACACAGACCCCCGTCCCATCACCGTGTGGGGGAATCAGACACAGACCCGCGTCCCATCACCATGTGGGGGAATCACAGACACAGACCCCCGTCCCATCACCATGTGGGGGAATCACAGACACAGACCCCCGTCCCATCACCGTGTGGGGGAATCACAGACACAGACCCCCGTCCCATCACCGTGTGGGGGAATCGCAGACACAGACCCCCGTCCCATCACCATGTGGGGGAATCACAGACACAGACCCCCGTCCCATCACCGTGTGGGGGAATCGCAGACACAGACCCACGTCCCATCACCGTGTGGGGGAATCAGACACAGACCCCCGTCCCATCACCATGTGGGGGAATCGCAGACACAGACCCCCGTCCCATCACCGTGTGGGGGAATCACAGACACAGACCCCCGTCCCATCACCGTGTGGGGGAATCACAGACACAGACCCACGTCCTGTCACCATGTGGGGGAATCGCAGACACAGACCCCCGTCCCATCACCGTGTGGGGGAATCACAGACACAGACCCCCGTCCCATCACCGTGTGGGGGAATCGCAGACACAGACCCACGTCCCATCACCGTGTGGGGGAATCGCAGACACAGACCCACGTCCCATCACCGTGTGGGGGAATCACAGACACAGACCCCCGTCCCATCACCATGTGGGGGAATCGCAGACACAGACCCCCGTCCCATCACCGTGTGGGGGAATCACAGACACAGACCCCCGTCCCATCACCGTGTGGGGGAATCACAGACACAGACCCACGTCCTGTCACCATGTGGGGGAATCAGACACAGACCCCCGTCCCATCACCGTGTGGGGGAATCGCAGACACAGACCCCCGTCCCATCACCGTGTGGGGGAATCACAGACACAGACCCCCGTCCCATCACCGTGTGGGGGAATCACAGACACAGACCCACGTCCCATCACCGTGTGGGGGAATCACAGACACAGACCCACGTCCCATCACCATGTGGGGGAATCAGACACAGACCCCCGTCCCATCACCGTGTGGGGGAATCACAGACACAGACCCGCGTCCCATCACCATGTGGGGGAATCGCAGACACAGACCCACGTCCTGTCACCGTGCGGGGGAATCACAGACACAGACCTGCGTCCCATCACCATGTGGGGGAATCACAGACACAGACCTGCGTCCCATCACCATGTGGGGGAATCGCAGACACAGACCCCCGTCCTATCACCATGTGGGGGAATCACAGACACAGACCCCCGTCCTATCACCATGTGGGGGAATCACAGACACAGACCCCCATCCTATCACCATGTGGGGGAATCACAGACACAGACCCCCATCCCATCACCGTGTGGGGGAATCACAGGTACATCTGTACATTATCCTATTCGGCAGTGGTAGCTGCACATTATACATTTTCCTCATGACCGTCTAAAGCAAACGGAGATGATTTTCAGTGGAGGACACTACAATTCACCTCAGTGCTCCTTCGGCTCCCGATCTCTCTCCAGTGACTATGTTTGCTAGAGTCTGGCTCTGGACATCAGAGAGCGGGATGCGATGCCCCCCATGGTATGGCAGCATGCCAACACTCAGTGTCAAGACTTACCGAGTCACCTGAGCGGCGACCCGGGAGGCTGACTGTGGCCCGGGGAAGAGTCAGTGCCCTTGGGAGAAAATGGGGAGTGGGAAAAAACACATGCATCCCACATTCTAATCATCGCAGTCTGATACTCAGAACATCTCAAAACAGCACCGTCAAGTGTCAAAGGGGAAAAGCATCAGCGGCCCTAGAGACCAAGGGGAAAAAATTGGGTCGCGCCCCCTTTGTGGCACTAATTTTGGGGTGCTACTTTTAATGCCCCAAAAAGTTAGCACCCCCGCGCCCGAAATTCACCGGTAGTGCCCCAAGAAGGAGGCGGGGCTCTACGAGAAACGCCCCACCTCTCTCTCGGGGCGCTGCGAGTGAATATTGCAGCGCTACGTGCCGCAGCGCCATACCGGCACTCAAGAGAAGTGCCGGGTTTACAGAGCGCAGCCGGCACCCCGTGGGGGGGCTTCACAGAAGGCCGGGGACGGCAAAGCGAGCAGCTGCTGGCAGGCGGCCAGCAACAAAAATGGTCTCCCGGCACCTTCCCTTTAATTAGCGCTGCCCCGGCTGCAGGTAGGCCCCCCCGACCCCGTCGGACATAACCTCCGGCGGTAAGTCAGGGAGCGCTACTGAAGATCGCAGCCGGGGCAATGTGCATGGCGATGACGTCATCGCCGGTGGCGCAGCGCCACGGGGCGCTAATGGTTACCGCCGGCGTTAACCTCCCGCTGAACTTGCGAAAGGCGTTAGCGGCGCCACGCCCAGGCGCTAGGTGCTTTGCGCCCCGTTAGCGCCCTAGGGAGGCGCAAATCAATCGAATTTTTCCCCCCAAAGGTATAAAGTAAGGCAAGTGAACAGATTTGCACCGTAAACACATATTTAACACAAAAAGTGGGCTTCATACTCGGAGTCCGAGGATGATTTATTCCATTTCTCAACAGTTTTGGGACCTGAGCTCTTCCACCCAGCTTCGAGTAACTCTGGGACCTGGACCTCCATTATCCACACTCCCCATAAGCCACAACAGTTTTAATAACATGTCGGCAAATCAGCGAGAGCCGAGGTTTAGTTTGGTATCAACCAGCTATTATACAAGGAGCGTTTTCAACTGATGTTCCACAGACCTTCTCAAGGGGCAACTAGGGACGGGCAATAAATGCCGGCCTTGCCAGCGACGCCCACATCCCATAAAAACGAATTTTAAAAAAGGACAGGGGGAGGATTTCTTATCCAGATGTCCAGTTCCTGCGAGATTTTAATGTCCATGCATCCCGGATATTTAGTGTCAGGTCTGGGAGATGAGCAGGTGTCGGCGCTTTGAGATGGGGAACCAACAGGAGTCAGGGTTTAGGGTCCATGAGACCAGCGAGCTTTGTGCTTCCAGCATTTTTCTTTCAAGAATATTTCATTTTTAAAATAATACTCGTTTTAACTGCACACACGGAGAACTGGATCAGATTACTAAAGGGGCCAATCAGAAGCTGAAATTCAGCTCATGGGGTCAGACTGAGTGTCGGGAAACTCGAATAACCCCCAATTCCCATTAAGGGCCCTCCATGATGGTCGAGGTTTGCTGTATTTCCACATGTGAATGATCTCCTGATGCCTGTAAAATAAAATTATCCGTGAACATTCCAATATTGGAAGACCAGGGTTTGGTGCTCACTGTCCATTGCCAGGCCACTGGCCATTCACAGGGTCAGCCCATTACTGGTCTCAGTGGCTGGGGCGTCTCTGCCCAGGACCAGCTCTCCGCTGGGAGGAAGCCGAACGCGGTCTCGTCAAAGGGTTTCTGCACAGCGAGGACTCCCCGGGGAATGTTGGCGATGATGACCTCTGGAGCTCTACAGTCAAGAGACAAGAAACAATCTGCATCAGCTCCCGCTCTCTGATTACACACCGTCTTGTGTTTTGTAGACTGTAGCTGGTTGAGGCTATCGAACCACTGTGTTGCCTGAATCCAGTGGGGTACGTCTTGTAAAACACTACGTCAATCTCCTGTGTCACAGCTCACAGGAAAAATACAAGTGGTGTCTCTCCCCGTAACTGTCTCTCCCAATCTCCAAGTCTTTCTGCTTGTACCTTTCCTCTCGCTGTCCCTCTCACTCTTTGTCCCAGTATTGTCTCTCTTTGTATGCCTCTTACACTTGCTCCCATTGCCTCTCTGTATGGCTCTCACACACTTTCTCTCATTGTCCCCTCTCTCTCACTCCCTCTCATTGTCCCCTCTCTCACTTTCTCTCATTGTCCCCTCTCTCTCACTCCCTCTCATTGTCTCCTCTCTCACTTTCTCTCATTGTTGTCCCCTTCTCTCTGCCTCTCGCGCTCCCTCTTTCACTGTTGTCACTACATCTTCTGCTTTGTCTCTTTGCCTTACCCTTTCTAGCAGTCCACCCTTCCCTCGGCCTCCTCTCTCTTCTCTATGTTCTGTGTCTGTAATTATCACATACCTGTCCCTTTACAGATTTACATTAATTAAAGGCTAGAGCAAACAGCAAGATGAGTGGTAGAATGGACCTAGTTGGAGCTGTGGGAGAGCTGAGCAGGGAGTGATAATCCAGGTCGGTGTAGGCGTACGAGAATAATCCCTTCCTCTCCTGAAGGTGTTGACTCACTGCTGGGGTACAGGTTCCACGTGTACTGGGCACCCTGCTGAACGTTCTTCACATTGGAGCCTAGCCAGCGAGTGTCAGACTGTGAGCGGGGCGGAGGGAAGGTCACCTGACCCTATCCATACCCAACATCCGCACACGGCTACCTCCCGGCAGAGGCGGTTGTTGTTTTTGCATCTTCACGCTCTTCCCCTTGGCGAATAGTGGAAGGATTCGTGGGCTGTTTAACAGTCCGGCAGGTCGCAACGTGAACGTTCCTTCCGTGGCCGTAACCATCTTTACACCAGCCGATAGAGGAGTTATTCCGATAAAGAGGGAGGGTTTTATGGCCACGCACACCCACCGCACGCGAATATCCCGCTAGATGTCAACCCAGGATGTAGAGCCGGAGCTGCTATCTCCACTCACCGGGACTGTCTGGAGTGGGGTTTGAACCCTGCTACATCTGACTTGTGAAGTGGGAATGTTAAACCAAAGGCTCACTTCCGGCAGCAAGGATCGGTAGGCCAGGAACAATGATAGTTACCCTGCCACTGTCCTAGCTACAGGCTGGAGATCAACGAGGGATCTTCCTGGTTTGTGTCAGTACCACACAAGTGCTGGGTGCATTCAGCACAGGCAGTGTAATCTAAATGGTATTATTTTGAGGGGGGGGGATGCAAGAACAGAGGGACCTGGGGCTGCATATTCACAAATCTCTGAAGGCTAAAGGGATCAAGGGATATGGGGAGAAAGCAGGGACAGGGGACTGAATTTGGATGATCAGCCATGATCTCATTAAATGGCGGAGCAGGCTAGAGGGGCCGAATGGCCTACTCCTGCTCCTATCTTCTATGTTTCTATTAAGCTCCCAGGATAAGCTCGGAGTCTCCATTTCCTTTCTACCTGCCTGTCTATCTCAATACAGAACCATCTACAGCGACAAGATCATTGTTGACAGATTTAATGTTGTTTCAAAATTTTATTACGGTCAGCCGTGGCTCAGATGGTAGCACTCTCGCCTCTGAGTCAGAAGATTGTGGGTTCTAAGTCCCACTCCAGAGACTTGAGCACAAAATCTAGGCTGATACTCCAATGCAGTGCTGAGGGAGTGCCGCACTGTTGGAGGTGCCGTCTTTATCAAAATCATGCTCTATCAAAACACCTCTATTTAATCGCCTCTTAACTTTCTCTGCTGTAAAGAGAACACCAGCTTCTCCAGTGTCTCCACATAACTGAAGTCCCTCATTCCTGGTACCATTCTGGTAAATCTCCTCCGCACCCTCTCCAAGGCCTTGACATCCTTCCTAAAGTGCGGTGCCCAGAGTTGGACACAATACTCCAGCTGAGGCCTAACCAGTATTTATAAAGATTTAGCATATTGTCCTTGCTTTTGTATCCAATGCCCCTATTTACAAAGCCAAGTCTCCCAGACACTTTCTTAGTTGCTTTATCAACTTGCCCAGCCACCTTCAAAGATTTGTGAATCTTTCTCCCCTCCACCCCGGGTCCATCTGTTCTTGCACCCCCCTCATAATAGCAGCATTTAGATTATACCGCCTCTCCATGTTGTTTCTCCCAAAGTGCATCACTTCACACTTCTCTGCATTAAATTGCATCTGCCATGTGTCTGCCCATTTCACCAGTCTGTCTGTGTCCCCCTGAAGTCCTCCTCACTATTTACTACGTTGGCCAAGTTTTGTTTCATCCTCAAACTTCGTAATTGTGCTCCCTGTAACAAAGACCAGGTCATTTACATATAACAAGAAAAGCAATAAAGAAAAGAAAGACTTGTATTTCTGTAGCGCCTTTCATGACCACCAGACGTCTCAAAGCGATTTACAGCCAATTAAGTACTTTTGAAGTGGAGTCACTGTTGTAATGTGGGAAACACGGCAGCCAATTTGTGCATAGCAAGCTCCCACAAAACAGCAATGTGATAATGACCAGATAATCTGTTTTAGTGATGTTGATTGAGGGATAAATATTGGCCCCAGGGCACCGGGGAGAACTCCCCCTGCTCTTCAAAATAGTGCCATGGGATCTTTTACGTCCACCTGAGAGGGCAGACGGGGCCTCGCTTTAATATCTCATCCGAAAGACGGCACCTCCAACAGTGCAGCACTCCCTCAACACTGCACTGGGAGTGTCAGCCTAGGTTTTTGTGCTCAAGTCCCTGGAGTGCGACTTGAACCCACAACCTTCTGACTCAGAGGTGAGTGTGGTCATAATGGTCCTAATGCCGACCCCTAAGGGACCGCACTGCATACTTATCTCCAGTCAGAAAAACACCCGTTCACCACTACTCTCTGCCTCCTATCCCTTGGCCAATTTTGTACCCAAGTTACCACCGTCCCTTTAATCCCATGTGATTCTATTTTCTGATTAAGTCTGTCATGTGGTGCTTTATCAAGTGTAAGTTCTTCCTTTTTACTGTCAGAAACTTAAACTATCTAAAGATTTAATTCCTCTCCTCCCCAATCAAGCAGCGAGAAAGGTGATGGTACCTCGAATGACGGAGAAGGGAGCTGAGCCGATTCCATCGCCAGTTCTGCTTTTGGTTGCGTTGATGCTGCCGTTATGGACAACTCCAGCCGGTGCTGGGACCTCCTCCGAAGGCTGCTGGACAGAGGCTCCAATCCACAGGCGCAGGTACTCCTTGGAGCAGCGTCTGAACTGCCGGTTCAGGAGAGCATAGAGAACTGGATTCAGGGCGCAGTTCACAAAGGTCAGCCAAGTGGCTAGGAAGTCCAACATTTTGGGAGCCTTGCTCTCGGACACAGAGCCACGGTGAAAGTTTGAAATGAAGTACGGCATCCAGGTCACGAGGCAGGTTGCTATCACGGCAACGATGGTCTTTGCTGTTTTAGACTCCATTGCTATGTCCGATGTGCTATTTGCGTTTAAGTTAAAGGTCGAGTTGGACGATATGAAGCTGGTCCACTTTCTCGGAAGGCTTGCCTGCAATAGTCTGAAGGACTTCAGTTCTGTAAGGACCGAGCTGCCTTCCTGCCCAGGAGACAAGTTGCTGGTGAAACGATGGGCTTTGTACTTCAAGTGGTCTCGGGTGACTCGGTATATTAAGTAATAGGAGACGGTGACCGTTGCTAAAGACGTCACATAGATCCAAAAGAAAAGGTAGATTCCATAAGCCAGACTGGAGCCTCCATCGGACCAACTGTAGTCACACAAACACCTTGTAGGGGAGAACTTGTAAAGGCCTAGCCCGAAAAGTGGTGGGATTCCATAGAGCAGCCCACTCCACCACAAGAACACAATCATTTTTATAGCTTTGTCCCTCGTAATGGTGAGTATAAACGGTCTTGCGATAACGTAATACCGGTCCACCGCGATCCCAGCCACGGACAGGATGGAGACGTTTTTCAAGGAGAAGGTTAGGAAGCCCGAGATTTGGCAGAAAGTCCCACCCAAGGGCCAGCTCTGGGCAACGGTTGCTATGACAACGAAAGGTAGGCCTAAAAGAGCAATCAGGAAGTCAGCCAGGGCCAAGGACACCACAAACATGTTGGTGACACTTCTCAGAGGTCGACACTTGTAGACCAACACCATGACCAAGACGTTCAATGGAAGACCAATGATTAGGATGAGCAGATATAGAATTGCCTGGGTGGCAGTTTCGGCCAACAATGAATGTTGTTGTCCACTGCTATTGGAGCCCAAGGCTCCTGGGGCCAAGCTCTGAAGATTGCTCATCTTTATTGTAACTGCGGAAGCATTAACTTCAAAACTGATTCTTTCACTCGTTCAGTCAACGGTGTGGTGGCCACCAGCCCTCCAGGCACAAGCATTAACATCAGCTTCAATTGTAGGGTAATAATTGCTCAGTAACTCAGTTGCTTTTATCTTCCATCTGTCCTCAGTGGGGCCTGGTTGGTCAACTGTAACCTCTTGCGAATTATAACATGGAAGAAAGAAGTAACTGTATAATATCCAACGCTTCCTTTGAATCACTGTAGGACAGAACACAAACGACTGCCGGTAAACCTCACCGAGTGAATAAGTTGGTTCTCAACGTCTGGGGACTCTGAACTAGGTGCTTGCGCCTTGAATGAGCAGAGCCGACTTTCAGGCTAGTCTCCCAGTTCTTAACTTCAGGTTTTCCCATTAACACCATGGGTTATCTCCACTTTTTTTCATTTGGTCCTGGGATCTGGGCGTCGCTGGCAAAACCGGCATTTATTGCCCATCCCTAATTGCCCTTGAGAAGGTGGTGGTGAGCTGCCTTCTTGAACTGCTGCAGTCCGTGTGGTGAAGGTGCTCCCACAGTGCTGTTAGGGAGGGAGTTCCAGGATTTTGACCCAGCGACGATGAAGGAACGGCCGATATATTTCCAAGTCAGGATGGTGTGTGACTTGGAGGGGAACTTGGAGGTGGTGGTGTTCCCATGCGCCCGCTGCCCTTGTCCTTCTAGGTGGTGGAGGTCGCGGGTTTGGGAGGTGCTGCCGAAGAAGCCTTGGTGAGTTGAGCCAGCAATCGATGGCCAGTTCAGTGAGGGAGTTGGCGCTGGAGGCCTGAAAAGATACAAAGAAACACGGTCTCTGTAGTTTAATGTCGCAGCGTTTTTTTTTCCTACATTCTGTTTGGAACAAAGAGACCTGGGAATATTTTTTTCCCGTAAAAAAAAATAGAAAGATAACTGGTAAAGGGCTTAGATTTGATCTTGTGAAGATATATTTATGGTAATATAAACATATCAAATTGATGGATAGGAAAAGACCAGCTGGTCCAACAAGCCTGCTCTCCACACCATGATGGCTGGAGCATCAGGACTAGACACTAGACAGAGAAAAAACCCAGGGCCAATAAGAAAGAAGAAAAAGACTTGCATTTATATAGCACCTTTCATGACCACCGGACGTCCCAAAGCGCGTTACAGCCAATGAAGTACTTTTTGAAGTGTAGTCACTGTTGTAATGTAGGAAATGCGGCAGCCAATTTGCGCACAGCAAGCTCCCACAAACAGCAGTGTGATAATGACCAGATCATCTGTTTTAGTGATGTTGGTTGAGGGATAAATATTGGTCAGGACACCGGGGAGAACTCCCCTGCTCTTCTTCGAAATAGTGCCCGTGGGATCTTTTACGTCCACCCGAGGGGGCAGACGGGGCCTCGGTTTAACGTCTCATCCAAATGACGGCACCTCCAACAGTGCAGCGCTCCCTCAGTACTGCCCCTCCGACAGTGCAGCACTCCCTCAGCACTGCCCCTCCAACAGTGCGGCGCTCCCTCAGCACTGCCCCTCCGACAGTGCGGCGCTCCCTCAGTACTGCCCCTCCGACAGTGCAGCACTCCCTCAGTACTGACCCTCCACCAGTGCAGCGCTCCCTCAGTACTGCCCCACCCACAGTGCGGCGCTCCCTCAGTATTGCCCCTCCGACAGTGCAGCGCTCCCTCGGTACTGCCCCTCCGACAGTGCAGCGCACCCTCAGTACTGACCCTCCGACAGTGCGGCGCTCCCTCAGCACTGCACGTCCAACAGTGTGACACTCCCTCAGCACTGCACTGGGAGTGTCAGCCTAGATTTCTGTGCCCAAGTCCCTGGAGTGAAACTTGAACCCACAACCTTCGTGACTCAGAGGCGAGAATGCTGCCCAGTGAGCCACAGCTGACACGCTGTATTCTCTTCCTCCTCCCTCATTCCTCACAGTGTTGAAATCTCCAACTCTAACTCAACCTTCGAGCAGCTCAAAACTATGGACTCCTTTACCTCACCTCGTCCTCCCTTTAATCCTAGAATCCAGAATTCCAAAAAATAAATGTGATGTTGCCAAACCTTCAGATTTACTCGGTCTTCCCGCTTACCTTTTGTCCACTTCGGTTGGTGTCCTCCACTGTAAACCTTGACCCTTCGCCTAAGTTTCTCAATGAAGGAAAACTGACAATTGCTGTTTGGGGTGGGGGTATTGGGGGGGGGGGGGGGGGGCGGTTTCAAGAAGACAAGAGATGTGAAGCTTCACCCTCTCAAACCGTTTGGAATGTTTACAGCACAGTCTGCTCCACTTCAACCACCGCCCCGGGTCCCAACCAAGGTGTCAAGTCCCCAAAATAACAACAGAAAATGCTGAAAAAACTCAGCAGGCCAGGCAACATCCGTGGAGAGAGAAATAGAGTCAACGTTTCAGGTCGAAACCCTTTGTCAAGACTGAAGAAGCACAGGAAATGAAATAGATTAAAAGGCCAGGCTGGGAGAGAACAAAAGAGAAGTGAAGAGACATTAAGAGGTATTCAAAACGAGACGAGATGGTGATAGGACTAGTGGAGACAAAAGACGGCTCAGATTAGGTGTGAAATGCGCTGGCAGAATGGGAGACAGCTGCCATGTGGGAGAGGAAAAAAAAGGGGGGGGGGAAAGGGCCAAAACAAAGGTGTGGATAAAAAATATAAGTAAAAATGTAATAGGGGCCGAGGTTATGATCTGAAGTTGTTGAACTCGATATTGAGTCCAGAAGGCTGTAAAGTGCCTAATCGGAAGATAAGGTGCTGTTCCTCGAGCTTGTCCACTTTGTGTCAAGTCCCCAGTAAGACATGCATTATTCAAAACGCACTCTCAGCTCAGCATTCACACGTGACTCAGCAGAACAGCGCGTCACGAGACCAACTTGACCTGGCAGCTCGAGTGTAGACTTCATCAGTGTCGGTGACAGTGGGTCGCAACTAACCCTTCCAGACAACTTCAACGCAGGGGTATTTACCGCTCTCCCCCAATCCCCCACCGTGGCATTTTGCAACTGTCTTGTCTTTAAATAAAATTTGCTTACGTGCTGTACCCCTCTCCCTGCCCACCCTGAGATTTGCACTGTTCAAATCCAGACACTGAAGGGATGAATAAAAATACGAATCAGCTGACCGGCATGTTGAATAGTCTCCTGAAGTAGATCGTCATGGTAACCAGCTTCAGCCGCAATCTTCCAGTGAACTACCTCACTGGGGTTTTGTCTGACTTGTTTCTTGAGAAGTGAAGGGAAGGGATTTTTTTTTTTTTTTTAATCCTCTCATTTTTAACCCTTGAATCACCCCAAAATTTTTTTAAAAAAACCTGGTAGGAAAAGCAAAACAATTGGGCCCTTTTAGGGTCGCCCACACTCGAGGATTGCCCCAGTTAGAAGATGGATCTCCAGGAGAAAAATCACAGGAGCGTTAAAACAATAGGGGGAAAAATTCGGTTGCTTTGAGCCTCACGTTAATGCGCCCCCCCCCCCCAGGCAGCACCCGGGCACATAGCGCCGCAAGAGGGAGGGGGAGCGCTTCCAGTGGCGCCCCGCCTTCTGCTTAGGTTGTTAACATTGAATTTCGGGCACGGGGGGGTGCTAACATTTTCAGGGTGCAAAATGTAGCGCCCCGACGAAGTTATTGCCCCAAAGGGGGCGCGAGCCAATTTTTCTCCCTATATTTTTTAATTTTCTCTGACTGTTAATTAGTTGTAAGAATATCAGACACGGGGGAACAAAGGCTGTTTGACTGACAGTGAAAAATCATCCAATCAGGTAACGGGGAATCTGTTCACTTTCTGATTGGCCATGGAAAGGAAGGGGGCACCGCGAGGATGGACGTGTTGGGCGACCAATGGCGAGAGTGTGGGGGGCGGGGCACCGTGAGGATGGATGTGTTGGGCGACCAATGGCGGGAGCGGGGGGGCACCACGAGGATGGACGCGTTGGGCGACCAATGGCGGGAGCGGGGGGGGCGGGGCACCGCGAGGATGGACGTGTTGGGCGACCAATGGCAGGAGTGTGGGGGCGGGGCACCGCGAGGATGGACGTGCTGGGCGACCAATGGTGGGAGTGTGGGGGCGGGGCACTGCGAGGATGGACGTGCTGGGCGACCAATGACGGGACGGTTGGAGGTCATGTGATGAAACCCCCAGGAATATGCCCAATCAGAGCTGGTGACCTTTTGAAAAGTTCATTGACCACAACAACTAAAGGGAAGTTTTATTGATTAGGCTCAGTCCCTTAAACATGATCACAACTGCGTTTGGCTTTTGATTGGAATTAAAATCATAGAATGGTAGAAACTTACAGTACAGAAGGGGGCCATTCAGCCCATCGTGCCTGTGCCGGCTCTTTAACCGTTCTTAGTCCCACCCCCGCCCGCTTTTTGTCCGGAGCCCTGTAAATCCTCAAGTACCTGTCCAACTCCCTTTTAAAATCAAATCCATTCAACAGGATCAACAGAGCGAGGGGATGTGAAGACTGTGAGTATCAGATTGGCTCAGTTAGCCGCACGCCCACCTCAGGGTCAGAAGGTTGTTTTGGGGGGGTCGGGGGTCGGCAGGGGGGGTGGCCGGTGGGTTTGAGCCCTACGCCAGAGCTTTGAGCTCACGTTCCAGGCTGGCCCTCCAGCGCACGGAGCGGGCGCTCTGCACAGTCAGAGGTTTCATTCTTCAGGTGAGACATTAAACTACGGTCTCATCTGGTGACTCATAGGCATGAAGAGATCCCATGACATGGCTCGAAGGAGGTTAGGGAATTTCCTGATGTCCTGGTCCTCTGGCAACAGCACAAACTGGATTAGCTGGTCATTCATCTCATAACAATAGAAAGACTTGCATTTCTATAGCGCCTTTCATGACCTCAGGACGTCCCAAAGTACTTTACAGCCAATGAAGTATTTTTGAAGTGTAGTCACTGTTGTAATGTGGGAAACACAGCAGCCAATTTGCGCACAGCAAGCTCCCACAAACAGCAATGTGATAATGACCAGATAATCTGTTTTAGTGATGTTGGTTGAGGGATAAATATTGGCCCCAGGACACCGGGGAGAACTCCCCTGCTCTTCTTCAGAATAGTGGCCATGGGATCTTTTACATCCACCTGAGAGAGCAGACAGGGCCTCGGTTTAACGTATCATCTGTAAGACGCCACCTCCAACAGTGCAGCGCTGCTAGAGTTTAACCGTCTAAACCCGCAGAGTTTACCAGCGCAGGTGACTGGTCAGCTTCTCTCTGCCTGTCCAGCGAGAACGAAGCGATCTGGTAGGGCACTGGCCTGCTGGGCTATCTGGAGCCTAGGGGTCAATGCCTCCTGAACCCATGAATGAGCTGGGCAGCCTGGTCAATGAGCAGCGTTGCCCTGCGGCACGGCCAGCCCGCTGGGCTCAGGTATGGGATTACTGAATGTAGCGCGGAATGCCAACTCAGTCCCATTGTCCCATCGCCAAACCAGGCATCTTGAACTCACCTCAACCCCACAGAGACCCCGCTTGATGTTAGCAATCGAAGAGATTCAAATAAAAGCCTGAAGGGAATGAATTCACCCTGTTCCACAAACCCTCGCTACTTTACATCGAGACACGGTTATTAGTGATTAAAGAACACGGCTCTGGTCTCTTTTAAGAACAAAATTGGGAAAAATTTCCTTTAAACACAACTTCTAGTGAAATCATAACCATTGAAAATTCAGTAGAATCCGTGCTTTGTTCAAAATGACCAGAGGAAATCTGTCCCTCGCTTATTTAAACAGATAGCTGGTCCAACAATAGGCAAACTCCTGTAAGTTAACACCTGGATTTCTGATATTCAACAACATATCTTACACTGAATTGAAAAAAGAAATCATTTCAACTATTAAATTAATTTGTGTTCTTACCGCCTCTCCTCGTCAATCCCACCCGACGGAAAATGGGATTTCCCGGAGTTACTCGTTGCATTTAGCCTGAACTTGGTTTGGTTACGATTTCTGCTCTGTTGTTTTGGGATCCTCACATTCCCCTCATGAGCCGGTTACTCTCGGGCCGCGTTGCCTCGTCTCCGACGGGTTTTCCCTCAAAAGAAAGATGTTGGCGGACGATTCGGCGTTGTTGGGTCAAATTCCTCGGCTCCTGGTAAAGGAAGTGGAATGTTTCCTGTTTCTGTCCCACTTTTCCTTTATCAAGCCAGCCCAGTTCCTTTGGACAATCCCACTTCACTCTCAGCCAGGCCAAAGACAGTATGATAGGGAAAGGAAGAAGAGAAACAGGCAGAGAGACAAGACTGAGAGAGAGAGGGGGACAGAGAAAAGCAGAGAAAGGAAACGAAACAGAGAAAGAGTGACAAATGGACAGAGACAGAGAAAAATAGAGAAAGAGAGAGAAACAGAGAGAGAGAGAGAGAGAGAGAGAGGATAGAGAGAGCGAGAGACAGAGGAGAATGGAGAAAGACTGAAAAGAGTAACACACAGATAGACAGAATGATAGAACAGGACAGACAAAGAGAAACACACTGATCGAGCCAGGGAAAGGGGCCAGGGGGCCAGCAAAAGGAGTCAAGCAGCCAGAGAAAGGGGCCAAGGAGCCAGAGAAAGGGGTCAAGGAGCCAGAGAAAGGGGCGAAGGAGCCAGCAAGAGGGGTCAAGGAGCCAGTGAGAGGGGTCAAGGAGCCAGCGAAAGGGTTAAGTTTCCAGGGACCAGTTTCCTGGGCATTACAATACTGGTTTGTGCTGAAGTCCATAACCAGGTCTGTATGAGAGAGTTCCGCTGTTTGTTTGTATTAATACACTTGCTCCATTAGAAACACTCAAAGCTCCACAGGAAACGCGTAGAGATCAGCTCAGCAACATTAACCGTGATTAGAGAGCTCTCAAACTCTCAAACTAAATCTGACCGGCAATTTCTCACAATTCCTTTATTTATAAGGAAGAAGTTCAAAAAAATCAGTCTGGGTTCTCAGTCCTGGTTACTAACGAGTGACTGCTGCTGGATAATGTGGATGTTGGGTGAGGATTGGGCTCACTATTAAACCCTGATAGTTAAATAGTCTGACAACACTCACTATCCAGGGATCTAAGGGGGGGTGCCCGAGATCTAAGGAAGGTGTGCGCGTCTGAGTGAGCATCTATGTGTCTGTGTCTGTCTGTGTGTGTGAGTGTGTGTCTGTGCGTGCGTGCGTGCATGTCTGTCTGTGTGTGTGTCTGTCTATTTGTCTATGTGCGTGTCTGTCTGTGTGTGTCTGTGTGAGTGTCTGTCTATGTGTGTCTGTGTGAGTCTCTGTCTGTCGTTCTGTATGAGTCCCTGTCTGTCTGTGTGAGTCTCTGTCTGTCATTCTGTGCGAGTCTCTGTCTGTCTGTGTGAGTATCTGTCTATGTGCGTGTTTGTCTATCTGTCTGCGCGAGTGTCTATCTGTCTGTGTGTCTGTCCGTTTCTGTGTATGTCTGTCCGTGTCTGTGTGTGTCTGTCCGTGTCTGTCCGTGTCTGTCCGTGTCTGTCCGTGTCTGTCCGTGTCTGTCCGTGTCTGTCCGTGTCTGTGTGTGTGTGTGTGTCCCTATGGGTTCATAGACTCTAACATGCTCAGTTGTTTACTAGGCCTCTCCCTTGTATTTGTCACATTTATCCTGTTCTCTGTGACCAGCTCCTGCCCTCCCATCAGCAGTGTGGCTGTTTGTTTGATTCTAGTATTTCCTGTGGGACTTCAAGGACTTCAGGGACTCCTATCAGTGCTTTCTCCAAACAGCTCAGCCCACTGCTGCTCAGTTATTCTCCTTCAGCCTTTCATTTATTTTAATCCTTAGTTTCTATCTTCCGACCCCTCCCCCACTCCCTGCGACGCAGCGACTTAAACTGGGCAAGCGGGAAAGGGTGGGCGAGGTCCTTTTGTTTTTAGTTCCGTTGGGTTTTATTCCCAACTCTACTGAAGGTGCTGACTCGTTCTGGGCCCCAGTCAACCTCTCACGAACCACCATTTCTTCAGGTGCGAACCCAGGCAATGAGCATCAGCAGGATATTCGACTCTGGCAGGCAGCACAGTCTGATCGGCTCCTGTCCTCGCCCGATATCCGTGCACCCACCCTTTCCAAGAGGGGTCGCAGGGTAGCGACCAGAAGCAGGATCCCTGGCAGATACCTCCTTCTCCCAAAACCAGGGCTGGTAACGGCAATTAGAGATACCAGACCAGGGATCGATCCTGGGACATTTATGTCCTTTGCGAGTGCCCTTCTACCCACCGAGGGAAGAATTTTAAAATTCTCGTCCTTGTTTTCAAACCCCTCCATGGCCTCGGCCCCTCCCTATGTCTGTAATCTCCTCCAGCCCCCACAACCCTCCGAGATCGCCACGCTCCTCCAATCCTGGCCTCTTGAGCATCCCCTGATTTCCATCGCTCCACCATTGGTGGCCGTGCCTTCAGCTGCCTGGGCCCTAATCTCTGGAATTCCCTCCCGAAACCTCTCCACCTCTCCTCCTTTTAAGATGTTCCTTAAAACCGACCGGCGCGGACTCGATGGGCCGAATGGCCTCCTTCTGTGCCGTTGTGACTCTATGGGCTCGATTTTCCAAGCCCGAAGGAGGCGGGTTTGGAGCCGGGAGTGGTGGGAAAATTGCAGAATCGGGGGGCAGGAACCCATCCCGCCTCCATGCCAATGTCCCAGGAAGTGGGTACCCGACTTGTGCTGGGAGCCGCCTCCCCAAGGCGGGAAGGGGGTTAGTGCCAATTAACTGCCCGTTAACAAGCAATTTTTTGCCTAATCCCTATTTTTAGCCCTGAAGTGTGGGCTTCCCGACGGCTCCGAACCACGCCAAGTTAGCGAGGCGGGCCGTCGGTGTGAAGGGGTTGGAGGGGTCGAGATGTCCGTTGTGCAGGTGAGTGATGGGTACATGTGTGCAGAGGTAAGTGTGTGGGGTAAGTGTAAAGTGTTTTAATAAGTTTTACTTACCTTTACTTTCTCCTGCAGGCTTCCTCCCTTCAGTTCTCGGGAGTCCCTCAGTTCACCGGCACAGAAAGCAGAATGGCCGCTGAACTGTCAAAAGCTGCAGCCTCTGCTTTCTGGTCTGGAGAGATCTCTAACTGAGTCTGAGTAGAAGGACTCAAGTTAGAAGACAGATTGTCAGTGTTTGACAGCGTCACAGAGCTGTCAAACGCTGATTTTTCATCTGTCAAAAACTCTTGACAGATGAAATGTCAATCGCTGACGTCACCAGTAACCAGGTGTCCCTTAATTGGCCTGCTGAGCCCACTGGGCGGGCTTAACAAGGTCAATCAAGGGAAAATAGCGTGGGTTGGCCACAAGTCGATGGAGGTGGGACTACAACCCAAAAAGTGGGAGTCCCGCCTCCAAAAGCTCCCCATTGACAAAATCCAGCCCTGTGACCCTATGACCTCTTTGAGCAAGCTTTCCCTCCCCCCGCCCTAATATCGCCTTATGTGGCTCGGCGTCACATTCTGTCTGAATTACGCTCCCGTGAAGCTCCTTGGGGCTGTTTAACGACGTTAAAGGCGCTATATAAATGCAATTTGTTGTTGTTCTTGTCCCCTCCCAGCCCAGGGCGACTGAGCAGCGATTAAAATGTGCCCGAACACCGGGAGCGTGTTGCACGGACTGTGAGCGAGAACAATCATTTCAAAGCCAGGAAAATCACCAAAACGCTGGGAATTGGAAATAAAAACAGGAATCACTCTTGGAAAAAACACAGCGCATTCCGACTGCATCTGCAGAGAAAATACAGGATAACGAACGGCTTGGGTGCCGACCCCCGCGGCCCCCCCTTGAATTTTTAAGCATTTCCTTCGCTGCAGATTATTCTAAAACATAACCGACGACCAAATCTCTTTTTCAGCACAATTTTTATTTACTTTTAAATACAAATAAAGTATCGGAATCCAAAAACTGGTGTAAATCCATTGCGACATGCTTCAAGTCTAGCTCTCCCCAAGGTTATAGGTAATAGATAGACACAGGAAGAGGGCAGCGGGTTTCACTGAGGCTGAGAGCATCGCAGGGTTCGTGCCTGGAAATTTAAAGAGAGGGAATATTTAGTTCCAAATTCAGCTATTTTCCTCTCCTGACTGGCTCAGTACTGGCTTAGGTGCTGAGAGGTTGTTTCCCCTGGCTGGAGAGTCTAGAACCAGGGGTCACAGTCTCAGGATAAGGGGTCGGCCATTTAAGACTGAGATGAGGAGGAATTTCTTCACTCAGAGGGCGGTGAATCTTTGGAATTCTCTGCCCCAGAGGGCTGTGAATGCTCAGTCGTTGAGTATATTCAAGGCTGAGATCGATAGATTTTTGGACTCTAGGGGAATCGAGGGATATGGGGATCGGGCAGGAAAGCGTAGAAGATCAGCCATGATCTTATTGAATGGCGGAGCAGGCTCGATGGGCCGAATGGCCTACTCCTGCTCCTAATTCAGATGTTCCTGTTACCTCAACCAAGTGACCATTCCTCGGGTGCAAGTCTAGACAGTAAAGGTCAGCAGCATGTCCAGAGGTTGCAGGTTCAAGTCCCACTCCAGAGACTTGAGCACATAATCTGGGCTGACACTCCCAGTGCAGTGCTGAGGGAGTGCCGCACTGTCGGAGGTGCCGTCTTTCAGATGAGATGTTAAACCGAGGCCCCGTCTGCTCTCTCAGGTGGACGTAAAAGATCCCATGGCACTATTTTGAAGAAGAGCAGGGGAGTTCTCCCCGGTGTCCTGGGCCAATATTTATCCCTCAACCAACATCACTAAAACAGATGATCTGGTCATTATCACATTGCTGTTTGTGGGAGCTTGCTGTGTGCAAATTGGCTGCCGCGTTTCCTACATTACAACAGTGACCTACACTCCAAAAAGTATTTCATTGGTTGTAAAGCACTTTGGGATGTTCTGAAGTTGTGAAAGACGCTATATAAATGCAAGTCTTTCTTTCTCTTAGCCAGGACAGCAGTTGGCTTGCTAAGAAGGGGGGGGAAAAAGCCAGGGTTCCTGCTCTTGATTGTAATCCAGTGACTTTGCCGGCAATATGCTGGCTGAGAACAGGCTTAGCGACGATGCTCCCAACTTTTGATTAATTTGCTGGCAAGACTAAGCTCATTGACTCCACTTCAAAAAGTACTTCATTGGCTGTAAAGCGCTTTGGGACGTCCTGTGGTGGTGAGGGGCGCGACAGAAATCCAAGTCTTCTTTCACAGTCAAGCCTGGAGGGCATCACTCCTGAACCTGATCTGATCCACGTGTGAACTTTTCACCGGGCGTCACTGGACAGTGATCAGGAGCAGGAACTCCGGCTGATACTAGGAACACGGAGACCAATCGTGTCAGACCAGAGAGAGGTGAGAGCTTCAGTTCTGATGATATTTACTTTGCCGCTGCTGCTAATTCAGCAAAAACTTCAGTAATGAGGAGACTCCAGCACGACAAGAGGTCTTCATTTTTGTTTTGATAAAAACAGCCATGCGGCTCAGAGTTTCGACATCACCAGACAGCCCGCTCAAAACATGGACCAGTGGTAACCAATGTTCCCGCTAAGCTGCGCGGCCACGTGGCAGTCTGGAGGTCCCGCGCAGGCCGCTCACCGGCTTTCACACAGAAGAAACCGTGCATGCGCGAAAATTTGAATGGGCCGCGCAGCCAGTTAAAGGGACGGCGCACAGAAAAAAAAAATTAGAGGGAACATTGGTGGTAACTCAACCCTCAAACCAGATCCTGAGCTGTTTTTAAATGTATTGAGGCTTGAGTGACAGGGCTCCTGACTCACAGATTCAACTCATCAACTTGCAACCTCCGACAGCACCTCCCAAACCCGTGACCTCCACCACCTAGAAGGACAAGGGCAGCAGGCGCATGGGAACACCACCACCTCCAAGTACCCCTCCAAGCCACACACCATCCTGACTTGGAAGTATATCGGCCGTTCCTTCATCGTCGCTGGGTCAAAATCCTGGAACTCCCCCCCCAACAGCACTGTGGGAGCACCTTCACCACACGGACTGCAGCAGTTCAAGAAGGCGGCTCACCACCACCTTCTCAAGGGCAATTAGGGATGGGCAATCAATGCTGGGCTTGCCAGCGATGGCCACATCCCGAGAATGAATTTTTAAAAATGTAAACTGGCCGGGTTTCCCCCGCGAGCTGGCCGGACCCCGGTGAATTGTTGTACCGCGTGTACCTCTCTGCTCCTGGTGAACCTCCCCGTCGTACTGTGCAGTGCTGACAGCTCGCCTCTGCTCCGGGCTCAGTCTCTCGTACTGCCCGGTGGTGACTGCGGAGGCCTGGGCGCTGGTGAAAGAGGACAGCTGAAGGACGCTGAACACAACCTGCCGAGGAGGAGACGAGTGCAGAGTGTTAGGGAGCAAACCTCACTCGCTACGCCCTAGCACCTGAGAAACCTCTTACGCATTCGTGGTCAGACTGGAAAGGGGGCGGGTACTGGGTGATTGGGGCAATTTTCAGCTCAGAATTAGAATCAGAGAATTGTAAAGCACATTGAAAGTGGCCATTCGGCCCATCGTGCCTGTGCCGGCTCTTTGAAAGAGCTCTCCAATTAATCCCACTCTCTGCTCTTTCTCCCAGAGCCCTGCAAAATTATCCCCTTCAAGTATTTATCCAATTCCCTTTTGAAAGTTACTATTGAATCTGCTTCCACCGCCCTTTCAGGCAGCACGTTCCAGATCACAACAACTCGCTGTTGTAAAAACATTCTCCTCATCTTCCCCTCTGGTTCTTTTGCGAATGATCTTAAATCTGTGTCCTCTGGTTACCGACCCTCCTGCCAGTGGAAACAGTTTCTCCCTCTCCACTCTAACAAAACCCTTTGTAATTTTGAACACCTCTATTAAATCCCTCCTTAACCTTCTCTGCTGTAAGGAGAACAAGCCCAGCTTCTCCAGTCTCTCCACGTAACTGAAGTCCCTCATCCCTGGGACCATTCTGGTCAATCTCCTCTGCACTCTCTCCAAGGCCTTGACATCCTTCCTAAAGTGTGATGCCCAGAATTGGACACAATACTCCAGCTGAGGCCTAACTGGCGATTTATAAAGGTTTAGCTTAGCTTCTATGCTTTTATGCCTCTACTTATAAATCCCAGGATTTATTCCAGTTCAGGTAATGAACCCGTCGGGGTGGATTTTCTGATCTGGTCATTGTTGTTTGTGGGATCTTACTGTGCGCAACTTGACTGTTACATTTCCCTACGTTACGACAGTGACTACAGTTCAAAAGTACTTTGTTGGCTGTGAAGTAATCCTGAGGTCGTGAAGGGCGCTGTATAAATGCAAGTCTCTTATATACGTATAAAATTCTGACCGGGCTAGATAGGCTGGATGCAGGGAGGATGTTTCCCCTGGCTGGGGGCTCTAGAACGAGGGGTCACAGTCTCAGGATACGGGGTAGGGCATTTAGGACTGAGATGAGGAGAAACTTCTTCACTCAGACGGTGATGAACCTGTGGAATTCTCTACCACAGAAGGCTGTGGAGGCCAAGTCACAGAATCACAGAAAACCCACAGTGCAGATAGAGGCCACTTCGGCCCATCGAGCCTGCACCGACACATATCCCACCCAATCCCCGTAACCCCTACACCAACACACATCCCACCCTATCCCCGTAACCCCACGTATTTAATCTCCCTAACACTAAGGGTCAATTTATCATAGCCAATCAACCTAACCCGCACATCTTTGGACTGTGGGAGGAAACCGGAGCACCCGGAGGAAACCCACGCAAACACGGGGAGAATGTGCAAACTCCACACAGACAGTCACCCGAGGCCGGATTCGAACCCGGGTCCCTGGCGCTGTGAGGCAACAGTGCTAACCACTATGCCACCGTGCAAGTCACTGAATATATTTAAGGAGGAGAGAGATAGATTTCTAGACACAAAAGCCATCAAGGGGTATGGGGAGAGAACGGGAATATGGTATCGAGATAGAGGATCAGCCATGATCATATTGAATGGCGGAGCAGGCTCGAAGGGCCGAATGGCCGACTCCTGCTCCTATTTTTCTATGTTTCTATGTTTCTTGTCTTTTTTTGAACCCAGTGCTATTTCTAATGAGAACACGAGTTTACCAGTTGAAGACTTACTGCGAACTTGCCCGGCACAATGAGCGAGATGGCCGGAGGCGTCAGCCCTGCGATCTGTTGCTCCACCAGCGACGACAGCGCGATGTCGGGTAACCCAGCTGCAGAGGAAAATAAGCCAAAATAAGAGAATTCAAAAGATTCACCATCCTCTGAGTGAAGAAATTCCTCCTCATCTCAGTTCTAAATGGCCGACTCCTTATCCCGAGACTGTGACCTCTGGTTCTAGACTCTCGAGTGAGCTGGCCTCAATCACCCTTCCTAGTAACCTGTGTAAAGAAATACCTCCGATTGTCCGTCTCATATTTGCCCTACTGCCCTGGGGTATCTGAAAGTGTTGTTTTGGGTTTATGCTCTCCATCCCGTTAAGTACCTCATGCACAGCTACAAGGTCCCCGCTGAGGCATCTCTTCCTGAGACGGACGAGCGGTAGCTTTATCCCGGTGCTCCTCCAACCTCCCTCTTCCACCATCAGGGAACCAACCTCGTTGCTGGTCTCTGTATCACCTCCAGGGCTTGGATGGCTTCCAGTGACCAAAACTGACCAGGGTCCTTCAGAAACTCAGCGTGATGGGCTTTGATAGAGCAGAGAGGGAGAAACTGTTTCCAGTGGCAGGAGGGTCGGTAACCAGAGGGACACAGATTGAAGGGAATTGTCAAAAAAGCCTAGAGGGGGTGATGAGGAGAAAGTTGTTCAACGCAGTAAGTTGTTGTGATCTGGAATGCGTTGCCTGAAAGGGCGGTGGGAGCAGATTCAATAGTAACTTTCAAAAGGGAATTGGATAAATACTTGAACAGGAAAAATTTGCAGGGCTAATGGGGAAAGATCAACCAACTCGCACCCCCCCCCCTCCGACTCTCTCCTAACTGCCATCCTAGACAGGCTCTATCCCTCTACACTGTCCCGTCAAACACTGCCAGGGCAGGTACAGCACGGGTTAGATACAGAGTAAAGCTCCCTCTACACTGTCCCGTCAAACACTCCCAGGGCAGGTACAGCACGGGTTAGATACAGAGTAAAGCTCCCTCTACACTGTCCCATCAAACACTCCCGGGGCAGGTACAGCACAGGGTTAGATACAGAGTAAAGCTCCCTCTACACTGTCCCATCAAACATTCCCAGGGTAAATACAGCACGGGTTAGATACAGAGTAAAGCTCCCTCTACACTGTCCCGTCAAACACTCCCAGGGCAGGTACAGCACGGGTTAGATACAGAGTAAAGCTCCCTCTACACTGTCCCATCAAACACTCCCGGGGTAGGCACAGCACAGGGTTAGATACTGAGTAAAGCTCCCTCTACACTGTCCCATCAAACACTCCCGGGGCAGGTACAGCACAGGGTTAGATACAGAGTAAAGCTCCCTCTACACTGTCCCATCAAACACTCCCAGGGCAGGTACAGCACAGGTTAGATACAGAGTAAAGCTCCCTCTACACTGCCCCATCAAACACTCCCAGGGCAGGTACAGCATGGGTTAGATACAGAGTAAAGCTCCCTCTACACTGGCCCATCAAACACTCCCAAGGCAGGTACAGCACGGGTTAGATACAGAGTAACCCATGGAGTATTTCTAACACGTGTTTGGATGTACTAGTCAGTCTGTGCTCTGATAACGGTGTGTCGATGATTTTGTGAGGAGGTGGTACAGACTAGAACAGGTCCACATGCCATGTGCTGGCCATTGGGTCCACGATTCCACTCTCAACGGGAACGAGACGCCAATCTTTTTACCTGCAATGGAGCCAATTTCAGTGAAGATTTCGGCCCCCCACTTGCTGACCGGTCCGAAGGCCTGGGAGCGAATGGTCAGCCTGGCCAGAGCCTCCAACTGGGCTTCAGCACATCTCAGCTTCAAGCTGCCGAGGAACACGACCGCTTTACTGGGAATAAAATAAAGCAGCATCTGTTACACAGCGCAGTGTAACCCAGTCAGTTCCAGCTTTGTCTGTTTTTACTGAACTTAAAAAACCTCGTTGACATCCAACTCTGATTTTATTCACCGTTATTTTGAGCTGAATTTTGAGGTGAGGTTCATTGAAGAATGGAATAGCTTCACTTTCTGGGCACCCAGAGTCGGCATCAAACACTCCCAGGGCAGGTACAGCACGGGTTAGATACAGAGTAAAGCTCCCTCTACACTGTCCCATCAAACACTCCTGGGGCAGGTACAGCACGGGTTAGATACAGAGTAAAGCTCCCTCTACACTGTCCCATCAAACACTCCCAGGGCAGGTACATCACGGTTTAGATACAGAGTAAAGCTCCCTCTACACTGTCCCATCAAACACTCCCAGGGCAGGTATATCACGGTTTAGATACAGGGTAAAGCTCCCTCTACACTGTCCCATCAAACACTCCCAGGGCAGGTACAGCACGGGTTAGATACAGAGTAAAGCTCCCTCTACACTGTCCCATCAAACACTCCCAGGGCAGGTACATCACGGTTTAGATACAGAGTAAAGCTCCCTCTACACTGTCCCATCAAACACTCCCAGGGTTGGACAGAACATTCTAATCCCACAATGTGCCTGAGCCTCAACTCAGAAACAGCGCCCCCTACTGCACCAGGGATCTTCCAAAGGCCATTGGTAGTTTGGGGCTGTATTAGGAACTGAGAGTCTATGGGCACTGGGTTAAGGGTGTGAAGTATCTAGTCACGATGCTCCAGCCATCACGAGGTGTGGGGCAGGCTTGATGGACCAGCTGGTCTTTACCTGCCCATCAAGTTCATATGTACAAGTGGGTAATCTGTCAACTCTGAACTGCCCTCTGAAATGGCCCAGCAAGTCACTCAGTTGTATCAAACCGCTAGGAGAACACCTCACGGACTGCAGCGGTTCAAGAAGGCAGCTCACCGCCACCTTCTCAAGGGCAAGTAGGGATGGGCACGAAAAGCTGGCTTTGCCAGCGACGCCCACATCCCATGAATGAATAAAAGAAACCTCTCACTGTCGAGACACACCTGAGGGGGCAGTTGGGTGAGAAACTGGAGGAACACTGGTACTCGCCGAGCTTCAGGAGAGATCATTGTTGGGGGGCCGGGGGGAGGGGGCAAGGGGGAAGAAAATAACAAAATAAAGACTTTGGTCCACGTAGAACGTTGAAGGTGAAATGGTGCATCAGACCGTCAAGCCTCTGTGACCGTTCCACAGAGTCTGATGTGGTGGGTGTCCCTTCCTTGTTACTGACCTGAATTCCTCTGGTTTGATCCTCCCGATTTCTGTGACTGACATTCCACAGATGAAATGCCCCAGGGCTGTGAGAGTGGTGGCCTCGAGCTCTGGCACTGACCGTCCGCTCCATCGCAGGACGCTGCCAAACCCCGCCTTCCTCTACAAGACACAAGACAGTGCAATTCACAGAATGAACATTTTGCTTTGCCCATCGAGGGGGTGGGGAGAGAGGGGCGGAGGTCGGGTTTTGGCGCAGTGGATGCCCATTACAGTTATTTTTTTTTTAAACCCATAGGCCTAGAAATTCAGTTTGGGGCGCCCAGCTCGCCTGGGCGCCGGAATTACCGCTGCGCGCGGAGCCACTTGCGCCAGCGGGATATTCAGTTTCAGCGCCCCAAGTGGAAGCCGGCCGCTAAACAAGGGTTTCGGCGCCTCGCTTGGGGCGCTGAAACTGAATATCGGCGTGCAAAGTGCCGCAGCGCCACCCGCTGCGGCACGGCAGCCTGCGGTACTGCAGGCCTTCCTCTCACTCTTAAGGGGGAGGTGCCTGCAACAGCGCGATCCCCGCTCGCAAGTGCCGGCAAATGAGCCCGGCACCAAGGAGAAGTGCCGGGCTCTCTGGAAACAGCCGGCAATGCCGCGGGGGGGGGGGCTGTAGGAGGCCGGGGACGGAGGTGCGGGCAGGCGGCCGCTTTTCCGCACCTCCACCTTAACTCGCCCCACTACCGGCACAGGTAGGCCCTGTGTACCGGTCGCTGTTTGCGGCCGGCGCGGGGGAGGCGGCAGCGACCAAATATGGCCAGCGGGGCGATAGCGGGGCGCTGCGCACACCGATGACGTCATCGGTGGCGGCGCAGCGCTACTGGCTAACGCCGCCATTAGCGCCCCGCTAAATATCGCGGTAGGTTTGCACAGTGGCGCAAAAGCCCTCTTTGGGCGCAAACTGGTGGCGCAGGCCACTGAATTTCTAGGCCAAAGAGTTTCTGGTTCGAATCACCTTGTCACCACCAAGTGTTCCTACGCCAGTAAAATCCCCTTCAGCAACAACCTCACCTGAAATAGGCTCCAGTTGCTTCACGGCCTACACAGTATTGAGTGTCAGCCGTGGCTCTGTGGGCAGCCCTCTCACCTCTGAGTCAGAAGGCTGTGGGTTCAAGCCCCACTCCAGAGACTCGAACACAAAATCCAGGCTGACACTCCCAGTGCAGTGCTGAGGGAGTACCGCACTGTCAGAGGAGCAGTACTGAGGGAGTACCGCACTGTCAGAGGAGCAGTACTGAGGGAGTACCGCACTGTCAGAGGGGCAGTACTGAGGGAGTACCGCACTGTCAGAGGGTGCTGTCTTTCAGATGAGACGTTAAACCGAGGCCCCGTCTGTCCTCTCAGGTGGATGTAAAAGATCCCACGGCCACTATTTTGAAGAAGAGCAGGGGAGTTCTCCCCGGTGTCCTGGGCCAATATTTATCCCTCAACCAACATCACTAAAAACAGATTATCTGGTCATTATCACATTGTTGTTTGTGGGAGCTTGCTGTGCGCAATTTGGCTGCCGCATTTCCCACATTACAACAGTGACCACACTTCACAAAGTACTTCATTGGCTGTAAAGCGCTTTGAGACGTCTGGTGGTCGTGAAAGGCGCTATAGAAATGTAAGTCTGTCTTTCTTTCAATTACTGGAAGACAACAGGAGTCCTGTGAATGACTGGATCTCGTCCAATCCCTTCTCCGGGCCCTGGGCCAACATTTGTATCTAAACAGCAGCTTATCGCCTCTCTCACAAATGTCTCTAAGCATTTCAAATACTATTAATTAGCTTTTGAAATTTAGCATCTGTTATGCAGGCGATCGCAGCAGCCATTTTGCACACAGCAAGGTCCCACAATCAACGGTGAGATGAACGGTCAATGAATCTATTATTGGCGGTGTTGGTTTGAGGGGGGAACATTGGCCAGAACACTGGGAGTACGCCCTACTTGAATACCACAGTGGGATCTTTAACGCCCACTTGACCAGACAGACAGGGTCTTGGTTTAACATCTCATCCTAACGACGGCACCTCTGGCAATGCAGCACTCCCTCAGAGAACTGCCTCAATTATGTTCTCAAGTCCCGGATTAAGGCTGCAACCCATAACCTTCGGACTCAAAGACGAGAGTGCTATCCATTGAGCCAGGGTGATGGATATAGTCCCACTGGCCAGTCTCCTCGAAGCATGGGACTTTAAAAGGAGAAAATAACCTCAAAAAGAAATTTATAAAGCGCCTTTCACAACCTCAGGACGTCCCAAAGCGCATTACAGCCAATGAAGCACTTTTTGAAGTGGAGTCACTGTTGTAATGTAGGAAACGCGGCCGCCAGTTCGCGCACAGCAAGCTCCCACAAACAACAATGTGATAATGACCAGATCATATGTTTTTTAGTGATGTTGGTTGAGGGATAAATATTGGCCAGGACACCGGGGAGAACTCCCCCTGCTCCTCTTCTTCGAAATAGTGGCCGTGGGATCTTTTACATCCACCTGAGAGAGCAGACGGGGCCTCGGTTTAACGTCTCATCTGAAAGATGGCACCTCCGACAGTGCAGTAATAGTTAGACTTTACCAGTGGATCACCGCAGTGCTCACAGTTTCCTCCTCCTACGACTCAGTGGGTACACTGTGTGTTGCTGAGTCAGGGAGACTGTTAGATCTCCGGTTCAATTCCCAATCTTTGATGACTCAGCAGATTTTGCCCAGGGCAATGATCAGATGCAAAATACCCTCAGTGCGCCAGGGCAGAAGAAGACATAAATTAGCTAAGGTTTCCGCTTCTGATCGCAGTCTGGGGACTCCCAGCTGGAAAGCGAACCCTAGCGTCTGAGGGTGCAGACAGGATCAGGCTTGGAATTGATGCCCTCCATGGCCAAACAGCTGACTGACACCTTCAGGAGCAAGGAGAGGAAAAAAGCTGGGGGACAATTAGAGAGGGGGGGAGGTGGTGGGAAGAGAAGGCCTGTTTACCTGTTTTCTATTCCATTCGTCCAGTTCCCCCAGAAATGAAAGAATCCCCAGGTGCGAGAGATCGAGGTCCTGAAGATCTCGGTCACTAAGCTGGGTGGCCGCTCGGTCCAGTTGCAGGACCTGCCATGGTTTCATAGATTTTACAGAGCCGTACAACTGGGAACAGAGAATGGAGGCAGTTTAGCATTAGAATTCTTCGGCAGCACCTCCCAAACCCGCGACCTCCACCACCTACAAGAACATGGGTAGCAGGCGCATGGGAACACCACCACCTCTAACATCCCCTCCCAGTCACACACCATCCTGACTTGGAAATATATCGGCCGTTCCTTCATCGTCGCTGGGTCAAAATCCTAGAACTGACTTGGGTCCAGAACTGTGTGTTACACAGGAACAGGAGTAGAGCATTTAGCCCCTTAAGCCTGCTCCGCCATGCAATTAGATCAGGGCTGATCTGTATCTTAATTCTATCTACCAGAATTGGATCCATAGTCATTAATACCCCAGCCTCAACAGCTGGGGGATTTCAACTACCCAGATATTAATTGGACAGAAGAGGTAGGTAAAGGGGATAAGGGAATGGAGTTCCTACAATGTGTACAGGACTCCTTTCTAACCCAATATGTAAAAAGCCCAACAAGGGAGGATTCACCATTGGATCTAGTAATGGGGAATGAACCGGAGCAGATAAGAGAAGTAAAAGTAGGGGAACAACTAGGCAATAGTGATCATAATATAATATGCTTTAAGATAATAATTGAGAAGGACATAAGTATGACGAAGACCAGGGTAATAGATTGGAGAAAAGCTGATTTTGAGGGGCTGAGAATAGAACTTGGGAGAATAAAATGGATTGGCAAATAACGATGTAGAACAGCAATGGGAAACATTTAAAATAGTGTTCAACAAAGTCCAGAAAAAATATATTCCATTAATAAACAAGAACAAGCTAAACACTAATGAGACACCGTGGATGAATAAAGCCATAAGGGAACAATTGAGGGTATGGAAAGAGGCATACATTAAATACATAGACTGCAGGGGACAGCATGATAAGGGAGAATATGAAGGGATTAGGAGAGAAGTAAAAAAAAAACAATTAGGAAGGCAAAGAGGAACTATGAAATTAAATTATTAAGGAACATAAAACAAAATAGTAAAATATTTTATAGACACATAAATAAAAAAAAGGAAGGTCGGGATGGGAATAGGGCCTCTAAGGGATGGAGAGGATAATACCGCAGGCAGCAATAGAGAGATGGCAGAGATATTAAATAATTACTTTGCTTCAGTATTTACCAGGGAGATTGAACAGGTGCAGATGACATTGGATGATTAGATTAGTAATGAGTTAACTGCAGTTAAATTAAAATGAGGAGCTATACTAAATAAACTAACCAAACTCAAAGAGGATAAAACCCCTGGTCCGGATGGATTACATCCGTGCAATTTAAAAGAATCTAGGGAAGAGATAGCAGAGGTATTACTACACATATTTAATAATTCGTTAGAAAAAGGTGCAGTGTCAGAGGACTGTTGGATAACTAACGTCATACCTATATTTAAGAAGGGATATAGAACATGTCCAGGGGACTATAGATCAGTTAGCTTAACATCGGTAGTAGGAAAAATAATGGAATCCCTACTAAAGGAGAAAAAAGAACATCTAGAAACCAAAAATATAATAAATAGTCAGCATGGATTTCAAAAGGGAAAGTCTTGCTTGACCAACCTAATTGAATTTTTTGAAGAGGTAACAGAGAGAGTAGACAAGGGTAATGCAGTAGATGTAATTTATCTAGATTTTCAAAAGGCCTTCAATAAGATACCACATAATAGACTAATGAATAAGGTCAGAGAATGCGGAGTCAGGGGACAAGTAGCAGAATGGATTGCTGGCTGGCTTCAAGACAGAAAGCAGAGAGTGGGAGTAAAGGGTAACTATTCACAGTGGCAGAAGGTGGGAAGTGGTGTTCCACAAGGATCAGTGCTGGGACCACTGCTGCTCACAATTTGTATTAATGATTTAGACTTTGGAATCAAAAACACAATTTCTAAATTTGTGGACGACACCAAATTGGGGGGATAGTCAATACTGAGGAGGACTGCAACAAATTACAAGAAGGCTTGCAGAATGGGCATATAATTGCCAAATGAAATTCAACACAGATAAATGTGAGCTATTACATTTTGGTAGGAAGAATAGGGAGGTCACATTACTTGGAAAATAATAATCTAAATGGGGTAGAGGAACAAAGGGATCTAGGAGTATAAATACACAAATCACTAAAAGTTGCGACACAGGTTAGCAAGGCCATAAAAAAGCAAACCAAGCACTAGGGTTTATTTCTAGAGGGATAGAATTGAAAAGTGGGGAAGTTATGCTAAACCTGTATTGAACCTTGGTTAGACCACACTTGGAGCACTGCGTGCAGTTCTGGTTGCCATATTATAAAAAGGATATAGAGGCACTGGAGAGGGTGCAGAGAAGATTTACAAGGATGACACCAGAAATGCGAGGGTATACATTCAGGAAAGGATGAACAGGCTGGGTCTCTTTCTCTTGAAAAAAGGCTGAGGGGTGACCTAAGGGAGGTCTTTAAAATTATGAAAGGTTTTGATAGAGTGGATACAGAGAGTTTCCACTTGTGGGGAAGAGCAAAACTAGAGGCCATCAGTATAAGATAGTCACCAAGAAATCCAATAGGGAATTCAGGAGAAACTTCTTTACCCAGAGAGTGGTGAGAATGTGGAACTCGCTACCACAGGGAGTGATTGAAGCGAATAGTACAGAGGCATTTAAGGTTAGATGAGGAAAGACAGGAGGAGGCTCGAGTGGAGCATAAACACCGGCATGGACTGGCTAGGCCGAATGGCCTGTTTCTGTGCTGTGTATCCTAGGTAATCCTATGTCATTTTGGGTGGAGAGAGTTCCAGATTTCCACCACCCTTTGTGTGAGGAAGTGCTTCCTGACATCACCCCTGAACGGCCTAGCTCTAATTTTAAGGTTCTGCCCCCTTGTTCTGGACTCCCCCCACCAGGGGAAATAGTTTCTATCGACCCCATCAACTCCTTTAATCATCGTAAACACCTCCATTAGATCACCCCTTAATCTTCTAAACTCAAGAGAATACAAGCCCAGTCTGTGCAACCTGTCCCCATAATTTAACCCTTTTAGCCCCGGGTATCATTCTGGTGAATCTGCGCTGCTCCCCCTCCGAGGCCAGTATATATTTCCTGAGGTGCGGGGCCCAGGACTGGACACAGTGACTCCAGATGGGGTCTAACCAGAGCTCTGTACAACTGAAGCATAGTTTCCACTGTGTTCTGCATCCACAGCCGCGAGCATGGCTGGCTGAGGCGAGGCAGCTGCCCGGCCGGTCCAGAATCAAGGCTCCCCCCCACCCCCACCCTCCGCAGTCAATGGAGCTGCTCTCGGACTGGCCTTCCTCACTGTAACTTTGTTCATTGCCTATCTTTTATCTGATCGCTGCTTCACTGGTACTATTTTGGGTTCGTGCTGCGCAGTAGGTCCATTGGGCCCCAGTTGACGGCAATGATCTGAGCACCACTCAGTATCTTAGGATTATATATCGTTAGATATAAAATGGGGGAGCACTTTGAATAAACAGCCTTTCCTCCCCTTTAACACACCTCGATACGGAGGCTGAAATAGCCGAACAATTGTCTCATAAGCAGGACCTCCCCTTTAAGGGGAAGCGAACAGTTTCTGTGCAGCAGCTCCTATCTGAACATACCCCGAATTCCAGAGCATCACTGTCGCCAGCTTATCACCAGTGATCGCAGGCTAATTGAATCAAATTGGACTTCCTGTCATTTGGAAAAGTCAATATTTGTGCTTGGGTTTCAAGATATTGGACAAACTGCACGCACAGTGAAACCTCACTCACTCGGCCACAGCGCGGAAGCTCCATCGATCGCCTACTGATTACTGACCCGTTATTTGGGCCCTGGAATCAGCGGGAGGTTCGGTGTCGGGGCCCTGGGAGGATGGGTGACTGGACTCTGGGAGGATGGGTGACTGGGCCCTGGGAGGATGGGTGACGGGACTCTGGGAGGATGGGTGTCTGGGCCCTGGGAGGATGGGTGACGGGGCCCTGGGAGGATGGGTGACTGGGCCCTGGGAGGATGGGTGACTGGGCCCTGGGAGGATGGGTGACTGGGCCCTGGGAGGATGGGTGTCTGGGCCCTGGGAGGATGGGTGACTGGGCCCTGGGAGGATGGGTGACTGGGCCCTGGGAGGATGGGTGACTGGGCCCTGGGAGGATGGGTGACTGGGCCCTGGGAGGATGGGTGACTGGGCCCTGGGAGGATGGGTGACTGGGCCCTGGGAGGATGGGTGACTGGGCCCTGGGAGGATGGGTGACTGGGCCCTGGGAGGATGGGTGACTGGGCCCTGGGAGGATGGGTGACTGGGCCCTGGGAGGATGGGTGACTGGGCCCTGGGAGGATGGGTGACTGGGCCCTGGGAGGATGGGTGACTGGGCCCTGGGAGGATGGGTGACTGGGCCCTGGGAGGATGGGTGACTGGGCCCTGGGAGGATGGGTGACTGGGCCCTGGGAGGATGGGTGACTGGGCCCTGGGAGGATGGGTGACTGGGCCCTGGGAGGATGGGTGACTGGGCCCTGGGAGGATGGGTGACTGGGCCCTGGGAGGATGGGTGACTGGGCCCTGGGAGGATGGGTGACTGGGCCCTGGGAGGATGGGTGACTGGGCCCTGGGAGGATGGGTGACTGGGCCCTGGGAGGATGGGTGACTGGGCCCTGGGAGGATGGGTGACTGGGCCCTGGGAGGATGGGTGACTGGGCCCTGGGAGGATGGGTGACTGGGCCCTGGGAGGATGGGTGACTGGGCCCTGGGAGGATGGGTGACTGGGCCCTGGGAGGATGGGTGACTGGGCCCTGGGAGGATGGGTGACTGGGCCCTGGGAGGATGGGTGACTGGGCCCTGGGAGGATGGGTGTCGGGGCCCTGGGAGGATGGGTGTCGGGGCCCTGGGAGGATGGGTGTCGGGGCCCTGGGAGGATGGGTGACTGGGCCCTGGGAGGATGGGTGACGGGCCCTGGGTGATCGGTGACTGGGCCCTGGGAGGGTGGGTGACGGGGCTCTGGGAGGATGGGTGTCGGGGCTCTGGGAGGATGGGTGTCGGGGCTCTGGGAGGATGGGTGTCGGGGCTCTGGGAGGATGGGTGTCGGGGCTCTGGGAGGATGGGTGTCGGGGCTCTGGGAGGATGGGTGTCGGGGCTCTGGGAGGATGGGTGTCGGGGCTCTGGGAGGATGGGTGTCGGGGCTCTGGGAGGATGGGTGTCGGGGCTCTGGGAGGATGGGTGTCGGGGCTCTGGGAGGATGGGTGTCGGGGCTCTGGGAGGATGGGTGTCGGGGCTCTGGGAGGATGGGTGTCGGGGCTCTGGGAGGATGGGTGTCGGGGCTCTGGGAGGATGGGTGTCGGGGCTCTGGGAGGATGGGTGTCGGGGCTCTGGGAGGATGGGTGTCGGGGCTCTGGGAGGATGGGTGTCGGGGCTCTGGGAGGATGGGTGTCGGGGCTCTGGGAGGATGGGTGTCGGGGCTCTGGGAGGATGGGTGTCGGGGCTCTGGGAGGATGGGTGTCGGGGCTCTGGGAGGATGGGTGTCGGGGCTCTGGGAGGATGGGTGTCGGGGCTCTGGGAGGATGGGTGTCGGGGCTCTGGGAGGATGGGTGTCGGGGCTCTGGGAGGATGGGTGTCGGGGCTCTGGGAGGATGGGTGTCGGGGCTCTGGGAGGATGGGTGTCGGGGCTCTGGGAGGATGGGTGTCGGGGCTCTGGGAGGATGGGTGTCGGGGCTCTGGGAGGATGGGTGTCGGGGCTCTGGGAGGATGGGTGTCGGGGCTCTGGGAGGATGGGTGTCGGGGCTCTGGGAGGATGGGTGTCGGGGCTCTGGGAGGATGGGTGTCGGGGCTCTGGGAGGATGGGTGTCGGGGCTCTGGGAGGATGGGTGTCGGGGCTCTGGGAGGATGGGTGTCGGGGCTCTGGGAGGATGGGTGTCGGGGCTCTGGGAGGATGGGTGTCGGGGCTCTGGGAGGATGGGTGTCGGGGCTCTGGGAGGATGGGTGTCGGGGCTCTGGGAGGATGGGTGTCGGGGCTCTGGGAGGATGGGTGTCGGGGCTCTGGGAGGATGGGTGTCGGGGCTCTGGGAGGATGGGTGTCGGGGCTCTGGGAGGATGGGTGTCGGGGCTCTGGGAGGATGGGTGTCGGGGCTCTGGGAGGATGGGTGTCGGGGCTCTGGGAGGATGGGTGTCGGGGCTCTGGGAGGATGGGTGTCGGGGCTCTGGGAGGATGGGTGTCGGGGCTCTGGGAGGATGGGTGTCGGGGCTCTGGGAGGATGGGTGTCGGGGCTCTGGGAGGATGGGTGTCGGGGCTCTGGGAGGATGGGTGTCGGGGCTCTGGGAGGATGGGTGTCGGGGCTCTGGGAGGATGGGTGTCGGGGCTCTGGGAGGATGGGTGTCGGGGCTCTGGGAGGATGGGTGTCGGGGCTCTGGGAGGATGGGTGTCGGGGCTCTGGGAGGATGGGTGTCGGGGCTCTGGGAGGATGGGTGTCGGGGCTCTGGGAGGATGGGTGTCGGGGCTCTGGGAGGATGGGTGTCGGGGCTCTGGGAGGATGGGTGTCGGGGCTCTGGGAGGATGGGTGTCGGGGCTCTGGGAGGATGGGTGTCGGGGCTCTGGGAGGATGGGTGTCGGGGCTCTGGGAGGATGGGTGTCGGGGCTCTGGGAGGATGGGTGTCGGGGCTCTGGGAGGATGGGTGTCGGGGCTCTGGGAGGATGGGTGTCGGGGCTCTGGGAGGATGGGTGTCGGGGCTCTGGGAGGATGGGTGTCGGGGCTCTGGGAGGATGGGTGTCGGGGCTCTGGGAGGATGGGTGTCGGGGCTCTGGGAGGATGGGTGTCGGGGCTCTGGGAGGATGGGTGTCGGGGCTCTGGGAGGATGGGTGTCGGGGCTCTGGGAGGATGGGTGTCGGGGCTCTGGGAGGATGGGTGTCGGGGCTCTGGGAGGATGGGTGTCGGGGCTCTGGGAGGATGGGTGTCGGGGCTCTGGGAGGATGGGTGTCGGGGCTCTGGGAGGATGGGTGTCGGGGCTCTGGGAGGATGGGTGTCGGGGCTCTGGGAGGATGGGTGTCGGGGCTCTGGGAGGATGGGTGTCGGGGCTCTGGGAGGATGGGTGTCGGGGCTCTGGGAGGATGGGTGTCGGGGCTCTGGGAGGATGGGTGTCGGGGCTCTGGGAGGATGGGTGTCGGGGCTCTGGGAGGATGGGTGTCGGGGCTCTGGGAGGATGGGTGTCGGGGCTCTGGGAGGATGGGTGTCGGGGCTCTGGGAGGATGGGTGTCGGGGCTCTGGGAGGATGGGTGTCGGGGCTCTGGGAGGATGGGTGTCGGGGCTCTGGGAGGATGGGTGTCGGGGCTCTGGGAGGATGGGTGTCGGGGCTCTGGGAGGATGGGTGTCGGGGCTCTGGGAGGATGGGTGTCGGGGCTCTGGGAGGATGGGTGTCGGGGCTCTGGGAGGATGGGTGTCGGGGCTCTGGGAGGATGGGTGTCGGGGCTCTGGGAGGATGGGTGTCGGGGCTCTGGGAGGATGGGTGTCGGGGCTCTGGGAGGATGGGTGTCGGGGCTCTGGGAGGATGGGTGTCGGGGCTCTGGGAGGATGGGTGTCGGGGCTCTGGGAGGATGGGTGTCGGGGCTCTGGGAGGATGGGTGTCGGGGCTCTGGGAGGATGGGTGTCGGGGCTCTGGGAGGATGGGTGTCGGGGCTCTGGGAGGATGGGTGTCGGGGCTCTGGGAGGATGGGTGTCGGGGCTCTGGGAGGATGGGTGTCGGGGCTCTGGGAGGATGGGTGTCGGGGCTCTGGGAGGATGGGTGTCGGGGCTCTGGGAGGATCGGTGACTGGGCGCTGGAAAGATTGGCAGTGCTTCACTTGCCATACCCTCCACTGCTTGATCCCACCCTCGCTCTGCAATCTTCAGCCCTGATTAGATTCCCCGCGCTTTTAGCTCACATTTACTGCACACACCTCCACACTCCACTTGGTGACACAGTCTTCAACCCTCGTGCACTCTGAAACTCTCTCCCCTCCTTCAATAACTCGATACCTAACCTGCTCGCACATTCGGGCGTTTTTAACTCACATGCTTGGCCTTTGTGAGCAGGATTTTCAGATGCTCCACAGACAGATCCTGGTCACTGGTGAGAATTTCTAAACAGTCGGCAAATTCCTTGTCCGCCATCCCAGCGAGTTGGCTGCTGCTCCAGGCCGCGGGAAACGTTGCTTTGATATCAATGCAGTTCGGGGTGCCCTCTACAATGGAAGCACATAAAATATCATAATGTGTATGTTTTTCATTCATTTAACAAGGCTTCTTCGACAGCACCTCCCAAACCCACAACCTCTACTACCTAGAAGGACAAGGGCAGCAGGCGCATGGGAACACCACCGCCTCCAAGTTCCCGTCCAAGTCACACACCATCCCAGCTTGGAGATATATCGGCCGTTCCTTCATCGTCGCTGGGTCAAAATCCTGGAACTCCCTCCCTAACAGCACTGTGGGAGCACCTTCACCACACGGACTGCAGCGGTTCAAGAAAGTGGCTCACCACCACCTTCTCAAGGGCAACTAGGGATGGGCAATAAATGCTGGCCTTACCAGCGACATCCACATCCCCAGAAGGATAAAAAAACTTTAAACTATTTTATCAAACTTTCATCCTGTTTCTCCCTCCTGTCCTGAAGTACTGTCTGAGGTGTTGTGCGGAGGTGCGATCCAAAGGTGCAGCTCAGTCTCCAAGCTTCTCCCAGTAGCCCTGACAGTGACTGTTGGCAGGCTTATCCACTGTTATAAATCTCATCATCAAGAAACTACTTATGAAATAACGCTGGACGGCCAGCTGGTGGCGCCGTCCAAGGTGTATAAATACTCGGGCGTTGGCCCAGCTTTCCAGGGACATTTTGTAAGACAAGGAACTAGTGAAGTACAACTAGACCTCCATGTTCTGAAACAAGTTGATTAAAGCCTTGCTTTATACTCAAACCAAGTGTGTAGTGAGTTTTATTACGTCATCCACCGTGGGGGAATCGGAGCGCGCCAAGTCCTGTTTTTTTACCCCACACTTGTGGAACTTCCTGCAGAAATCACTGGAAACAATTCGGACCAAATGGCCAGGCCGGTTTTTTCCCCCCCTTTCTCTATCCCAGACAGCGTGCCGATTCCCGGTCGGGGGGTACCAGGTGTTTGCTGACCTCTTCGTCCTTTCACGATGCTCTTGAGTGATTTCATCGCCAAGCTCTGCCTCTTGCTGAGCAGGATGGTCTGTGCCCCGCGGCTCTGCTGCCTTCGACACAACCTGCCGACTTCACTCACCTCCCACCGCCCCTCGCTGCGGAGAATCATCTCCACCACCTCTGTGCTCAGCACTTCCTGTGGGGAAGGGGGAGAAAAATATCAGTGACACCCGCACAAGATTCCAGTCCTTTTCAAGCACAACCAGTTGCTATGGAAACCTCCCCGAGCAGAGGGTGTTTAAAAATGGACTTGCATTTCTCCAGCGCCTTTCACGGTCACCGGACATCCCAATGCGCTTCACAGCCAATGAAGTACTTTTTGAAGTGTAGTCACTGTTGTAATGTGGGAAACGCGGCAGCCAATCTGCGCACAGCAAGCTCCCACAAACAGCAATGTGACAATGACCAGATCATCTGTTTTTTAGTGATGTTGGTTGAGGGATAAATATTGGCCCCAGGACACCGGGGAGAACTCCCCCTGCTCTTCTTCGAAATCATGCCATGGGATCTTTTACATCCACCTGAGAGAGCAGACGGGGCATCGGTTTAACGTCTCATCTGAAAGACGGCACCTCCGACAGTGCAGCACTCCCCCTCAGTACTGCCCCTCCGACAGTGCAGCGCTCCCTCAGTACTGCCCCTCCGACAGTGCGGCGCTCGCTCAGTACTGCCCCTCCGACAGTGCGGCGCTCCCTCAGTACTGCCCCTCCGACAGTGCGGCGCTCCCTCAGTACTGCCCCTCCGACAGTGCGGCGCTCCCTCAGTACTGCCCCTCCGACAGTGCGGCGCTCCCTCAGTACTGCCCCTCCGACAGTGCGGCGCTCCCTCAGTACTGCCCCTCCGACAGTGCGGCGCTCCCTCAGTACTGCCCCTCCGACAGTGCGGCGCTCCCTCAGTACTGCCCCACCGACAGTGCGGCGCTCCCTCAGTACTGCCCCTCCGACAGTGCGGCGCTCCCTCAGTACTGCCCCTCCGACAGTGCGGCGCTCCCTCAGTACTGCCCCTCCGACAGTGCGGCGCTCCCTCAGTACTGCCCCTCCGACAGTGCGGCGCTCCCTCAGTACTGCCCCTCCGACAGTGCGGCGCTCCCTCAGTACTGCCCCTCCGACAGTGCGGCGCTCCCTCAGTACTGCCCCTCCGACAGTGCGGCGCTCCCTCAGTACCGCCCCTCCGACAGTGCGGCGCTCCCTCAGTACTGCCCCTCTGACAGTGCGGCGCTCCCTCCGTACTGCACTGGGAGTGTCTGCCCAGGTTTTTGTGCTCGAGTCTCTGGAGTGGGGCCTGAACCCACAACCTTCTGACTCAGAGGCCAGAGTGCTACTCATTAAGCCACGGCTGACACAATGGGAAGAAGAGGAATTAGGGCAGGGGTCGGGAGGTACAAGCGGAGGGAAGAGCCATGCGCACTTTAGCAGGAGTTGTTGGATTGCAATCAGGACACGGAGTGAAACTGTGGCCCCGCCCCCCCACTGCTGCCCCTGCCGAGAGGATCGAACACAGCATCAATCGGACAACGTTCCTGACCTGTAAGGCTCGGAACCACAACTCGCACTGTGACCAACTGTGGCTTTTAAATTAATTCTCAACAACCACAACTTGTATTTATATAGAGCCTCTAATATTCCAAGACACTTCACAGGAGCGATTATCTAACAAAATTTGACACCGAGCCACATAAAGAGATATTAGGACAGGTCAGCTTGGTAGGTTTTAAGGAGCGTCTTAAAGGAAGGGAGAGAGGCGGAGAGGTTTAGGGAGGGAATTCCAGAGCTCAGGGCCCAGGCAGCTGAAAGCACGGCCACCAATGGTGGAGCGATTAAAATCAGGGATGGTCAAGAGGGCAGAATTGGAGGAGCGAGAGGAGGTTACAGAGATAGGGAGGGGCGAGGCCAGGGAGAGTTTTGAAAAGGATGAGAATTTTAAAATCGATGCATTGCCAGAGTTATAGCCACTCTCAGGATGTGGGCGTCGCTGGCAAGGCTGGCATTTATTGCCCATCCCTAGTTGCCCCTGAGAAGGTGGTGGTGTGCCACCTTCTTGAACCGTTGCAGTCCATGTGGTGAAGGTGCTCCCACAGTGCTGTTAGGGAGGGAGTTCCAGGATTTTGACCCAGCGACGATGAAGGAACGGCCAATATATTTCCAAGTTGGGATGGTGTGTGACTGGGAGGGGAACTTGGAGGTGGTGGTGTTCCCATGCGCCTGCTGCCCTTGTCCTTCTAGGTGGGAGAGGTCGCGGGTTTGGGAGGTGCTGCCGAAGAAGCCTTGGCGAGTTGCTGCAGTGCATCTTGTAGATGGTCCACACTGCAGCCACGGTGCGCCGGTGGTGGAGGGAGTGAATGTTTAAGGGGGTGGATGGGGTTGCTAGACAAGTTTACTGAATGAGTTGAAGAAAGGTTCAAAACAAAAATACTGTTGTCCTTCTCAAATTTCCCACGGGCCCAGTCTCAGAGATCTCTACCTTTGGTAGTTTGTGAATGTCTTCGGGTGAGAGGATGAAGACAAGTCTGTCCACATATTCTATCTGCTGCAGAGTCCAGCCTGACGCATCCCTGCAGACAAAATAGAATCATTTATATTTCAGTAAATGTTTTCAGATCCCTCCATGGCCTCGCCCCTCCCTATCTCTTTAACCTCCTCCAGCCCTACAACCCCCCCGAGATATCTGCGCTCCTCCAATTCTGCCCTCTTGAGCATCCCCGATTTCCAACGCTCCACCATTAGCGGCTGTGCCTTCAGCTGCCTGGGCCCTAAGCTCTGGAATTCCCTCCCTAAACCTCTCCGACTCTCTCCCCTACTTTAAGACGCTCCTTAAAACCGACCTCCTTGACCAAAGCTTTTAGTCAGTGTCCTAATATCTCCTTTTGTGGCTCGGTGTGCTGTGAAGCTCCTTGGGATGTTAAAGGCACTATATAAGCACAAGTTGTTTTTGTTGCTGTATCAGCCCCATCAATGAACTCAAAAATCAAGGGCTGAGTGACGACTATCTTTTCAATTCCAGGGGTCCGGGCTCCCAGTTATCTCCCCGCCGCCCCACCCCTCACGAACAGTGACTTGCTCTGGAGTACGGTTCTATGGGCCTCAGGTGTTGGAGGCTGGTCGAGTGAGAGGGAATCATGGACAAGCCCCACTCAACAGCTTCACTGGATAAGGTGCAGGAATCGTGATGGATTTTAAAAAATTCATATTTCCATTCCATTTTTTTTTAAACTTACCCCAGCACATCACCTTGGGTCAACATCCACCCGAATGAGTTCTTATTTTCCTCAGGGATGCAGTAACCCTTGACCTCATCCAGCCGAAGCAGCAGGTCTGGTTTGTTTATTTGTTTCACCATCGCTTCATCTACAAAGGCAGCAAGTGGTCCCAGGTTGTCCAGAGCCTCTCCTGAAATCTCATCCACAGGACCAATCCCCTGTCAATGAGCGAGCAGACAATTTAATCAAAGGTTCAAATACCCAGTAGCATGAACTGATATAAGAATATGAAAGAGTTAATCCCACTCCTCCCACAGCCCATGTACACTCTCCCCTATCATGGACTCTACCCACCCATTGAATCTCCTCCCACAGCCCATGTACACTCTCCCCTATCATGGACTCTACCCACCCATTTAATCTCCTCCCACAGCCCATGTACACTCTCCCCTATCATAGACTCAACCCACCCATTTAATCTCCTCCCACAGCCCATGTACACTCTCCCCTATCACAGACTCAACCCACCCATTTAATCTCCTCCCACAGCCCATGTACACTCTCCCCTATCACAGACTCTACCCACCCATTTAATCTCCTCCCACAGCCCGTGTACACTCTCCCCTATCACAGACTCTACCCACCCATTTAATCTCCTCCCACAGCCCATGTACACTCTCCCCTATCATGGACTCTACCCACCCATTTAATCTCCTCCCACAGCCCGTGTACACTCTCCCCTATCACAGACTCTACCCACACGTTGAATTTCCTGAGGGAAAGTTCTGTATAAATAGTCCCTGATTCCCAAACAAAATCAAGCAAAACCCTAGATTATCCATCCATCTTCACAACTCCAGTGTTCAAACAGTTCACTGACCTGTCTAGACAACATCCAACCTCCATCCCGTCTTCAACAGCACAGGAACCATTGAGTCCTGTGAAGTATTTGATCGTCTCTTATACCCCTCCCTACAACCGACAATCCCATCCCCAACCAAATATCTGTCCGCTTCTTTTCTGAAGGAGCTAGGAGTCTAAATATTAATTGGGTTTTTTCTGGGAGCCTCAAGCACTCAGTGGGAAATATAGTGGCTTCCAATTTCTCGTCTTGATTCGGGCTTGTTAACTTTGAACCCATGCCCTCGAGTTCAGGGTTCACAGTCCGATAAAGCAGAGCAGTTTCCACCTACCTTACAGCACTGTCAGCTCTGGCTCAGTTGGTAGCACACATGCGTCAGAAGGTTGTGGGTTCACGTCCCAGTCTAGGGACCTGAGCATAAAAATCTAGGCTGACACTCCCAGTGCAGTACTGAGGGAGCGCCGCACTGTCGGAGGGGCAGTACTGAGGGAGCACTGCACTGTCGGAGGGGCAGTACTGAGGGAGCGCCGCACTGTCGGAGGGGCAGTACTGAGGGAGCGCCGCACTGTCGGAGGGTCAGTACTGAGGGAGCGCTGCACTGTCAGAGGTGCCGTCTTTTGGATGAGACGTTAAACCGAGGCCCCGTCTGCTCTCTCAGGTGGACATAAAAGATCCTATGACACTATTTCGAAGAAGAGCAGGGGAGTTCTCCCCGGTGTCCTGGGGCCAATATTTATCCCTCAATCAACATCACTAAAACAGATTATCTGGTCATTATCACATTGCTGTTTGTGGGAACTTGCTGTGTGCTAATCGGCTGCCACATTACAACAGTGACTGCACTTCAAAAAGTACTTCATTGGCTGTAAAGCGCTTTGAGACATCCGGTGGTCGGGAAAGGCGCTATAGAAATTCAAGTCTTTCTTTTCTTTTCACTGGACCTTGAGTCAATCACTCCAAGTGTTTATGTCCATCCTTCCTCGGTGGTCATTTGCCCGGCCTACATTCACCAGCTGGGGCCATTCATGAAGAATGGCCACTTGGGTGAGATACAAAAGGGAAGGTGGCCTCTGTGGAAATGGTAGAATCTTTATAGTACAGCAGGAGGCCATTCAGCCCATCGTGCCTGTGCCGGCTCTTTGAAAGTGCTACCCAATGGACTCCAGCAAGAGTCGGTGCCTTCAGGAGAGGGTGGGGAAGGGGAATGAAGAGGGGGGGGAGTTTCCAACAAAGTAAATTAAGAGAGAAACTTACCAGGAGTTGGAGAGCCTTTTCCGCCCAGAAGCTGTGTTTATGGGGCAGAAGGGTTAACAGAGAGGAAGTGTGTCTTGCCACGTGATCTAGGATGGCTCGCACCGAGTCGTTAGAAAGACCATTCAAGATCTTCAAGCTGAAACCACAGAGTGAGATAACATCAGCTGGAGGGTGGAATCTGTACATGGGTCCGTCCTGGATTTCTGCGCCAGGATTGCAGCAATCATTAAGTGCTGGCCATTTACATAAGAACATAAGAAATAGGAGCAGGAGTAGGCCAATCGGCCCCTCGAGCCTGCTCCGCCATTCAATAAGATCATGGCTGATCTGATCCTAACCGCCAATCTACTATCACAGAACCATCTCCTGAATCTAACAGAATTAGACACACGAACTAGGAGCAGGATCAGGCTACACGGCCCCTGGGCCCGCTCCGCTACCCACAGGGCCATGGCCGATCCGAACCTAGACTCAGGTCCAAATTCCTGCTCGCTCCCCGTAACCCTTAATTCCCTTTACTTCTAGGAAACTGTCTATTTCTGTTTTAAATTTATGTAATGATGTAGCTTCTACAGCTTTTTGGGGCAGCATATTCCATGGACCTACCACCCACTGAGTGAAGTAGTTCCTCCTCATCTCAGTTTTGAAAGAGCAGCCCCTTCCGTACATGTAATTGAATTGATTCTCTCCCTAAATATTCCCAGACAAACCTGGAATATTTCTTCGTTTGAAATGTATATAAGTTTTTTGTTATTCATTCATGGGATGTGGGCGTCGCTGGCAAGGCCAGCATTTATTGCCCATCCCTAGTTGCCCTTGAGAAGGTGGTGGTGAGCCGCTGCCTTGAAGTGCTGCAGTCCATGAAGTGAAGCTATTCCCACAGTGCTGTTAGGGAGGGAGTTCCAGGATTTTGACCCAGCGACGATGACAGTACGGCAATATGTTTCCAAGTCAGGATGGTGTGCGATTTGGATGGGAACTTGGAGGTGGTGGTGTTCCCATGAGTCTGCTGCCCTTGTCCTTCTAGGTGGTAGAGGTTGTGGGTTTGGGAGGTGCTGTTGAAGAAGCCTTGGCGAGTTGCTGCAGTGCATCTTGTAGATGATACACACTGCAGCCACGGTGTGCCGGTGGTGCAGGGAATGAATGCTTAAGGTGGTGGATGGAGTGCCAATCAAGCGGGCTGCTTTGTCCTTAATTGTGTCCAGTTTCTTGAGTGTTGTTGGAGCAGTACTCATCCAGGCAAGTGGAGAGTATTCCATCACACTCCTGACTTGTGCCTTGTAGATGGAAAGGCTTTGGGGAGTCAGGAGGTGAGACACTCGCCGCAGAATACCCAACTTCTGACCTGCTCTTGTAGCCACAGTATTTATGTGGCTGGTCCAGTTAAGTTTCTGGTCAACGGTAACCCCCAGGATGTTGATGCTGGGGGGGATTTGGTGATGGTAATCCCATTGAAGGCAGTAGAGGCCAATACATTAAATATATTCAAGAAGGAGTTGGATATATTTCTTAAGGCTAAAGGGATCAAGGGGTATGGGGAGAAAGCAGGGACTGGGTACTGAACTTGGATGATCAGCCATGATCGCATTGAATGGCGGAGCAGGCTCGAAGGGCCGAATGGCCTACTCCTGCTCCTATCTTCTATGTTTCTATGTTTCTATGTTATTCTAAGACTATGCCCCCTAGTTCTAGTTTCACCCATCATCGGGAACATCCTCCCCGCATCCACCCGATCCAACCCCTTCACAATCTTATATGTTTCAATAAGATCGCCTCTCATTCTTCTGAACTCCAATGAGTAGAGTCCCAATCTACTCAACCTCTCCTCATATGTCCATCCCCTCATCCCCGGGATTAACCGAGTGAACCTTCTTTGTACTGACTCGAGAGCAAGTATGTCCTTTCTTAAGTATGGACACCAAAACTGTATGCAGTATTTCTTGAGCTTGAGGCTCAAACTTACGAGCACTTTCCAATCTGCAAAGTTTCCTTGCGTCCTTGGCTCGGAGGGCAGCACCCTCACCTCTGAGTCAGACCGCCGAGGGTTCAAGTCCCACTCCAGAGACTCGAGCACAAAATCTACATTGGCACTCCCAGTGCAGTACTGAGGGAGTGCTGCACTGTCAGAGGTGTTGTCTTTCATGTTAAATGAAAGCCTCCATCTGCTCCCTCGGGTGAATGTAAAAGATCCCATGGCCACTATTTCGAAAAAGAGCAGGGGAGTTCTCCCCGATGTCCTGGGGCCAATATTTATCCCTCAACCAACATCACTAAAACAGATTATCTGGTCATTATCACATTGCTGTTTGTGGGAGCTTGCTGTGCGCAAATTGGCTGCCGCGTTTCCTACATTACAACAGTGACTACACTTCAAAAATTGGCTGTAAAGCACTTTGGGACGTCCGGTGGTCGTGAAAGGCGCTATAGAAATGCAAGTCTTTCTTTCTTTTCACACCCACAATGTTAAGCTGTCTTTCCCTTTCCAGATGATGATGGGCCTGCTTTTTATTTCCAGCATTTCCGTTCCTTCCATTTATTTGTCCTTTCACTTGCCAAATATTTGTACTTCCTGTTTTCGCTGAGAAAGTTCTAGAAGATGTTTGCCCACCACGTTGCTTTCTTGCTCCCGCGTTGTGGGACAAAGCTTTAGTAACTAGGCAGGTTGTGGACCCTGATTCAGGAGATGGGGAGCAGAGGGTCTGTGGTCCCCGCGCCCCTGAACACCAGACACCACCTTCAGGGGAGTAGGGGGGGAAATCGGAGAGGGGGAACTCCGAATTCTTACAATCAAAATCAGCACCTATTGTCCAACTTTCGCAAACTACCGCCCTCTGGTGACAAGCCTGATTCCCCCGTTGTGAAAGAAAATGAGAAGATGTCGTCTGCTTTCCCACATACTGCAGGGGTGGATTGAATTAACTAGCGCAAGAAAGGAGGAGGAGGTTAGAAGGAATATTTTTCTCAGAAGAATGTTGAACACTTTATCACAAGGGACTGTTGATGTTGATTCAAACGCAGCATTTAAGAGGGAGTTAGATCAGCGCGTCGGAGGAGGGAAGGTTAAAGGGAAAGGGGATTGCGGTGGGCGGCTCTGATTGTGCAGCCAGTGCGGGTGTGAAGGGACACTGGGGTGGAACTGAAAATGAGGAAAGATGTAACACGGGACGCTGACTCGCTATCGCACATCGTCATGATCCACCCCCCGCCCCTTGCCCCCCCCCCCCCCAATGCCTCTATTGGTAAAGCCCAGGATCCCGTCTGCTTCTTTTATCGACTTGTCCCGCCACCTTCAAGGATTGGGGCTGTAGTATTAAGGGAGGCCGGGCCAGAAGTTTGGGTGAGGGAGAGGGAGGGGGGTCCCTTTAAGGTGAAGCTGGTCACTGAAGGGGGGGGGAGGAGTCACACTGCCCACGGTTCACCGGCTGATCCCGGGGGAGGTTGTACGGGTGGGAGGGAGGTGAGGATAAAATAATCCGGACACTCACGGTAAATCGGCCACGACCTCTGGTCCCATTAGGAGGACATCGTCCCGGAATATTCCAGGCCTGCGGCCAAGCTCCCTGACGATGCATTTCCGCTGGAAAGATAAAACGTGCGGTCTGGTTAAACAGGGACACAACCAGGAAAGAGGGATTGGCGGAAATCCCAGCCCTCAAAGCCAGCAGGGAGGGAGGGAGTAACCGGCCTCACTGGGACCTGCACCCAATCGCTCGGTTGCCCCGTCTGTGAGATGCTGCTGAAAAAGAATGTTGCTGGTTTACATCTTGAGCGCAAAAATCTAGGCTAACGCTCCAGTGCAGTGCTGAGAGAGTGCTGCACTGTCGGAGGTGCCGTCTTTCGAATGGGACATTAAACCGAGGCCCCGTCTGCTCTCTCGGGTGGATGTAAAAGATCCCATGGCCACTATTTTGAAGATGAACAGGGGAGTTCTCCCCAGTGTCCTGGGGCCAATATTTATCCCTCAACCAACATCACTAAAAAACAGATGATCTGGTCATTATCATACGGCTGTTTGTGGGAGCTTGCTGTGCGCAAATTGGCCGCTGCGTTTCCCACATTACAAGAGTGACTACACTTCAAAAAGTACTTCATTGGCTGTAAAGCGCTTTGGGACATCGTGACAGGCACTATACAAATGCAAGTCTTTCTTTATTTCTTTACACATACTGAGATGGTCGCAGGTCTGGTATTGGGGTATTAGCCTTAGCGCTGCTGGGCCAGGGAAGACGGGGCACAATCAGCCTGGATCGCCGCCCCGGTCACTGCCCAGTGAGCTCCGGTGCTGGAGAGCGTGTGTGGACACTGGACGGCAACAGAATTGGTCTGGGCCACGATGGCCCCTCATGGTTGAATTGCCGTCAACTCTCATCAGGCTGGGCCCACACATGGCCACCTAGGCACGATAACAGAGTGTGGCCATGGAACCTGTACTGCAGCAAGTAGTTAGTGTCAGGGAAATTGCAAAGGAGGGGGTGGGGGGGTGCAGGAGAATGAGGTCATGCTCAGAGCACCCAAGCATTTTTCTCTTTACCAGCCACTTAGGTGAGTAGCACAGAGTGTCGAAGGGACCACATATAAACTTTAGATCCATGCTCCCACTAACTATAGCTCAAGGTGCTGATACTAGAGTTCTGATGTAGGATTTCATAGAATCACAGAATGATACAGCACAGAAGGAGGCCATTCGGCCCATCGTGCCTGTGCCGGCTCTTTGAAAGAGCTCTCCAATTAGTCTCACTCCCCCCTGCTCATTCCCCAGAGCCCTGCAAATGTTTCCTTTTCAAGTATTTATCCAATTCCCTTTTGAAAGTTACTATTGAATCTGCTTCCACCGCCCTTTCAGGCAGCGCATTCCAGATCACAACAACTCGCTGCGTAAAAAAATTTCTCCACATCTCCCCTCTGGTTCTTTTGCCGATTACCTTAAATCTGTGTCCCTCTGGTGACCAACCCTCCTGCCACTGGAAACAGTTTCTCCTTATTTACTCCATCAAAACCCCTCGTGATTTTGAGCACCTTGATCAAATCTCCCCTAAACCTGCTCTGCTCGAAGGAGAACAGTCCCAGCTTCTTCAGTCTCTCTATCAGTGGGGGAACAGCGCGAAGAACAGCCCTATCCAAACCAGGCCCAATTGTAGTGTATGTACCCGTCTATCTTTAAGGGAACTATTGAATGTAACCGTTCACCTTTAAGGGAACTACTTTAGGTGTGGCACTATTTGTTTGGCTTCTGTATACTGTAATACCGATAGTGATCACACCAGTATATAAGTGTTGTAGCAGGATTGCTGGGGCAGATTCGCCCGCACCTTCGAATAGTAAAGACCTGTTTTGTTGTTACTTCTGAAGTCTGTGTATTTATTAACTGCACAACCCACAGACTTTACAGTGGCGACGAGTCCGATCGTACCCTGCGGCAAGATTACCAAAGCAAGAAGAGCGTCGAAGAGAGGCAACCGCCCTCGTCGTGCTGCTGGAAGAAAACACGAGGCTGCAGCAGGAGAAAGGTGGAAGACTTTAGCAACAAAAGCTTCCGTCTGCAACAGGCACTGACTACCCTTCTACCACGGTGCGGAGTGAGCCGATCAGCAGGGAACAAGGCGGCCGAAGAGACTGTGAGTAGGGGAAGGTGTAGAGAATATCCGGAGGATAAGGGCAGAGCACTCGACCTCGGTCGAGGGGGAGCTGTGCCGGCCAAAAGTCAGGTCCAACGGCATCGGGTGACAGCCGGACCGTGATCGGCGGGAAAAATCCGGGCAGCGACCGCAGCCACGAAGCGCTGAGCCTGCGAGTAGGTGCGGGAGGAGAAACCCAGCCGCAGCCGGGGAGGGAAACACTGGTCTGCGAGAGGGCTGGGGAGGCGAACGGGAACCGTGCGGGTGAGAGCCGGGTGCGGAGAGAGAGACTGCGAGGAGCCAGTCCAGCGGCTGAGCTGTTCTCCACCAACGGGGTACTCAGAGCCGGCAAAACCGAACGTGCGGGAGTGGGTGAGAGACACAGCCGAAAACGGGGTGAGAGACTGCGCGAGAGCCAGTCCAGCGGCTGAACTGTTCTCCACCAACGGGGTACCCAGGGCCGGTAGCACCGAACGTGCGGGTGAGAGAGCGACAGAGCCGGGTACGGAGAGAGAGACTGCGCGAGAGCCAGTCCAGCGGCTGAACTGTCCTCCGTTAACGGGGTGTACCCAGCGCCGGTAGAGCCGTGCGGGCGGGAGGAAAAGACATAGCCGAGTAAGGGGAGCTGTGCGGAAGCCAGCCAGCGGCTGAACCTGTCCGCTGTGGGGGAAGCGTACCCCTTCCACCAGGAAGAAACGCGGGAAGCCGCCATTAGGCGGAGAAGACGCCAGAAGCGGGAAACCGCCATTTTCGCGGGAAAACCGCCATCTTGATTGACATACCGCCATTGAAGTGGGCGGGGAGAGAAGGAAAGAGCGGGAAACCGCCGATTTCGCGGGAAAACCGCCATCTTAGAAACAAACAAATAAATAAGAATACTTAAAGAAATACTGGTGCTGCTCCCAAGGGAAGAAAAATGCCTAAGCGAGGGAATATTAACGACTTTAATTCTGAAATAGAAGACTGGGCCACGTACGTGGAACGCATAGAGATCTATTGCGAAGCCAACAAAATAGAGGAAGACGACAAGGCGATAACATTGCTAAACTCGATGGGGGCAAAAACATACGGGCTCTTGAAGCATCTAATAGCGCCAAATAAACCAGCGGATCAGACCTTCGAAGAGATTGTGGCTGTGCTGAAGGACCACTTGAACCCCACACCGCTGATGCTGGCTGAACGATTCAAATTCTACGCAAGAACGCAGAAGAAAGACGAAAGCAATGCGGAATACTTGGTCGAACTGCGTAGGCTAGCGAAATACTGCCAGTTCGGAGGGAATCTGACAGAAGCGCTGCGGGACAAGTTCGTATGCAGATTGTCCAAAGAAGGGACGCAGAAGCGACTACTGGAAGAGAACGACCTCACACTGGACAGGGCTGTCCTTATAGCTGCATCGCACGAAGCCGCAGCGGAAGGAACGGCGGAAATGCAACTAAAGGCGGCGGCACTCGGGGTGGACCAAATTACTTCAAGCACAACAAAATGCTACCGTTGTGGGAAGACAACGCATGACCAGAATCAATGCTGGTTTAAGAACCAAGAGTGTAGGAAATGTGGCAAACTGGGTCACATCGCGAAGGTATGCCGGTCCGGGAAAAAGACCAATAATCAAAGGAAGCCACCACAAGAAAAGTACAACAAGGTACACAAGGTGGCTGAGAAGAGTTCAGACGAACAGAATTCAGACTCAGACCCAAACTACCAGGAGCTGGGTAGGCTGAGAATCCACAATGTGGGTAAAGAAACGGATCTACAGGCCATCTGGGTCATACTAAAAATAGCTGGAGTCCAAGTAAGAATGGAGCTGGACACTGGATCAGCTCTATCAGTCATCAACCGAAGGGACTACCACCGGCTATTCTCTCACATACCTTTAAGAAATACCAAGTTCGTATTACAGACATACACGGGGCATAACGTATACCCCGTGGGGAAAATAAGAGTCAAGGTGAGAGATAGGGGTAAAGAACACCCAAGAATGAACTTGTACGTATTACCTGAGGGAGGACCACCACTGCTAGGACGGGAGTGGATTAAGAAAATAGACATGGAATGGCATTACCTAAAAGCCATAATGAGGGAGGACTCGGTGCAAGCTATTAGCTCAGATTCTGAAATGGATGATGATAAGACCAAGTCGAATATGGAAGACAAGGCTAAAAGGGACTTGCCGACGATGGGAAAGAAAACGAAGACATGCAGAAGGACTTATGGTACCAAGAAGAATAAAGCTGCAGAGCAGAACTCCAGGTTGACAGAGAATTCTGAGCCTGTTCAAGCAAAGGATTCATCCATGACGGAAGAACACCGAGCTCGGACGCAAACTTATGTCAAAGTATGACAACAATTGGAACAGTTGAGTGACCGTCTCGTTCAAGAGATGAAAAATATGGAAAGGTTCTGGGACACCGAATGGGAGAACCTGGAAAGACTACAGAGACAGCTAGCTCAAGCAGAGAGCGACCATAGAGCCATCGTGGTCAAATACCAATCACATTCCCCTGATGCTGTTCAGGAACTAGAATATTTACAGAATGAACCAAAGGAAGAGGAATCTTCAGGGAGCCAGGATTTTATTCCAGTTCTTCTCTACGGCTCCTTACAAGCAGAGTGTGAGAAGTTGAAAGAACAGTATGAACAGGCCCAGGCTACAATTCTGGAGGGGGTTAACTCGGCAGCCTCCGAAAAGCTAGTTTCAGTAGAAGCATATGAACAACTAAAGGTTGAACATGAGCAAGAAGTCCAAAGGCTGCAGGAAATTCTTGATGAGCTCAAGGCCAAGACAGACTCATCGGTAGGAGCTCCATCCATAGATGAGAAATTAGAGGTGAAATTCATGGCAGAGCATGAAAGACAGGATGTCCAAGAACTTATAAAAACATTGAAGGACACCCAAGACAAATATGAGGCGGCAATGACCGAGGTTCAACAACTTGAAGAACAGATTCAACTGGGAATCCTTTCAGTGGAAGAACAGGACACTGTAAGAATGGTCCCTGAACATGAACTAGAGAGCATCAGGGCGCAACTTTTCCGAGCGCTGAAAGCCAAAGTTCAAGAGGAACGTAAGGTGGAAGTATTGGAGAAAGAGGTGGAGGAAATGGAGAAGACTCTGATCCACCGTGTTCCCAGGGAAGAGTTAACGGTCAGCCAACTCCTTCATACGCTGAAGGACAAGACTCTGCAAGGGGAACAATCTGAACACGAGCTTCAATCTTCAGGGGGAACGAGTTCGGAGCTCTCAAAGGTCACGGAGATAGCTGAGGTGGCAACACAAATTTTACGAGGATGCCAAAAGTACGTTGAATCACGTCAAGGTGAACAGAAGAATGCGGAAACCGTTACTTCAGTAGAAGGGTTAAATAGCCTGATAACGCAATTACCGATGGAAAGGAAGGTATTGAACTCACAAATGAGGTCCGCCGTGAAGGAATGGCAGATAACCCAGGAAGAGTGGGATGAATATGAATGCATGAAGAAAGATGTTTAGGGAAGGAACCACCGTCAGCTAACGTCCAGACGGGTGAGGAGGAAGAAGAAGTCTCTCTCGCTGACCTAACTCAGGACGAACCCGAATATTACCATGACCTGTTGAGTGACACTGAATATTACGAGGATGTGGTCTGCCCAGCTTGTGATGAAAACTCTCAAAGTGCTGAAATCCGGAGGAAGCACTTAAGGTCTAAGGAACATAGAGAGTTGGTGGCGCTACAGCTGGCAGCCGAGAAAGGAGCTCCGAGAGTTTCAAAAAGGCAGAAAAGAAAAAGAAGAAGCAGAAGATAATAACTGTCTAAAATATTAGCACTTCTACCATTCCAGGCGGGACATTACGAAAGGAGCTAAATTAGTTGAAAAACTGGAAAATGTCAAGACAGCCAGTTGGTTGTAAAAGTCCGCACTGCTGGTTCAACAGGACGAAGGTTCAAGCTGTTACGTCAAGAAAAAGGCTATGGAGGAGTCACGCTAGCCAGGTAATCCGGCTACACCAAAGAAATGTTGTTCGGAACGAGTCAAGATCAGAGACTGAATCTATGAACTGTTTCCGCAGAGACTGAACCTGTGAACTGTTTCCACCGAGATTATATTTGTAAATTGTTTTATATGACATTGACTCCACCGAGAGTATATCTGTAATTTGTTTTATAGGAAGTTGAAGATATGTATGTTTAACGGGGACTCTGTAAGTAATAAGCTAAAAAGGGAGGATTGTAGTGTATGTACCCGTCTATCTTTAAGGGAACTATTGAATGTAACCGTTCACCTTTAAGGGAACTACTTTAGGTGTGGCACTATTTGTTTGGCTTCTGTATACTGTAATACCGATAGTGACCACACCAGTATATAAGTGTTGTAGCAGGATTGCTGGGGCAGATTCGCCCGGACCTTCGAATAGTAAAGACCTGTTTTGTTGTTACTTCTGAAGTCTGTGTATTTATTAACTGCACAACCCACAGACTTTACACCAATAAAATTTAGACAGGACCAGCCAGCGAGTAAACATGAACACAGTTCTCTGGGTTTTGATGGTCCGAGTTTAACGGCCAGAAATGGCTCACGGGCAAATGTTTGGACACCCACCCCACCGGTCTTTAGCTCAGTATCCTATTGGCTGGTGCAATTACCCACTGAACCAATGGGAAGAGCTCACTGACTACACGCCAGGAGAATAAAGTGGTTGGCTATCACGGTGTGAAGCAGAGTCTTTGATTGTACCAGAGGTTGCCCGATGCCACCGTGCAACTCGCTGAGAAATCGGACCGCCTCCATGAATTCGGAATCGCCAATCTGCTGCTGGAGAGTTTCGCAGTCTGCGCCCCGGGCCGCGTTTCCCAAGGATCTGTGAACCGGAGAGAGAGAGAGAGAAAGCAGCGTTAAATTAGAGCCCCGATTAACATCTCCCGGCAACGCTGAGCGCTCAACGCCAGCTAATGTTCCCGTACAGGGAGGCTCGCTCCCTCACGCTGTCCAAATCAGAAGAGGTCGTGGCTCAGTGGGCAGCACTCTCGCCTCTGGGTCGTGGGTTCAAGTCCCACTCCAGAGACATGCGCACAAGTCTGGGGGTACGGTAACATAGTGGTTATGTTACTGGACTAGTAATCCAGAGGCCTGAACTAATGATCCAGGAAACATGAGTTCGTAATCCCACCACGGCAGCTGGGGAATTTAAATTCAATTAAATAAATCTGGAATAAAAAAGCTAGTATCAGTAATGGTGACCATGAAACTGCTGGATTGTTGTAAAAACCCATCTGGTTCACTAATGTCCTTTAGGGAAGGAAATCTGCTGTCCTTACCTGGTCTGGCCGATATGTGACTCCAAACCAGCAGTAATGTGGTTGACTCTTAACTGCCGCTCTGAAATGGACTAGCCACTCAGTTGTATCAAACCACTCGGAAAACCTTCACCTCACGGACTGCAGCGGTTCAAGGCGGCGGCTCACCACCACCTTCTCAAGGGCAAGTAAATGCTGGCCTTGCCAGCGACGCACACATCCCAGGAGCTAATAAAAGAAATCTAGGCTGACACTCCCAGTGCAGTGCTGAGGGAGCGCTGCACTGTCGGAGGTGCCGTCTTTTGAATGAGAAGTTAAACCGAGGCCCCGTCTGCCCTTTCAGGTGGACGGAAAAGATCCCACGGTGGTATTGGAGCAAAGTGCAGCCCCCACCCGCGACCCTGATCACCTTATGTGAAAGGGGAAGCCCACAGAAATTAACCAAACGGTTTCAAATCCTTCTCACAGTTATTTCTACTCACAGAATGGTATCCTCCGTTATATTTGAAGCAGCTTGAATCTTCTTGAAAATAAACTGGGCCTGAAATAAAGAAAAATACCCCAGCTGTTAGTGATGGACAACACAGACACTGCCCATCCCACTCGAAAACCACATGATCTCCCTGGAGAGGGGAGAAAACCGATTTATAAACCCAGGCTAATTGGGGGGGGGGGGGGGTGGATCTGCTAAATTCCTCGCCGCCCCTCCTAGGTGATCGAATCTAGTCCAGGAGATCACTCTGACCCGGATTAGTTTCGCTATAATAACACAAGAACACAAGAAACAGGAGCAGGAGTCGGCCATTCGGCCCCTCGAGCCTGCCCCGCCATTCAATAAGATCATGGCTAATCTTTGACCTCAACTCCACTTTTCCGCTCTCTCCCCATATCCCTTGACTCCCATGTAGCTCAAAATATCTGTCAATCTCCGCCTTGAATATATTCAATGACCCAGCCTCCACAGCTCTCTGGGGTAGAGAATTCCAAAGATTCACGGCCCTCTGAGAGAAGAAATTCCTCCTCATCTCCGTCTTAAATGGGCGACCCCTTATTCTGAAACTATGTCCCCTAGTTCTAGATTCCCCCACGAGGGGAAACATCCTCTCAGCATCCACCCTGTCAATCCCCCTCGGAATCTTATATGTTTCAATAAGATCACCTCTCATTCTTCTAAACTCCAATGAGTATAGGTCCAACCTGTTCAACCTTTCCTCATAAGACAACCCCTTATCAACCTCGTGAATCATCTCTGAACAGCCTCCAATGCAAGTATATCCATAACCATCTTTGAGAGATTAATGATGGGATAATTCCCCCAGTGATTCAGTTGGTGAATTGACCATCATGTGTGGTTCTGGAATGGGAACGGGGGGGAGGAGGGGAAGAGAACGGGGGGGAGGAGGGGAAGAGAACGGGGGGGAGGAGGGGAAGAGAACGGGGGGGAGGAGGGGAAGAGAACGGGGGGGAGGAGGGGAAGAGAACGGGGGGGAGGAGGGGAAGAGAACGGGGGGGAGGAGGGGAAGAGAACGGGGGGGAGGAGGGGAAGAGAACGGGGGGGAGGAGGGGAAGAGAACGGGGGGGAGGAGGGGAAGAGAACGGGGGGGAGGAGGGGAAGAGAGTGGGGGGGAGGAGGGGAAGAGAGTGGGGGGGAGGAGGGGAAGAGAGTGGGGGGGAGGAGGGGAAGAGAGTGGGGGGGAGGAGGGGAAGAGAGTGGGGGGGAGGAGGGGAAGAGAGTGGGGGGGAGGAGGGGAAGAGAGTGGGGGGGAGGAGGGGAAGAGAGTGGGGGGGAGGAGGGGAAGAGAGTGGGGGGGAGGAGGGGAAGAGAGTGGGGGGAGGAGGGGAAGAGAACGGGGGGAGGGGAAGAAAATAGGGAGGAGGGGAAAGGAATGGAGGAAAAGAGAAAGAAAGAAAGTAAGATTCAAATGCGAACATGTTAAATAAATAATTGCCATTTCTCCTTCGCGGTCTCGCGGTGCTGAAGGGAGAAGGCTGTGGGATAGGGAGCCGAGCCGAGCCGAGCCGAGCCGAGACTGCGCAGTATAGCAGAACGAGAGCGTGCAGAAGCTGCCAGACTCACTGACCTGCTGGGGCGACCACATCCAGTCCACAAACAGGCTGCGGTTTCTCAGAAAAGACTCGGCATCAAACTCGAGGTCTTTCAACGGAACAAATGGAACCAGGCAGCCGAACCGGACAAGTTGTCCCCCGACGTCCCTTCCCACGGTCTGGGGGAAAAAAAGGCCGAGGTTTGTGTTAAAGAAGCGCGCAGGCTCGCTGCTGAAACCCTCATCCATGCCTTTGTTACCTCTAGACCTGCCTATTCCAACGCTCTCCTGGCTGGCCTCCCACATTCCACCCTACGTAAACTTGAGCTCACCGAAACTCGGCTGCCCGTGTCCTAACTCGCACCCAGTCCCGTTCACCCATCACCCCTGTGCTCGCTGACCTACACTGGCTCCCGGTTAAGCAGCGCCTCGGTTTTAAAATTCCCATCCTTGTTTTCAAATCCCTCCATGGCCTCGCCCCTCCCTATCTCTGTAATCTCCTCCAGCCCCACAACCCCCCCTGAGATATCTGCGCTCCTCTAATTCTGCCCTCTTGAGGATCCCCGATTATAACCGCTCAACCATTAGTGGCTGTGCCTTCTGTTGCCTAGGCCCTAAGCTCTGGAATTCCCGGCCTAATCCTCTCCACCTTGTCACCTCTCTCTCCTCATTTAAGACGTTCTTAAAACCTACCTCTTTGACCAAGCTTTTGGTCACCTGCCCTAATTTATCCTCATGTGGATCGGTGTCAAATTTTTTGTTTTATAATACTCCTGTGAAGCACCTTGGGACGTTTTACTAGTTGTTGTTGTTGTTAATACGCTGGACGAACCCTGGGTGTGAGGTATTCATGAGCCGAGTATCTGCGGCAACCACTTCTCTTACCCTCTCCCCTCAGCTCCTTTCCTGTCCCTCTCTCGCTCTCTCCAGTCTGTCCCTCTCTCGCTCTCTCCAGTCTGTCCCTCTCTCGCTCTCTCCAGTCTGTCCCTCTCTCGCTCTCTCCAGTCTGTCCCTCTCTCGCTCTCTCCAGTCTGTCCCTCTCTCGCTCTCTCCAGTCTGTCCCTCTCTCGCTCTCTCCAGTCTGTCCCTCTCTCGCTCTCTCCAGTCTGTCCCTCTCTCGCTCTCTCCAGTCTGTCCCTCTCTCGCTCTCTCCAGTCTGTCCCTCTCTCGCTCTCTCCAGTCTGTCCCTCTCTCGCTCTCTCCAGTCTGTCCCTCTCTCGCTCTCTCCAGTCTGTCCCTCTCTCGCTCTCTCCAGTCTGTCCCTCTCTCGCTCTCTCCAGTCTGTCCCTCTCTCGCTCTCTCCAGTCTGTCCCTCTCTCGCTCTCTCCAGTCTGTCCCTCTCTCGCTCTCTCCAGTCTGTCCCTCTCTCGCTCTCTCCAGTCTGTCCCTCTCTCGCTCTCTCCAGTCTGTCCCTCTCTCGCTCTCTCCAGTCTGTCCCTCTCTCGCTCTCTCCAGTCTGTCCCTCTCTCGCTCTCTCCAGTCTGTCCCTCTCTCGCTCTCTCCAGTCTGTCCCTCTCTCGCTCTCTCCAGTCTGTCCCTCTCTCGCTCTCTCCAGTCTGTCCCTCTCTCGCTCTCTCCAGTCTGTCCCTCTCTCGCTCTCTCCAGTCTGTCCCTCTCTCGCTCTCTCCAGTCTGTCCCTCTCTCGCTCTCTCCAGTCTGTCCCTCTCTCGCTCTCTCCAGTCTGTCCCTCTCTCGCTCTCTCCAGTCTGTCCCTCTCTCGCTCTCTCCAGTCTGTCCCTCTCTCGCTCTCTCCAGTCTGTCCCTCTCTCGCTCTCTCCAGTCTGTCCCTCTCTCGCTCTCTCCAGTCTGTCCCTCTCTCGCTCTCTCCAGTCTGTCCCTCTCTCGCTCTCTCCAGTCTGTCCCTCTCTCGCTCTCTCCAGTCTGTTCCTCTCTCGCTCTCTCCAGTCTGTTCCTCTCTCCAGTCTGTCCCTCTCTCGCTCTCTCCAGTCTGTTCCTCTCTCGCTCTCTCCAGTCTGTCCCTCTCTCGCTCTCTCCAGTCTGTCCCTCTCTCGCTCTCTCCAGTCTGTCCCTCTCTCGCTCTCTCCAGTCTGTCTCTCTCTCGCTCTCTCCAGTCTGTCCCTCTCTCGCTCTCTCCAGTCTGTCCCTCTCTCGCTCTCTCCAGTCTGTCCCTCTTTCGCTCTCTCCAGTCTGTCCCTCTCTCGCTCGCTCCAGTCTGTCCCTCTCTCGCTCTCTCCAGTCTGTCCCTCTCTCGCTCTCTCCAGTCTGTCCCTCTCTCGCTCTCTCCAGTCTGTCCCTCTCTCGCTCTCTCCAGTCTGTCCCTCTCTCGCTCTCTTCAGCCTGTCCCTCTCTCGCTCTCTTCAGTCTGTCCCTCTCTTGCTCTCTCCAGTCTGTCCCTCTCTCGCTCTCTCCAGTCTGTCCCTCTCTCGCCCTCTCCAGTCTGTCCCTCTCTCGCTCTCTCCAGTCTGTCCCTCTCTCGCTCTCTTCAGTCTGCCTCGCTGAGTTTTCTCATGCTGGAGAGGCAGAGATAGCGATAGAGGCAGGGCTATCCCAACAATCACAGGGGTATTGGAAGCCTTCTATTAAAGTTACAGGACACAATGAATGCCGGGACGGTGTGAAACTTTATGCACGTAAAAGTTTGCCATTGTTTATTTTCCTATATGTTCTGAGTGCTGGGGAGATTGAATATTTTATTCAGGTGCAACTGAGAAAGAACCCCAAATCAACAGGAAAAGGGTTAACTTAAGAGAGGGAATTCCTGGGAGTCCTGTGTCATTATCAAAGTAAGAACATAAGAAATAAGAGCAGGAGTCGGCCATTCGGCCCCTCGAGCCTGATCCGCCATTCAATAAGATCATGGCTGATCTTCGACATCAACTCCACTTTCCCGCCCGATCCCCATATCCCTTGATTCCCCTAGAGCCCAAAAATCTATCGATCTCAGCCTTGAATATACTCAATGACTGAGTATCCACAGCCCTCTGGGGTAGAGAATTCCAAAGATTCTCAAGTGGAGGCAGACTCAATCGTGGCTTTCAAAAGGGAATTGGATAAGTACCTGAAGGAAAAAGGATTTTCAGGACTACAGGGAAAGGGCGGGGGAGTGGGACTAGCTGAAGTGCTCTTGCAGAGAGCCGGCACAGGCTTGATGGGCCGAATGGCCTCCTTCTGTGCTGTAACCATTCTGATTCTGATTCACAACCCTCCGAGTGAAGAAATTCCTCCTCATCTCAGTCTTAAATGGCCGACCCCTTATCCTGAGACTGTGCCCCCTGGTTCTAGACTCTCCAGCCAGGGGGAAACAACCTCTCAGCATCTACCCTGTCAATCCCCCTCAGAATCTTACATGTTTCAATGAGATCACCTCTCATTCTTCTAAACTCCAGAGAGTATCGGCCCAGTCTATTCACTCTCTCCTCATAGGACAACCCTCGCATCCCAGGGATCAATCTAGTGAACCTTCATTGCACCGCCTCCAAGGCAAGTATATCCTTCCTCAGATAAGGAGACCAAAACTGTGCCCAGTACTCCAGGAGTGGTCTCACCAAGGCCCTGTACAAAAGTAAGATGGGGAGTTCTGGATAAAAATCCTGAATTTAGACATGGTATAGAAGCAAGTCTTCTCTGGTAACACTAATTACTGTTGTGTAGCTGTTTGGCTTATTTCAATCTGTTCTTAAACTCTGGATTTTTGGTCCTCACTGTAAAAAGAACAGTTCGCTTATGTGGCTTTGATGAAACTACCTTTGTGAATAAAAGTTGTTGCTTTTAAACTACATCACCTGACACAGAGAGAGAGAGAGAGAGAGAGAGAGCGACTGAGAGAGAGAGACAGACAGAGAGAGAGAGAGAGACACAGAGAGAGAGAGAGACACAGAGAGAGAGAGAGACACAGAGAGAGAGAGAGACACAGAGAGAGAGAGAGCGAGACACAGAGGGAGAGAGAGAGAGAGCGAGACACAGAGAGAGACAGAGAGAGCGAGACAGAGAGAGCGAGACAGAGAGACAGAGATCCAGACAAACAGGTACAGAGCAAAAGAAAGACTGAATACAAACACCATCTTGCACATTATGTCAGAAACTGTCCTTTCAAATTCTACGACTCTCGTTGAATCCAGCCACAGAAAGTGATGCAGTACACATGAACCATATTGTGGTGCTCAGGAATACACAAGCTTATTCTGTTGCAGGTTAATGTAAAATCCATTGCAACTAGTTCAACTATCTTGTGAGTAGCACATATTTGAAATATGGAACTGAAATACTCAACAATTATAGCAGGGGATGAGCAATCATCCCGGGTCAGAGGGCAAAGTAATCCAGGGTCGGAGGGAGGGTACGAGGAGTATTCCAGGGTCGGAGGGAGGGGACGAGGAGTATTCCAGGGTCGGAGGGAGGGTACGAGGAGTATTCCAGGGTCGGAGGGAGGGGACGAGGAGTAATCCAGGGTCGGAGGGAATGTACGAGGAGTATTCCAGGGTCGGAGGGAGGGGACGAGGAGTAATCCAGGGTCAGAGGGAGGGTACGAGGAGTATTCCAGGGTCGGAGGGAGGGGGCGAGGAGTATTCCAGGGTCGGAGGGAATGTACGAGGAGTAATCCAGGGTCGGAGGACCGATGCTACACGCTGGGATACACAGTTGGAGATGTTGACTCAGACAACGTAGAGATCTCTCCACACGAGACAAGACCCACTGCATCTGTTGCCGAAGAATGGTCAATATTTTTTTTATTCCTTCCTGGGATGTGGGTGTCGCTGGCAAGGCCAGCATTTATTGCCCATCCCTTAGTTGCCCTTGAGAAGGTGGTGGTGAGCCGCCGCCTTGAACCGCTGCAGTCCGTGTGGCGAAGGTGCTCCCACAGTGCTGTTAGGGAGGGAGTTCCAGGATTTTGACCCAGCGACGATGAAGGAACGGCCGATATATTTCCAAGTCAGGATGGTGTGTGACCTGGAGGGGAACTTGGATGGTGGCGGTATTCCCATGCACCTGCTGCCCTTGTCCCAGGTGGTAGAGGTCGCGGGTTTGGGAGGTGCTGCCGAAGAAACCTTGGCGAGTTGGTGCAGTGCATCTTGTCGATGGTACACATGGTTTCCCATCAATAGATGGGAGAGTGGAAATGCCTCAGTCACTAACACCCGACTCCCTCACCTCGACGAGCAAACAAAGACAAACTTTGAACCAAACATGGAGATAAAGCAAACTTGTGCCAGCCTTACCCGGAGAGCTTCCAGTACCACGGCCTTCTGGGTCGAGGTGAGCTGGGACAGGAATGGGGTGAAACAGGGACACGCACGGGCTACAACAGAGGCGCGGACACTCCTCAGGGCCGAGGGACTGAAGCCAGGCAGAAGGTGACCAAGGCGGCAAATGATCTCCGCAGTTACCTAGAAATATTCACAAGGAGGCAAATATTGTTTAAATAAACATTAATAGATGAAAAGTATTAGGTTTACACACACTACCCGTCACCGTGTTTTGGTCATAGTTTGGTGATGACTTTTCCATATAAATTCTTATATCTCCATTTTTAAGTGTCTGCCGTGGCTCAGTGGGGTAGCACTCTCTGCCTCTGAGTCAGAAGGTCGTGGGTTCGAGCCACACTCCAGAGACTTGAGCACAAAATTCCAGGCTGACACTCCCAGTGGAGTGCTGAGGGAGTGCCGCACTGTCAGAGGTGCCGTCTTTCGGATGAGGCGTTAAACCGAGGCCCCGTCTGCTCTCTCAGGTAGATGCAAAAGATCCCATGGCCAATATTTCAAAGAAGAGCAGGGGAGTTCTCCCCGGTGTCCTGGGCCAATATTTATCCCTCAATCAACATCACTAAAAAACAGATTATCTGGTCATTATCACATTGCTGTTTGTGGGAGCTTGCTGTGTGTAAATTGGCAGCTGCGTTTCCTACATTACAACAGTGACTACACTTCAAAAAGTACTTCATTGGCTGAGGGAGCTTTACTCTGTATCTAACCCATGCTCTACCTGCCCTGGGAGTGTTTGATGGGACAGTGTAGAGGGAGCTTTACTCTGTATCTAACCCGTGCTGTACCTGCCCTGGGAGTGTTTGATGGGACAGTGTAGAGGGAGCTTTACTCTGTATCTAACCCGTGCTGTACCTGCCCTGGGAGTGTTTGATGGGACAGTGTAGAGGGAGCTTTACTCTGTATCTAACCCGTGCTGTACCTGCCCTGGGAGTGTTTGATGGGACAGTGTAGAGGGAGCTTTACTCTGTATCTAACCCGTGCTGTACCTGCCCTGGGAGTGTTTGATGGGACAGTGTAGAGGGAGCTTTACTCTGTATCTAACCCGTGCTGTACCTGCCCTGCGAGTGTTTGATGGGACAGTGTAGAGGGAGCTTTACTCTGTATCTAACCCGTGCTGTACCTGCCCTGCGAGTGTTTGATGGGACAGTGTAGAGGAACCTTTACTCTGCATCTAACCCGTGCTGTACCTGCCCTGGGAGTGTTTGATGGGACAGTGTAGAGGGAGCTTTACTCTGCATCTAACCCGTGCTGTACCTGTCCTGGGAGTGTTTGATGGGACAGTGTAGAGGGAGCTTTACTCTGTATCTAACCCGTGCTGTACCTGCCCTGGGAGTGTTTGATGGGACAGTGTAGAGGGAGCTTTACTCTGTATCTAACCCGTGCTGTACCTGCCCTGGGAGTGTTTGATGGGACAGTGTAGAGGGAGCTTTACTCTGTATCTAACCTGCGCTGTACCTGCCCTGGGAGTGTTTGATGGGACAGTGTAGAGGGAGCTTTACTCTGTATCTAACCTGCGCTGTACCTGCCCTGGGAGTGTTTGATGGGACAGTGTAGAGGGAGCTTTACTCTGTATCTAACCCCTGCTGTACCTGCCCTGGGAGTGTTTGATGGGACAGTGTAGAGGGAGCTTTACTCTGTATCTAACCCGTGCTGTCCCTGCCCTGGGAGTGTTTGATGGGACAGTGTAGAGGGAGCTTTACTCTGTATCTAACCCGTGCTGTACCTGCCCTGGGAGTGTTTGATGGGACAGTGTAGAGGGAGCTTTACTCTGTATCTAACCCGTGCTGTACCTGCCCTGGGAGTGTTTGATGGGACAGTGTAGAGGGAGCTTTACTCTGTATCTAACCTGCGCTGTACCTGCCCTGGGAGTGTTTGATGGGACAGTGTAGAGGGAGCTTTACTCTGTATCTAACCTGCGCTGTACCTGCCCTGGGAGTGTTTGATGGGACAGTGTAGAGGGAGCTTTACTCTGTATCTAACCCCTGCTGTACCTGCCCTGGGAGTGTTTGATGGGACAGTGTAGAGGGAGCTTTACTCTGTATCTAACCCCGTGCTGTACCTGCCCTGGGAGTGTTTGATGCTGACAGCAATATAGAAAGTGTTCTATTCCTACACACTCACACATATCCCTCCCCAGATGAGAACAAAATTTGCACAAAAATATAAAAGTTAAAATAGAAAAGCGATATAGATACTTACATTAATATCTTGGATAATCTCAGTCACAAGTTGATGAGCCTTTGAAAAGTTTGCAACAAAAAAAAAATGTTTTAAGAATTGCGTTACTAACTGGCCATTACTATTTTACTTTTTTCAGTCAGTATTTAGGCGTCTCTCTGTCATATTTAGCTGCCTATCTTCTTGCCTTTCCTCTCCTCTCCTGAAGGTGGCGACTCTTCCCGGGTCCCATTCCACGGGTACAGCAGCCCCCAGGTGACCACTGACCGTGTGTGAGCCTGGATAGTAATTAACGCCAGCCTGTTACACCACTTGGGCAGCAATACATCTGGGCACAATCTCATCGTCTCCTCATGCCCACACGCTTACACTTGGCAGCAGGGAACACCGGATCGTGATCAGGAGCAGGGACTAGGGACTAACCTTGCAGCCTTTATGGGATAGCCCCCCCCATAATTCAGTGTCTTCAGCAACCGCTCCATTGGAAGGGGTCTGTGTCAGCCGTGGCTCAGTGGGTAGCACTCTGGCCTCGGAGTCAGAAGGTTGTGGGTTCAAGTCCCACTCCAGAGACTTGAGCACAAAAATCTACGCTGACGTTCCAGTGCAGTACTGAGGGAGTGCCGCACTGTCGGGGGGGCAGTACTGAGGGAGCGCCGCACTGTCGGGGGGGCAGTACTGAGGGAGCGCCGCACTGTCGGGGGGGCAGTACTGAGGGAGCGCCGCACTGTCGGGGGGGCAGTACTGAGGGAGCGCCGCACTGTCGGGGGGGCAGTACTGAGGGAGCGCCGCACTGTCGGGGGGGCAGTACTGAGGGAGCGCCGCACTGTCGGGGGGGCAGTACTGAGGGAGCGCCGCACTGTCGGGGGGGCAGTACTGAGGGAGCGCCGCACTGTCGGGGGGGGCAGTACTGAGGGAGCGCCGCACTGTCGGGGGGGCAGTACTGAGGGAGCGCCGCACTGTCGGGGGGGCAGTACTGAGGGAGCGCCGCACTGTCGGGGGGGCAGTACTGAGGGAGCGCCGCACTGTCGGGGGGGCAGTACTGAGGGAGCGCCGCACTGTCGGAGGGGCAGTACTGAGGGAGTGCAGCACTGTCAGAGGGGCAGTACTGAGGGAGCGCCACACTGTCGGAGGGGCAGTACTGAGGGAGTGCAGCACTGTTAGAGGGGCAGTACTGAGGGAGCGCCACACTGTCGGAGGGGCAGTGCTGAGGGAGTGCAGCACTGTCGGAGGGGCAGTGCTGAGGGAGCGCTGCACTTCTTTCAAAAGAGACGTTAAACCGAGGCTCCGTCTGCTCTCTCTCAGATGGACATAAAGGATCCAATGGAACTGTTCAACGATGAGCAGGGGAGTTCTCCCCGGTGTCCTGGGGCCAATATTTATCCCTCAATCAACATTACTAAAAAAAATAGCAAATTACTGCGAATGCTGGAAATCTGAAACAACAACAGAAAATGCTGGAAATACTCAGCAGGTCAGGCAGCATCCGTGGAGAGAGAAACAGAGTTAACGTTTCAGGTCGATAGCAAAATACTGCAGATGTTGGAAATCCGAAATAACAACAGAAAATGCTGGAAAAACTCAGCAGGTCAGGCAACATCCGTGGAGAGAAATTTGAGTTGACGTTTCGGGTTTGACCCTTCTTCAGGTCGATGACCCTTCGTCAGAACTGGAAAAAGCCGGAGATGGAACAGGTTTTTAAGCGAGTGCAGGGGCAGGGAGGGGGGGAGGGGAGGAAAGAACAAAAGGGAAGGTCTGTGATAGGACGGAAGGCAGGAGAGATTAAAAGACAAAAGGAGATGGTAATGGAACAAGTTAAGAAACAAAAGATGAGTCGAGATGAGGTGTAAATGGCACTGGCAGAATCATCATCAACAACAACAACAACCTGTATTTATATAGCGCCTTTAACATGGTAAAACGTCCTAAGGCGCTGCACAGGGGTATTTTAAGACAACAAATTTGACACCGAGCCACATAAGGATAAATTAGGGCACTTGGTCAAAGAGGCAGGTTTTAAGGAGCGTCTTAAAGGAGGAGAGAGGTAGCAAGTCGGAGAGGTTTAGGGAGGGAATTCCAGAGCTTAGGGCCCAGGCAACAGAAGGTACGGCCACCAAAGGTTGATCAACAGCTGCCATGTGAGAGAAAAAGAAAACATGGGGGCCGAGGTTATGGTTTGAAATTGTTGAACTCGATGTTGATTCCGGAAGGCTGTAAAGTGCCTAATCGAAAGATGCGGTGCTGTTCCTCGAGCTTACGTTGAGCTTCATTGGAACAGTGTAAGAGGCCGAGGACAGAGATATCCCACTCTTACAACAGTGACTACACTTCAAAAAGTACTTCATTGTAAATAATTCCTCCCTTCCCTTCCCTCCCTCCCTTCCCTCTTTTCCAAGTCCTGCCAGCCTTCTCTGGTGCGCACACTGTCCACACCTCCAAAGCACACAGCGAAGAAACTCACCTGGGCAGTGGAAAAGGGCACTGAGCTGAGCCCAGAGATGACTATTAACCTTTGGTGAGCTGGCAAGTCCAGCAGAAAGTTTACACCAAGCGCTGGCAGGAGCCCGCCCAGGGCCACCAGGTTCTGGTGCGTCAAGGCACTCGCGTTCTGTCTCCTGAGGTGGGCCGCCAGGAGATGTGCAACCTAATCACAAAATACAGAAGAACAGAGCGTTAAAAGGCCATTCCGCCCATCAGTCCCACTCCACGCGGAGTCTGATGCTTCTACCATGGACTTCCCCGCCACACTAGCAGGTAAGCTCCTACGTTAGTCCGACAAACTAGCAGGTAAGCTCCTACGTTAGTCCAACAATGAGTGCAGAGAAGCAGAAGATCCAACGTGTTTAGGCAGCGCCTTTATTAATGCATCTCCACAAAGGACACACAAGTGGTTTTAACAAATTTTAATTTCCAAGGTCTCTTTAAGATTCTCTCTCCCCTCTGCTCGACAACTCCGAGAGTTTTCACAATGTAAATAGTCTGCGTCACGGGGAGGTCATGTGGGCAACTGGTGTGGGAATCAGAGAGGGATCCATTGACATCATGCAGGGAGCTCCCGAGAGGAGCCTTGGAACAGGAGGAGGCCATCCAGCCCCTCGGGCCTGTTCTACCATTCAGTTAGATCGGGGCTGATCTGTATCCAAACTCCATTGGTTCCGTAACCCTTGCTGAACAAAAATCTATCTCAGTTTTGAAATTTTCAATTGACTCCCAGGTCTCACGGCTTTTTGGGGGGAGAGAGTTCCAGATTTCCACCACCCTTTGTGTGAAGAAGTGCTTCCTGACATCACCCCTGAACGGCCTGGCTCTAATTTGAAGGTCACGCCCCCTTGTTCTGGACTCTCCCCCCCCACCAGAGGAAATAGTTTCTCTCAAGGTTGTGTTTTGAAGCAAGGAACAATGTGAAGGACTGTTTCCCCCTGACTATAAACCTGATCTTTGAGTGGCTTATGTTGCTACTGACCTCAAAATGTGCTTAAAACTTACCAACATATAAAAATAACAGGCAGGAAAAGACGAGCAGGTCGATCAAGCCTGCCCACACCTCACAATGGTCGGAGCATCATGACTAGACAACTCCTATACCCCCTTCCGCCCCCCCCAACCCCGCCAGCATGTAATCTCCTGAAGGAGGCAACAAAAGAGAAAAGCTCAAGGCCAATAAGGCAAAAAATACTCTAGAAATTCCTCTCCGACCCCCTCAGACGTACGAAACCAGTCCAGGCGATCGCATTGACCCAGTGTTCTCAATAAAGACACCGCCCCAGTCAGGAACAAAGCATCGCAATCTCGGAGCTGCCAATCAATGGGTTTACTGGTCAACTCACCCCTCCGTTGGTGTCAATGGTCCCGTCGTTGATGCAATCCAAAAGCGCGGAGGAGACCGCGCCGGAGTGAGACTGGGCAGCGAGCAAAAATCGCAGGTCTTCTTGGCTCGCGAAACAAATTAACCAACCGAGCCTGGAAAAGAAGTGGAAAATGGACAGAGTGACCTTTCCCGCTTGGATTCCATGATCTCTCCTCTCCTGAAGGTGCTTCCTGCTGGAGGACAGGCTCCGGGGAGGCCCCTCCGTCCCCCGCAGGACAGCAGTGGGAGTTTGTGACCACGGGTCGGGGATTGGCGGCCAAACCCCACCCTATTCACAAACCGGCACCCACTGCACCCACACCACCCACAGCACCCACACCACCCACACCACCCACTGCACCCACACCACCCACACCACCCACTGCACCCACTGCACCCACACCACCCACTGCACCCACACCACCCACTGCACCCACACCACCCACACCACCCACACCACCCACTGCACCCACACCACCCACTACACCCACACCACCCACACCACCCACTGCACCCACACCACCTCTTGGGTGAAGGTGATGACAACAACAACAACTTGCATTTATATAGCGCCTTTAACGCAGTAAAATGTAGCAAGGAGGGTTGTGGGGCTGATGGAGATTACAGAGGGCGAGGCCATGGAAGGATTTGAAAACAAGGATGAGAATTTTGAAATCGAGCGTTGCCGGACCGGGAGCCAATGTAGGTCAGTGAGCACAGGGGGTGATGGGTGAACGGGACTGGGTGCGAGTTAGGACACGGGGCAGTGAGCACAGGGGGTGATGGGTGAACGGGACTGGGTGTGAGTTAGGACACGGGGCAGTGAGCACAGTGGGTGATGGGTGAACGGGACTGGGTGTGAGTTAGGACACGGGGCAGTGAGCACAGGGGGTGATGGGCGAACGGGACTTGGTGTGAGTTAGGACACGGGGCAGTGAGCACAGGGGGTGATGGGCGAACGGGACTTGGTGTGAGTTAGGACACGGGGCAGTGAGCACAGGGGGTGATGGGCGAACGGGACTTGGTGTGAGTTAGGACACGGGGCAGTGAGCACAGGGGGTGCTGGGTGAACGGGACTGGGTGTGAGTTAGGACACGGGGCAGTGAGCACGGGGTGATGGGCGAACGGGACTGGGTGTGAGTTAGGACATGGGGCAGTGAGCACAGGGGGTGATGGGTGAACGGGACTGGGTGTGAGTTAGGACACGGGGCGTGAGTTAGGACACGGGGCAGCAGGGTTTTGGATGAGCTCAAGTTTACGTCGGGTGGAATGTGGGAGGCCGGCCAGGAGTGCGATGGAATAGTCGGAGTCTGGAGGTAACAAAGGCATGGCAGGGCTGGGCTGCGTGGTGATGCCCACCATGGGTGAATAGTCTACCACCCCTCAACTGTTCACGCATAAAGAACCTGGATGAAATGCTGGAGCGCAGCTGGTGAAACGGTGTCCCATTGTCTGTCGGGGTCTTAAGGAGAGAAAGGGAGGACCATAAAGGAACACAAGAGGCCATTGTAGCCACGAATGTCAACAAGAGTTTAGAGGAAGATCAAGTCGTGGCTCAATGACAAGTACAGTAGAGACTTTGCTCCCAGGAACCATTACCTTTCGATCTCGCCCGTGGTCAGGCTCCTATTGGAGTTCAAGATGGTGCGAATCACGTGTCTGCCCCGGGATGGATCCAGGCTGCTGTTTCCGAGCAGATCGATCACTGAAATCAGCTGGAACGGAGAAGAGGGATTGTTGTGAAAACCTAGACCTGGATAGGTTCGTCTCTTCGCCCCGCTCCTCCTCTCTCGAAGGTGCTGACTTTATCTGGGGTGTGGTGGCGACTACTGCCTTATCCAAGTGGCCATTCTTCAGGTGTGAAACCAGCCCGTGCGTCTCGATAGGCTCTTTGACTGTGGAGGGTATCACACCTGAATCTAATATCTACGCGCACTTTCCAGCAGGGTCGCCTGATACCGATCAGCTATGGGAACCTGGGAGGGGGAGGAGGAGGAGGAGGAGGAGGAGGAGGGGGAGGAGGAGGGGGAGGGGGAGGGGGGGGGGGAGGGGGGAGGAGGGCAGGGGGAGGAGGGAGGGGGGCGAGGGGGGGGAGGGGAGGGGGGAGGAGGGGGGCAGGGGGAGGAGGGAGGGGGAGGGGGGAGGAGGGGGGGGGAGGGGGGGAGGGGGGGAGGGGGGGAGGAGGGGGGGAGGGGGGAGGGGGGGGGAGGGGGGGGGAGGAGGGGGGGAGGAGGGGGAGGGGGAGGGGGGAGGGGGGTGAGGAGGGGTCGAGGAGCTGGGGGAGGAGGGGGAGGGGAGGCTGGGAGGGGAGGGGGAGGGGGGAGGAGGGAGGAGGGAGTGAGGAGGGGAGGAGGGGGAGGAGGGAGGAGGGGGGTGAGGAGGGGGGAGGAGGGAGATGGGGAGATGGGGGGAGGAGGGGAGATGGGGGAGGGGGAGGTGGGGGAGGGGGAGGGGGGTGAGGGGGAGGAGGGAGGGGGAGGGGGGAGGGGGAGGGGGGAGGAGGGAGGAGGGGGTGAGGAGGGGGAGGAGGGGGGAGGAGGGGGGAGGAGGGGGGAGGGGGGGGGAGGGGGGGAGGGGGGAGGGGGGGGAGGAGGAGGGGGGGGAGGAGGAGGGGGGGGAGGAGGAGGGGGGGGAGGAGGGGGGGAGGAGGGGGAGGGGGAGGGGGGGAGGAGGGGGAGGGGGCGAGGAGGGGGAGGGGGGTGAGGAGGGGTCGAGGAGCTGGGGGAGGAGGGGGAGGGGAGGCTGGGAGGGGAGGGGGAGGGGGGAGGAGGGAGGAGGGAGTGAGGAGGGGAGGAGGGGAGGAGGGGGGAGGAGGGAGATGGGGAGATGGGGGGAGGAGGGGAGATGGGGGGAGGGGGAGGTGGGGGGAGGGGGAGGGGGTGAGGGGGGGCAAGGAGCCGGGGGAGAAGGGGGAAGGGGAGGGGGCGAGGAAGGGGTGAGGAGGGAGGAGGGAGGGGGAGGGGGAGGAGGGGAGAGGGGAAGGTGGGGGAGGGGGGGAAGCGGGGGGTGCGACAATTGGCCGCGGGGTCGGGGCCGAGTTCCCAATCCTGGTTGCCATCCAGTGACTCTGCTGCTGGAAAGTGTGCGCGAGGACGGGGCTGCACCCCGTGGTCAAATAGCCTGCCGACACTCGCCGCCTAGACTTGTACAAGAGGAGTAGCCGCTTGGGTGAGGCGTTGGAGAGGCAATTTCAGGAACGGGAAGATAAAAGACCTGGGCACCAGACCAACTGGAACACCGCCAAGGCGAATCCTTGCGGGGGGCGGGGGGGAGCGCACTGCCGGGTCGATCAGCGCAGCTGAGATTGATCAGGGTGCCGCGTAGATCCCCTCCCCCCTCCTCACCTGCTTGGTGGTCAGCTGCTGAAAGTGGCAAATGGGTAAATACGGCACCAGCGGCTGCACGGATTTCAGGAAGGACGGGGGCCAGGACGCCACGTCCCCAAAGGCGTTGCCGTTGAGAAGTCTCCTGGCAAAGGCTTTCTTCTGGCTGGATTTCATGTTGGAGCTGTGGTCCCTGATGGCCGCCAAACTGCAAGGAATAAAATACCAGTCAGTGTGGGGGGGGCGGGGGGGGGTAGATCTTTGGCCCCAATGCCTCGCTACGAGGGAGCCCCACCCTGCTCCTTGATTCCCCTCTTGCTGGGGTCGTTTCTCAGGAGGACGGAGCCCTCCAGACCCAGGTGGCCATTCTCCATGGCGGATTAGCCAACCATGGATGGCCACTCTTGTCACATGGTTGCCCACAACCGCACCTTCCAGCAGGAGGCGCTGGACGGCAATCTGGAGCGCGAACCCCATCTGGTTTTTGCCCCCCCCCCCCCCCCCCCCCCAACTCCACCCCCCCTCTCAAACCCAAACACAGGGGCCCCTACTCAGATCACTGGGTTGGCGACCAATTTGAAATCCGCCTCATGGCCTGACGGAGCCGTCGCCGGCGCAGTGGTAAACCTGGGTGAGGGGCTGGTGCGGGCTGCAGTGCCCATGGGGCAAGGTACCAACTCGGAGTGGAGGGGGTGAGCCTTTCCCTGACCTACCCACCTGCTCCAAGCTTCATCAAAGGATCCCCCAACACCCTGCTCCCCTCCCCGCTTGAGCCTGTGGCAGAGGAGAGAGAGAGGGGAGTCACTGTGTGGAGTGGGCTTCAGGTGGGGCAACTCGCCATGGCCTTGGGTGGGCAGGAGCACTAGGACTTTGGGTGAAACAGTGGAAAGCTTCATTGCTCAGGGCACCCTGTCCTACAAGGACAAAAGAATTTGCATTTCTATAGTGCCTTTCGCGACCTCAGGACATCCCAAAGCGCTTTACAGTCAATGAAATGCTTCTTGAAGTGTAGTCGCTGTTGTAATGTAGGAAACGCGGCAGCCAATTTGTGCACAGCAAGCTCCCACAAACAGCAATGAGATAATGATGTTGGCTGTTGAATAAATCTTGGCCAGGACATCACAGAGAACTCCCTGGCACTTCTTCAAAATAGTGCCAAGTGATCTTTTACATCCACCCGAGAGGGCAGACGGTGCCTCAGTACTGTCCCTCCGATGGTGCGGCGCTCCCTCAGTACTGCCCCTCCGACAGTGCGGCGCTCCCTCAGTACTGCCCCCTCCGACAGTGTGGCGCTCCCTCAGTACTGTCCCTCCGACGGTGCGGCGCTCCCTCAGTACTGCCCCTCCGACAGTGCGGCGCTCCCTCAGTACTGCCCCCTCCGACAGTGCGGCGCTCCCTCAGTACTGCCCCTCCGACAGTGCGGCGCTCCCTCAGCACTGCCCCTCCGACAGTGCAGCGCTCCCTCAGTACTGCCCCTCCGACAGTGCGGCGCTCCCTCAGCACTGCCCCTCCGACAGTGCGGCGCTCCCTCAGCACTGCACTGGAGTGTCAGCCTGGATTTGGTGCTCAAGTCTCTGGAGTGGGGACTGCGAACCCACGACCTCCTGACTCAGAAGGCGAGAGTGCTGCCCACTGAGCCAAACTGACATTGTGTCACCCTGAGACAGGACCAGCCTGATTCCCAGCAAGCACGGGGGGGGGGGGGGGGACGCTGACAGTGTTCGGTCCATTAAGGAAAGCAAACAGAGCATGGATTTTTCACACCTTTTGCTGATGAACTCACACGCTGTCATTCAGCAGGAGCGACACCGGGAAACTCAGGATGTCAGAAACAGTCATGAAAGGAATGAATTGTGAAAGGTCCACGAAAAGGTCAGGGGTCACTCGGGGAAACTTGTGCAGAAAGGCAGCTGTGAGGGTCTCCAGGGCGGGTTCATCTCTCTGGGAAACCTGAAAAGGAAAAAGGAAAAAATCAAAACATTGAGAATTTTAATTGAGGCAACAGAGAAAACTGCCTCTGAACAACAGCTTGTATTTATATAGCGCCGTTAACGTAGTAAAACGTCCCACGGCGCTTCACAGGAGCGATTATCAGACAGCGAGCCACATAAGGAGATATTGGGACCGGTGACCAAAAGCTGGGTCAAAGAGGATTAAAGGAGCGTCTTAAGGGAAGAGAGAGAAGTCGAGAGGTTTAGGGAGGGAATTCCAGAGCTCGGGGCCCAGGCAGCTGAAGGCACGGCCGCCAATGGTGGAGCGATGGAAATCGGGGTTGCTCAAGAGGTCAGAATTAGAGGAGCGCAGAGATCTCGGGGGATTGTGGGGCTGGAGGAGATTACAGAGATAGGGAGGGAGGCGAGGGCCATGGAGGGATTTGAAGACAAGGATGAGAATTTTAAAATCGAGGCATTGCCGGACCGGGAGCCCGTGTAGGTCAGCGAGCACAGGGGTTATTCCAGGTTATCTCTGGGTGTGCCCATGCCAGCTGATTGACCGCAGCCCCACTCTGTGCCCACCTGGAGTTGGCGCCACGTCCGATGCATGTGCGAGAGCAGTTTCTTGACGGTGTCACTTTCGGCTGACATAAGAAGCTTCCGGAAATTCTCCTGGGGCATCTGCAGGTATTCCTGGGAACAGAAACAGAAAGACCAAGAGACGAGACTGTTATTGTAATTGGCGTTTGAATAATTGCATCCTCACACTTCATTCCCATTCTCTACACTGCAGGGCATTCAGTACGGCCTGCAGGCGGTTCGTGCCCTCCCTCCCCTTCATAAGAACATAAGAAATAGGAGCAGGAGTCGGCCATACGGCCCCTCGAGCCTGCTCCGCCATTCAATACAATCATGGCTGATCTTCGACCTCAACTCCACTTTCCCGCCCGATCCCCATATCCCCTGATTCCCTTAGTATCCAAAAATCTATCGCTCTGTCTTGAATATACTCAACGACTGAGCCTCCACAGCCCTCTGGGGCAGAGAATTCCAAAGATTCACCACTTTCTGAGTGAAGAAATTCCTCCTCATCTCAGTCCTAAATGGCCGACCCCTTATCCTGAGACTGTGACCCCTGGTTCTAGACTCTCCAGCCAGGGGGAAAACATCCTTCACCTGTGTCAGCCGTGGCTCAGTGGGCAGCACTCTTGCCTTTGAGTCAGAAGGTTGTGGGTTCAAGTCCCACTCCGGAGACTTGAGCTCAAAACTAGGCTGACACTCCAAGTGCAGTGCTGAGGGAGTGCTGCACTGTCGGAGGTGCTGTCTTTCAGATGAGATGTTAAACCGAAGCCCCGTCTGCGCTGTCAGGTGGATGTAAAAGATCACATGTCATTATTCAAAGAAGAACAGGGGCGTTTCTCCCTGTGGCCAATATTCATCCCTCAATCAACATCACAAACAGATTATCTGGTCATTATCACATTGCTGTTGCTGTGCGCAAATTGGCTGCTGCGTTTCCCACATTACAACAGTGACCACACTTCATTGGCTGTAAAGCGCTTTGGACATCTGGTGGTCGTGAAAGGCGCTATAGAAATGCAAGTCTTGCTTTCTTTGTGGATCTCAGCTGGCTTATAGTGCCATGTGACTCTCGACCCCCCCCCCAAATCAAGGCAAGTGCCCTCAAGATTAAATAGGCCGGTGATGGGAGTGGGAGAGGCATTGTAACTTGCGTCAGCACCTCTGGGCCGGGGAAAGGGGGGATATCAATGGCCAATGCTCCCCCTGCTGGAAAGTGTGTGCATGTCAGGTTAAGACAGCATCAGGCTCAACTGTGAGAACCTCATGGCTGAATATCCTACAACACACACCATCCAGAAAAAATGGCCACTTGTGTGAGAAAGCCTAGAGGACGGTGAAAATTGGGAGAGAGAAAGAACCTAGGAACAGGAGGAGGCTATTTCGCCCCTTGAGCCTGTTCCGCCATTCAGTGAGATCATGGCTGATCTGTGATCTAACTCCATCTACCCGCCTTTGCCCCATATCCCTTAATACCTTTGGTTAACAGAAATCTATCAATCTCCGATTTAAAATTAACAATTGATCCAGCATCAATTGCTGTTTGCGGAAGAGAGTTCCAAACTTCTATCACCCTTTGTGTGTAGAAGTGTTTCCTAATTTCACTCCTGAAAGGTCTGGCTCTAATTTTTAGACTCTGCCCCCTAGTCCTAGAATCCCCAACCAGCGGAAATAGTTTCTCTCTATCGACCCTATCTGTTCCCCTTAACATCCTGAAAACTTCGATCAAATCACCCCTTAACCTTCTAAATTCTAGGGAATACAACCCTAATTTATGTAATCTTGTAGTTTAATCCTTGAAGTCCGGGTATCATTCTGGTAAACCTACGCTGCACTCCCTCCAAGGCCAATATATCCTTCCTAAGGTGTGGTGCCCAGAACTGCTCCCAGTGCTCCAGGTGTGGTCTAACCAGGGCTTTGTACAGCTGCAGCATAACTTCTACCCCCTTGTAGTCTAGTCCTCTGGATATAAAGGCCAGCATTCCATTAGCCTTTTTGATTATTTCCTGTATCTGTCCATGACATTTTAATGATCTATGTACATGGACCCCCCGAGTCTCTTTGGACCTCCACTGTCTTTAGCTTTTCACCATTCAGCTATTCCTGGTTGAATAGCCGACCAATGCACACTGTCTAGAAAACAATGGCCACTTGAATGAGATACAGAAAGCGCGTGGACCTCCCCTCAGCCAGAGTCAGTGTCTTCAGGAGAGGACGGTGAAAATTGGGAGAGAGCAAGAAACCAAACTCAATGATTTCTTGCACAACATCCCGCTGATTAATAGTTAAACAGGGATTCAGTTCAATAATTGAAGACTCTTTGAATGATTAAAGTTACTGTATTAAAGGCAGCTCACATCAAACTAAGCCTTGCTTTCCGGGATCATATTTTATTCACGAGCTGCACTTTCTTCCACTTACTTTTGCATGAATTTTGTGCTCATCATCTGCAGGAGAGCAGCTTAGAGGGGATTTTATTCCGAGAGCGAGTTTTAGGGATCTTACTGAGCAAGCAGGTATTCGGGTACCTCACTGAGTGTTTGGGTCCAAGGGGTTGTCATTCAGTGAATGGTCTGTGGGAACTCGCGACATAGAAGATAGGAGCAGGAGTAGGCCATTCGGCCCCTCGAGCCTGCTCCGCCATTCAATGAGATCATGGCTGATCATCCAAATTCAGTACCCTGTCCCTGCTTTCTCCCCATATCCCTTGATCCTTTTAGCCTTAAGAAATATATCTAACTCCTTCTTGAATATATTCAATGAATTGGCCTCTACTGCCTTGTGTGGTAGAGAATTCCACAGGTTCACCACTCTCTGGGTGAAGAAATTCCTCCTCATCTCAGTCCTAAATAGCTTACCCCTTATCCTTAGACTGTGACCCCTGGTTCTGGACTCCCCCGCCATCGGGAACATCCTTCCTGCATCTAGTCTGTCTAGTCCTGTTAGAATTTTATAAGTTTCAATGAGATCCCCTCTCATTCTTCTAAACTCCAGCGAGTATAAGCCCAATCGACCCAATCTCTCCTCATACGTCATTCCTGCCATCCCAGGTATCAGCCTGGTGAATCTTCGCTGCACTCCCTCCATGGCAAGAACATCCTTCCTCAGATAAGGTGACCAAAACTGCACACAATACTCAAGGTGTGGTCTCACCAAGGCCCTGTACAACTGCAGCAAGACATCCTTGTTCCTGTACTCAAACCCTCTCGCTATGAAGGCCAACATACCATTTGCCTTTTTAACCGCCTGCTGCACCTACATGCTTACCTTCAGCGACTGGTGCACAAGGACACCCAGGTCTCATTGCACTTCCCCTTTTCCCAATCTATTGCCGTTCAGATAATAATCACAGGGAGTGTTTGAGACGACCAGCATAGATGCATTTAAGGGGAAGCTGGATAAACACATGAGGGAGAAAGGAATAGAGGGAAATGTTGATGGGGTGAGATGAAGAGGGGAGGGAGGAGGCTGGTGTGGAGCATAAACAGCGGCACGGACCAGTTGGGCCGAATGGCCTGTTTCTGTAAATTCGATGTAATTCTATTAAGGTGAAGGATGTTAGTGTTCAGCGTCCAGTCACACTCACTTTCGAGCAGGGGTCACTGGATAGTGATCAAGAGCTGAAACCCTGGCCGATAACCCCCTTCCCGAGCCCGGGGACACTGAGGTCAGGTGGGAGGAGGGTCCCTGAGGTCAGGTGGGAGGAGGGTCCCTGAGGTCAGGTGGGAGGAGGGTCCCTGAGGTCAGGTGGGAGGAGGGTCCCTGAGGTCAGGTGGGAGGAGGGTCCCTGAGGTCAGGTGGGAGGAGGGTCCCTGAGGTCAGGTGGGAGGAGGGTCCCTGAGGTCAGGTGGGAGGAGGGTCCCTGAGGTCAGGTGGGAGGAGGGTCACTGAGGTCCTCTCTCCCGGTTGAGAGCAGTTAACTGAGACCAGGGGTAGAAGCAGTGCCCATCTCAGGCAGTGATGCGATCTAACTGGTCACCGATGAAGCTCAGCCAGGCTGTTCCATTTAGGAGCTGATTAACAGCTCAACCTTCAACTCAGAGACCCAGGTGTCAGCTGTGGCTCAGCTGGTAGCACTCTCGCCTCTGAGTCAGAGGGTTTGTGAGTTACAAAGCCCTCTAAAAACTAAGCTAACACTCCAGGGCAGTACTGAGTGAGCGCCGCACTGTCGGAGGGGCAGTACTGAGGGAGCACCGCACTGTCGGAGGGGCAGTACTGAGGGAGTGCTGCACTGTCGGAGGGGCAGTACTGAGGGAGTGCTGCACTGTCGGAGGGGCAGTACTGAGGGAGTGCTGCACTGTCGGAGGGGCAGTACTGAGGGAGTGCTGCACTGTCGGAGGGGCAGTACTGAGGGAGTGCTGCACTGTCGGAGGGGCAGTACTGAGGGAGTGCTGCACTGTCGGAGGGGCAGTACTGAGGGAGTGCTGCACTGTCGGAGGGGCAGTACTGAGGGAGCGCCGCACTGTCGGAGGGGCAGTACTGAGGGAGCGCCGCACTGTCGGCGGGGCAGTACTGAGGGAGTGCTGCACTGTCGGAGGGGCAGTACTGAGGGAGCACTGCACTGTCGGAGGTGCTGTCTTTCGGATGAGACATTAAACCGAAGCCCCGTCTGCCCTCTCAGGTGGATGTAAAGGATCCCAAGGCAATATTTCGAAGAAGAGCAGGGGAGTTCTCCCCGGTGTCCTGGGGCCAATATTTATCCCTCAACCAACATCACTAAAAACAGATTAACTGGTTATTTAACTGATTGATGTCAGTGGGAACTTGCTGTGAGCAAACTAGCTGCCATTTTTGTCTACATTACAACATTTAAAAAGACCATTGGGACGTCCTGAGGATGTGAAAGGCGCTATAGAAATGCAAGTCTTTCTTTCACTTACCTGAAAAAGAACTCTCAGAGCAGGCGAATCATCTTCACTCTGTAACAAATCCCACAGGACTGGCTGTGGAGAGAAAGCAATCAAGGTTATGTCAGTATTTACCTGATAGAGATTCTTAATCAGTAATTAGATTTTCTCCCCCTAGTTTTCGCCTCTGCTGAAGGCACCGGGGATGCCGTTCCTTGTCTACAAGCAGTCCGTTGATACCTCATTCTTCAGGTGTAAGACTAGACAGTGAGCATTGCCAGACTATTTGGCTGCAGGAGGCCTCACAGCTGAGCCTATACCGATGGTTCCTGCTGCAAAGTGCGTGTGCACGAACGTCAGGCGCGAACAGGATTGTGCTCAGCAGTGATTCCCCCCACCCCACGGTCGAATTTCATGCCAACACACGCCGCCTATGTTCACACATAAAACTTTAACTCTTGGGAAAGGTACTGGAGGGACAGCTGGGTCCCCAGACCCCAGCGTGGATCAGTGCCTTTGGAAAGAGCAGGGTGTTAGTGACAAAGTTACCAGCATTGCGCGTACACGTCTTTCAGGTGAGACGTTAAACCGAGGCCCCGTCTGCTCTCTCAGGTGGGCGTCAAAGATCCCATGGCCACTATTTCGAAGAAGAGCAGGGAGTTCTCCCCAGTGTCCTGGGGTCAATATTTATCCCTCAACCAACATCACTAAAAACAAATTATCTGCTCGTTGCTGTTTGTGGGAGCTTGCTGTGCACAAATTGGCTGCCGTGTTTCCTAAATTACAACAGTGACTACACTTATAAGAGTAGTTAATTGGCTGTAAAGCGCTCTGGGCCGTCCTGAGGTTGTGAAAGGCGCTATAGAAATGAAAGTTCCTTCTTTCTTTCTCTCGTAGACAATCAGCATTTATATCTCGCATGGGTAATGGGAGGGAAACATCAATAAATGCTTCACACCTTGTTATAAATCTCCATCAAGAAACTACTCATGAAATAACGCTGGACGGCCAGCTGGTGGCGCCGTCCAAGGAGTATAAATACTCGGGCGTGGGCCCCAGCTTGCCCAGGGACATTTTGTAAGACAAGGAACTAGTGAAGTACAACTAGACCTCCATGTTCTGAAACAAGTTGATTAAAGCCTTGCTTTATACTCAAACCAAGTGCGTAGTGAGTTTTATTACGTCACACCTCAGAAAATTACCGGTCTAATCTTTTGTGCAAACACCATCATCCTGCAGCTAATCTAAATTCAAAGACTTTATTCTGCGAAATTGTGGCACACTTCCTGGGGTATTGTTGGTTGTGGCTGTGGTGAAGGTGAGCTAGCCGGTGAGGGGACTCATTAATTGTACATCTCACGGCCCGAGCTTATTGAAAGTTCGTCAAATATCACAATTTGTTTCAAGCTTTAGTTCATTTTTGTTAAAATCTCTCCAAACCTTTTTAAAAAAATCTACGGAATGAATGCCTGTGTCTGCCAGCTTCCCCACAAGCTGAACATGGACCTGGGGGGCTGACGTATAATGTTCAAATCCCTGTTCCCATTAATTCCTATATAACGTGCTGCTGCGAATTGATCTTGAGGTTGTGATTTAGGATCTCACAGATTCTTACAGCACAGGAGGAGGCCATTCGGCCCATCGTGCCTGTGCCGGCTCTTTGAAAGAGCTCTCCAATTAGTCCCACTCCCCTGCTCTTTCCCCAGAGCCCTGCAAATTTTTCCTTCTCAAGTATTTACCCAATTCCCTTTTGAAAGTTACTGTTGAATCTGCTTCCACCGTCCTTTCAGGCAGCGTGTTCCAGATCACAACAACTCGCTGCGTAAAAACAATTCTCCTCATCTCCCCTCTGGGTCTTTTGTCAATTATCTCAAATCTGTGTCCTCTGGTTACCGACCCTCCTGCCAGTGGAAATTATTTCGCCTTATTTACCCCTCATAATATTAAACCTCCCCTTAACCTTCTCTCCTCTAAGGGGAACAATTCCAGCTTCTCCAGTCTCTCCGCATGACTGAAGTCCCTCATCCCTGGTACCATTCTGGTCAATCTCCTCCGCACCCTCTCCGAGGTCTTGACATCCTTCCTAAAGTGTGGGGTTCAGACATGGACTCAATACTGCAGCTGAGGCCGAACCTCTTTTGGAAGATATTTCTCAACCTATGAGACAACTGTACCGTCAAATTCAACCAGGACAAATCAGGACCAAGGGTGAAAATGGGATTAACTACCCTGGGTTTCGGGGCCTTGATAGCTGGGACTCAAGGAGCTTTGCTCCAATGGTACTCTTCTGAAGAATCTGACTGGAATCAGTGTTGACAATTGGTTGATAATTATCCTCCAAATCCAGTTGGACCTGAGCTGCAATATTGTGTCCAATTCTGGGCACCGCACTTTAGGATGGATGCCAAGGCCTTGGAGAGGGTGTGGAGGAGATTTACCAGAATGGTACCAGGGATGAGGGCCTTCAGGTACATGGAGAGACTAGAGAAGCTGGGATTGTTCTCCTTACAGCAGAGGAGGTTAAGGGGAGATTTAATAGAGGTAGCACTGAGGTGGTAGTTTGGACACCCTTGCTCCACCCTATTGCTTACACTGAAGCAGTTCAGAAGGTCCTTTTTAAGGGCTCCATTTGTCTCCTCCATCAAGTAGCTGTCAATCGTCTGTAAAATACTGATAGACGCGTTGGGGTTGAAAGACGCCCAGAATGAAGCATTGTCCGACAAGCTGGAGAGAAGAATGGCTTCACTCAAAACCTGTTGCACCTCCTCCTCACTGCGATCGAGGCTAGAAAAATCCAGGATGTAGTCAAAGACTCGGAGAATATAGTTGGCGTTGGAAATCCAACTGAAGGCCTGGTCATCACATTGATTAAAACGGTCGAGCAGGTCCATCAGGAAAGCCGTTGGATTTTTACAAAGCTGAGTTGTGTTGAAGCTCAAAGGTATTGGAAGCATGTCCAGCAAATGTCGGACAAAACACTTCTCATCCTGTGGTGCGCTGGAGGCCGTGCAGTAATTTACAATCCAAGGGTGTGTCTGTAAGATTGAATAGTAAAGAGTAGCGTTTCGGCAAATGACCTCCTTTAACCCCTCACTGTCCTGATCTTTGCAGGTCGCTAGGAGGCGCCCATTGACGAACATCTCGTATGACCATGTTTTGTAATCACACAATAACGGTTGGTTTCCAACAATTAAAGACTTCAGCTCCCTTTTCAGTTGATCAAGCAGGTTGCAAAAATGGATTATCCAGGACAGGGTCCGATCATCGACCTTCAGAGATGCTCCATTGGTGCAAATATTGTGGATGCACTCCTGCAAATCTTGGACGGTGACATTTGAAATCTCAAACAAGCGCTGGCACTCATTGGTTGAAACGCGCGGCTCCTTTGAGCCACTGTACAGGTGTGCACAGAGGCGACCAACCCAGCCACTGCTTCCAGTCTGATTCAGCAGGAAAGGACCATTGGAACAAAGCACCTTGATGTGCCCAACACCAAGGTGAAGGATGCATCCCTGAACCTCATCCAGATCAATATTCGTACTCTCAAACATTCGCTCACATTTGCTATTGACCATACTTGCTCCTTCTGAGTTACTAGATAACCACGAGCAGAACTGGTTAATCCAGGTCTCGTTCACACCTAGATTTTTCAGTAACCTCCTTTGGGAACAAAAGTGGTTGATGTAATCAGTACCATTCTTATCACCCGCCATCAAAGAGCTCACTTCCATTCTCAGTCCATTTAGTTGACTGCAAAGATTAATGATAAACCTCTTATCTCCAACCACATTCTTCAGGACGGTTTCATTGGAGCAAAGCTCCTGGATGTAAGCTGTACTATTGGGCAGAACACATTTCTGGATATCTTCTGGGCCTATGCTTGCATTGGCGGACAACCTGCCGCAATTACTGGCGGAGATCCCAACTTTCCTTGAGCCACTCTGCAGCCCGGTACAGAGCTGGAGGATCCAAGGTTGGTTGAAGTCCTGCTGGCTCAGCAGGGAGACGTTGCTGCAGACAGTGGAGTTGAACTCTGAGGTGTAAAACTGCTTGCAGACCTGAACCCAGTAAAGATTCTCCTCCACCACGGAAAGGTACCAGGCAGCATCTGAGCAGGTAGCTCGGAGGTCGGGGGGTGGGCGGGTCGCGTCTGTGGTCTGGTTCAAGAGGTTGCAGTACAGGTAGACCGTGAAGTTGGAGATCCCTGGTAGCTCGGGCATAGAGTCATTGCAGGCGGCCTCCAGGATGCCCGCGTGAGAAAAGTCATTCTCATCTTTACCAGCCGCCACAGATCTCTTGGAGACTTTACGGGAATCTCTCCGCGCGTCTCGGACTTTGTCACCTGACCGGCTGCAGGATAGAAAAGGCGTTTCCGTCAAAACTCCTCGGGAGCTGAATCCCAGTATTGGAGTATTCCAGGAGATGTTGTTCCTGATCCCCCTAGATTTGAAATAATAAAACAACCAGAGAGACAGATTGTGATATCCTGGAGGGAAACGGTGAGGGGTGTCTATGCAATGGACTCCTCTGTGGGTCAACGTGAATGATTTGCATATGCAAATGACATGCACAAGATTACAATGGAGTCAAAAGCAAGAGACAAATGGGGTATATTTTCTTCCATTCATAAATGTTAGCAAGCAAAAGTCAATGAAAGAAGGAAAATATACCCTCAAAAACATTAACACACATAGTAAAAGATGTTCACTAACTCCAACCTTAAAATACCCGCCCAAAAAGCTCCACGATCTTAAACAAGAACCCTAAAGACCTGAAACTGGTATTGGGTGGGTAGCCATGTCCTGTTCACTGAGGTTTCTTACTTATTCTTAATATCACTCATGGCTCAGTGGGCAGCACTCTCGCCTCTGGGTCAGAAGATCGTGGGTTCAAGTCCCACTCCAGAGACATGTGCACAAAAATCCAGGCTGACACTCGCAGTGCAGTACTGAGGGAGCGCCGCACTGTCGGAGGGGCAGTACTGAGGGAGCGCTGCACAATCGGAGGGGCAGTGCTGAGGGAGCGCCGCACTGTCATAGGGGCAGTACTGAGGGAGCGCTGCACTGTCGGAGGGGCAGCCCTGAGGGAGCGCCGCACTGTCGGAGGGTCAGTACTGAGGGAGCGCCGCACTGTCGGAGGGGCAGTACTGAGGGAGCGCCGCACTGTCGGAGGGGCAGTACTGAGGGAGCGCCGCACTGTCGGAGGGGCAGTACTGAGGGAGCGCCGCACTGTCAGAGATGCCGTCTTTCGGATGAGACGTTAAACCGAGGCCCTGTCTGCTCTCTCGGGTGGACGAAAAAGATCCCGTGACATTATATCGAAGAAGGGCAGGGGAGTTCTCTCTGGTGTCCTGGGCCAATATTTATCCCTCAACCAACATCACTAAAACAGATGATCTGGTCATTTTCACATTGCTATTTGTGGGAGCTTGCTGTGCACAAATTGGCTGCCGCATTTCCTACATTACAACAGTGACTACACTTCAAAAAGTACTTCATTGGCTGTAAAGCGCTTTGGGATGTCCTGAGGTCGTGAATGGCGCTATAGAAATGCAAGTCTTTCTTTTCTCTCCCCTGCACCACTGGTTAAGGCTGTGATCTAAATAATTTTCTTTCTGAGGACACGACTGTGCTGCTGGACTGAACTGTTTCCCCCTGGCCTCTCGAAGCCTGATATTAGCTCCGGTCCCCGAGCAATGCAGCGCCCGTCATTTGGTGAAACATCCTAAGGTGCTTCACTGCAGGAAGGGGGGAGGTGCCAAGGAAGGAACTGCCGGTTTCGAGGAGGTTTATGAAAGTAGTGCGGGATTACAAATACAATCCTAAACTACAAGGACATGGAGCTTGAAGGTTCTGTCTCCGACACAGAAGTGCCAGGCAATGACTATCTCCAACAAGCGAGAGTCTAACCACCTCCCCTTGACATTCAACGGCATTACCATCGCCGAATCCCCCACCATCAACATCCTGGGGAACACCATTGACCAGAAACTTAACTGGACCAGCCACATAAATACTGTGGCAACAAGAGCAGGTCAGAGGCTGGGTATTCTGTGACGAGTGTCTCACCTCCTGACTCCCCAAAGCCTTTCCACCATCTACAAGGCACAAGTCGGGAGTGTGATGGAATACTCTCCACTTGCCTGGATGAGTGCAGCTCCAACAACACTCAAGAAGCTCGACACCACCCAGGACAAAGCAGCCCGCTTGATTGGCACCCCATCCACCACCTTAAACATCGACTCCCTCCACCACCAGCGTACCGTGGCTGCAGTGTGCACCATCTACAAGATGCACTGCAGCAACTCGCCAAGGCTTCTTCGGCAGCACCTCCCAAACCCGCGACCTCTTCCACCTAGAAGGACAAGGGCAGCAGGCGCATGGGAACACCACCACCTCAAAGTTCCCCTCCAAGACACACACCATCCTGACTTAGAAATATATCGGCCGTTCCTCCATCGTCGCTGGGTCAAAATCCTGGAACTCCCTCCCTAACAGCGCTGTGGGAGCACCTTCACCACACGGACTGCAGCGGTTCAAGAAGGCGGCTCACCACCACCTTCTCTGGGGCAATTAGGGATGGGCAATAAATGCTGGCCTTGCCAGCGATGCCCACATCCCATAAAAACAAATTTTTTAAAAGTGGAGCGGGGAGAAGGGGGTACATAGTCATTCGGCCCATCAGGGATGTTACTGATTACCACAGCCTGGCCTGGATTTAGGCCAGACCCTGGAGTGAAAACCCTGCGTTTGTTGTCCTTTAGTGTTTCGAGTTTCTCATTTCAGCGGATCTCATTTTTCTGGCTTCAAAGCTGCCATGGAGTATCTGGGTGGAGGGAGCACGAACGGTTTTGCTGGGGAGGCTGAGTGGATGGGCAGGTCAAGTTCAAAAAAAGAAGCTAAACTGTGGTTAAACCCCAGGAGTAAACTTACCATAAAAGAAGTTGTCTTAGATCCCCTGTAAGAAAGGAGAGATATTTAAAACTTTGGTCGCTCTGATTTCCCATATCATAAAATATTCAAACGTACATTGATTGGAATATTGAACCAAGGAAAGGATGCAGCAAATATTCCCTAGAATGATACTGGGAATGAGAACATATAGTTATGAAGAAAGGATCAAAAATTAGGGCTTTTTTTTTTTTACAGACAGGAAAGGTTAAGATGGGATCTAATAGAGGTTATTAAAAGTTTTGCAGAGACCAAACAGTGAAAGATTATTTCCACTGTTTGGTGAATCGGCAACAAGAAGGCACACATTTAGGAATATCAGAGACTTGAGGCCATAATCCAGGCTGACAATCCCAGTGTAGTACTGAGGGCGTGCTGCACTGTCGGAGGTGCCGCCCTGTCGGATGAGACGTTAAACCGAGGTCCCGTCTGCCCTCTTGGGTGGATGTTAAAGTTCCCACGGCCACTATTTTCCGGTGTCCTGGGGCCAATATTTATCCCTCAACCAACATCACTAAAAAAAACAGATTATCTGGTCATTATCACACTGCTGTTGTGGGATCTTGCTGTGCGTAAATTGGCTGCTGCGTTTCCCTACATTACAACAGCGACTACACTTCAAAAAAAAAAGTACTTAATTGACTGTAAAGGTCATGAAAGGCGCTACATAAATGTAAGTCTTTCCTTCATGAGAAGAACGATTCGGAAAATTAGAGAAAATGTTTTCATAAAGTGGGTTATTAAAACACAGAATGCTTTACCACAAGGGGCTAGTGAGGCAGAGACTAGATTATTTAAAAGGGAATTGGATAAAAGAACAGAAAAGGATATGGGGAAAGAGTAAGGAAATGCAATTGGAGCAGAGAGATCGCCGGAAAGATAGGCAAAAAGGAAAGGGAGGTGGGGTAGCATTACTGGTTAAAGAATGGGTTAATACAATTGTAATGAAGGATATTAGCTCTGATGATGTGGAATCTGTATGGGTAGAATTGAGAAATACCAAGGGGAAAAAAACATTAGTGGGAGTGGTATATAGACCTCCCAACAGTAAGGCGGAGGTTGGGGATGGCATTAAAAGAAAATTAAAGAAGCGTGCAATAAGGGCACAGCAGTCATCATGGGTGACTTTAATCTACATATGGATTGGGCCAACCAAATTAGTAACAATACTGTGGAGGAGGAATTCCTGGAGTGTTTACGGGATGGTTTCCTGGACCAATATGTCGAGGAACCAACCAGAGATCAGGCCATCTTAGACTGGGTATTATGTAACGAGAAAGGATTAATTAGCAATCTTGTTGTACGAGGCCCCTTGGGTCGGAGCGATCATAATATGATCGAATTCTTCATTAAGATGGAGAATGAAGTAGTTGACTCGGAGACTAAGGTCCTCAATTTAAATAAAGGAAACTACGATGGTCTGAGGAGCGAGTTGGGTAGGATTGATTGGGGAATGGCACTCAAAGGGTTGACAGTGGATAGGCAATGGCAAACATTCAAAGACCGAATGGATGAGCTACAGAATTTGTTCATCCCAGTTTGGCATAAAAATAAAACAAAAAGGTGACTCAACCGTGGCTAACAAGGGAAATTAGGGATAGCATAAGATCCAAGGAGAGGACATATAAATTGGCTAGAAAAAGCAATAATCCTGAGGATTGGGAGCAGTTTAGGAGTCAACAAAGGAGGACAAAGGGATTAATTAAGAAAGGGAAAATAGAATATGAGAGTAAGCTATCAGGGAACATAAAAACTGACTGTAAAAGCTTTTATAGATATGTGAAGAGAAAAAGATTGGTGAAGTCAAGCGTAGGTCCCTTACAGTCAGAATCAGGGGAATTTATAATGGGAAACAAGGAAATGGCAGACCAACTAAATACATACTTTGGTTCTGTCTTCACAAAGGAGGACACAAATAACCTCCCAGAGATGCTGGGGAACATAGGGTCTAATGAGAGGGAGGAACTGAAAGAAATCAGTATCTGTAGGGAAATGGTGTTAGGAAAATTGATGGGACTGAAGGCCGATAAATCCCCAGGGCCTGATGGTCTACATCCCAGGGTACTTAAGGAAGTGGCCCTAGAGATAGTAGATGCATTGCTGGTCATCTTCCAGAACTCGACAGACTCTGGAACAGTACCCATGGATTGGAGGGTAGCTAATGTTACCCCACTATTCAAAAAAGGTGGTAGAGAAAAAGCGGGGAATTATAGGCCGGTAAGCCTGACATCGGTAGTGGGGAAAATGCTAGAGTCCATTATAAAAGATGTAATAGCAGAGCACTTGGAAAGCAGTGACAGGATCGGACAAAGTCAACATGGATTTACAAAAGGTAAATCATGCTTGACTAATCTACTGGAATTTTTTGAGGATGTAACTGGTAAAATAGATAAGGGAGAACCAGTGGATGTGGTGTATTTGGACTTTCAGAAGGCTTTCGATAAGGTCCCACATAAGAGATTAGCATGCAAAATTAAGGCACAAGGGATTGGGGGCAAGGTATTGACTTGGATAGAGAACTGGTTGGCGGACAGAAAGCAAAGAGTTGGAATAAACGGGTCATTTTCAGAGTGGCAGGCAGTGACTAGTGGGGTACCGCAAGGATCGGTCCTAGGACCCCAGCTGTTCACAATATATATTAATGATCTGGACGAGGGAATTGGATGTAATATCTCCAAATTTGCAGACGACACAAAGCTGGGTGGGAGGGTAAGCTGTGAGGAGGATGTCGCGAAACTCCAGTATGATTTGGACAGGTTGGGTGATTGGGCAGAAACATGGCAAATGCACTATAATGTGGATAAATGTGAGGTTATCCACTTTGGTGGCAAAAACAGGAAGGCAGATTATTATTTGAATGGCAATAGATTGGGAGAAGGGGAAGTGCAAAGAGACCTGGGTGTTATTGTGCACCAGTCGCTGAAGGTAAGCATGCAGGTGCAGCAGGCGGTTAAGAAGGCAAATGGTATGTTGGCCTTCGTAGCAAGAGGGTTCGAGTACAAGAACAAGGATGTCTTGCTGCAGTTGTACAGGGCCTTGGTGAGACCACACCTTGAGTATTGTGTGCAGTTTTGGTCACCTTACCTGAGGAAGGACGTTCTTGCCATGGAGGGAGTGCAGCGAAGATTCACCAGGCTGATACCTGGGATGGCAGGAATGACGTACGAGGAGAGATTGTGTCGATTGGGCTTATACTCACTGGAGTTTAGAAGATTGAGAGGGGATCTCATCGAAACCTATAAAATTCTGTCAGGTCTGGACAGACTAGATGCAGAAAGGATGTTTCTGATGGCCGGGGAGTCCAGAACCAGGGGTCATAGTCAAAGGATAAGGGGTAAGCCATTTAGGACAGAAATGAGGAGGAATTTCTTCACCCAGAGAGTGGTGAACCTGTGGAATTCTCTACCACAGAGGGCGGTGGAGGCCAGTTCATTAAATATATTCAAGAAAGAGTTGGATGTGTTTCTTGAGGCTAAAGGGATCAAGGGATATGGGGAGAAGGCAGGGACAGGGTACTGAATTTGGATGATCAGCCATGATCTCATTAAATGGCGGAGCAGGCTCGAAGGGCCGAATGGCCTTCTCCTGCTCCTATCTTCTATGTTTCTATGTCCGTGCTGTAATTTCTATTATTCTATAAAAACATAACCTCTGCTGAAACACCACTTACCCACAGAACATTTTCCATCATGGTCTGATTGCGGGATTCCAATAACGGACGAAACTTCATTTACCAGGGAGCCCGTCATTCGTGACACTTTCCTCTTAAAGTTCGTGTAGACGGATGACCCGACCTTTCGTACAATGTTCTGTCTGAGTTCTTCCAGGCCATCCCACAGGGCTTCCTCGGCCCACGCGTTTTGGGATCGATTGGCCGAATGCGTCCCCTCTGACCCGCTCCTCCTGCTGCTGGGCTTCGAAAGAATCTGAAACAGACTCTGCACACTGTTGACGCTTTTCACCGGGTTTGAGCTTTGCGGGCCGGGATTCCCAAAGCTCCCGGATTCCGGAGGCTTGTTCCATGGTCGGAATCTTTCATTTCTAGGAGGTGGACCGTTGGACTGAAAATTGACCACTGACTTCCAGTTGGTCTGGTCAAACAACTTGCCTAGACTTTCAAGCCAATCCATATAGATGCCACAATCACTCTGCCCTGTTAAGGAACAGATTAACTCCTGAATACCAGCACTGGCTTGTCCATAAGTCCCACTTAATAATGTTTGGGAGACCATCTCAATCAAATCAACAATGACCTCCCAGTTCTGCTTTTGGAAAAACCAACTGAAGAGCTGATGCTCAGTGAAAAAGTCCAAGACGCTTTGCAGAAATTCTATCAGGCTGTCCAAGTTCCTGCTGGCCCGCAAAGATACAAAGAGGTCCTTCAGTTCGAGGGTGGCCCTGGGTGGAGAGCCAACCTCCACTCCCTCAGAGTCGAGAACATTCAACGCGAGGCTTTCGTCCGCCGGATCCTGGAGCTCGTTGTTTTGTAAATATAACGAGATGTTGTACAGAAATGCGGAGAGTTTCTTGCTGTCCAGCGTACGTTGGGTGAGAAAAGAGGGCAGATTTCTTTGCGGTAAAGTGCTCAAAGTTCTGAGTCCGCCCATTAGACTGGAGACCACAGAATGGATCCTTTGGGAATCTCTGGTGCCCGACTTTGCATGGACGGGGATCGGTTCCGTTTCTCCTTCTCTATCTCCTCCTCCGAATAAACGTGCAACATCTTTTAACACTTCCATGTACTGCTCAATCTTGTTACCTGCAAAATCAGCACCGAGCACTTAGTGTATGACTAAGGTGGGCACGGCCATCCAAACACCTCAACACTGCTTTCACCTTTCAGTCCAGTCCATCCTTCATTTGACAAAGGAGCCCATTGTTCAAAGAACATGCGATGCTGGGCGTTATTATTGTATTTTCCCCATCCCAGATTTACCCCCCGCCAGCCCCTTCCTGATTCTAGCTTGGTCAGAGTTCCACAAACGCTGGCCATCATTTGATACGCCACCCCAGCCATCTTTCCAGACTGATACCTGGGATGGCAGGAATGACGTATGAGGAGAGATTGGGTCGATTAGGCTTATATTCGCTAGAGTTTAGAAGAATGAGAGGGGATCTCATTGAAACTTATAAAATTCTAACAGGACTAGGCAGACTAGATACAGGAAAGATGTTCCCGATGGCGGGGGAGTCCAGAGCCAGGGGTCACAGTCTAAGGATAAGGGGTAAGCCATTTAGGACAGAGATGAGGAGGAATTTCTTCACCCAGAGAGTGGTGAACCTGTGGAATTCTCTACCACAGAAGGCAGTTGAGGCCAATTCATTGAATATATTCAAGAAGGAGTTGGATATATTTCTTAAGGCTAAAGGGATCAAGGGATACGGGGAGAAGGCAGGGACAGGGTACTGAATTTGGATGATCAGCCATGATCTCATTGAATGGCGGAGCAGGCTCGAGGGGCCGAATGGCCTACTCCTGCTCCTATCTTCTATGTTTCTATGATTCTCCAGGTACGAGCCTGAACCATAACCATCAACGGGCAATTTGACCATGGGAGGCAGCACAGCCCAGCCTGATCCTGTTTCGCATGCTATCCGATGCAGTTTGATATGTGGATAGCAATCAGGAGAGCCAACCCTGGCTTCACTTGTTTCCCCTCCCGAATTCAGGGGCATTGGTGTCAGCCGGGGCTCAGTGGGCAGCACTCTCGCCTCTGGGTCTAGAAGGTCATGGGTTCAAGTCCCACTCCAGAGACTTGAGCCCAAAATCCAGGCTGACACTCCCAGTGCAGTGCTGAGGGAGTGCCGCACTGTCGGAGGTGCCGTCTTTCGGATGAGACGTTAAACCGAGGCCCCGTCTGCTCTCTTGGGTGGACGTAAAAGATCCCAGGGCCACTATTTCGAAGAGGAGCAGGGGGGTTCTCCCCGGTGTCCTGACCAATATTTATCCCTCAATCAACATCACTAAAACAGATTATCTGGTCATTATCACATTGCTGTTTGTGGGAGCTTGCTGTGCGCCAACTGACTGTCATGTTTCCTACATTACAACAGTGACTACACTTCAAAAAGTACTTCATTGGCTGTAAAGCGCTTTGGGACGTCCTGAGCTGGTGAAAGGCGCTATAGAAATGCATGTCTTTCTTTTCTCTGAAGCCAACCCAGCAGAGCACCAGCAGCTTAACATAGAAACACAGAAGATAGGAGCAGGAGTAGGCCATTCAGCCCCTCGAGCCTGCTCCGCCATTCAATGAGATCATGGCTGATCATCCAAATTCAGTACCCTGTCCCTGCTTTCTCCCCATACCCCTTGATCCCTTTAGCCTTAAGAAATATATCTAACTCCTTCTTGAATATATTTAATGACTTGGCCTCAACTGCCTTCTGTGGTAGAGAATTCCACAGGTTCACCACTCTCTGGGTGAAGAAATTCCTCCTCATCTCTGTCCTAAATGGCTTACCCCTTATCCTTAGACTGTGACCCCTGGTTCTGGACTCCCCCGCCATCGGGAACATCCTTCCTGCATCTAGTCTGTCTAGTCCTGTTAGAATTTTATAAGTTTCGATGAGATCCCCTCTCATTCTTCTAAACTCCAGCGAGTATAAGCCCAATCGACCCAATCTCTCTTCATACGTCATTCCTGCCATCCCAGGTATCAGCCTGGTGAATCTTCGCTGAACTCCCTCCATGGCAAGAACATCCTTCCTCAGATAAGGCGACCAAAACTGCACACAATACTCAAGATGTGGTCTCACCAAGGCCCTGTATAACTGCAGCAAGACATCCTTGTTCCTGTACTCGAACCCTCTCGCTACGAAGGCCAACATACCATTTGCCTTCTTAACCGCCTGCTGCACCTGCATGCTTACCTTCAGCGACTGGTGCACAAGGACACCCAGGTCTCGTTGCACTTCCCCTTCTCGCAATCTATTGCCGTTCAGATAATAATCTGCCTTCCTGTTTTTGACACCAAAGTGGATAACCTCGCATTTAGCCACGTTATACTGCATCTGCCATGCTTCTGCCCAATCACCCAACCTGTCCAAATCATACTGGAGTTTCTCGGCATCCTCCTCACAGCACACACGCCCACCCAGCTTTGTGTCGTCTGCAAACTTGGAGATATTACATCTAGTTCCCTCGTCTAGATCATTAATATATATTGTGAATAGCTGACACCAGCTAACTCAGCACTGACTGGCTCGAAAACCTGGGCCTGCTGGTCTGTGCGACCCTGGACGGTGCCTTTAATAACTAGGCCATCGTGGGAAGCCTTGCACTCAGCATTTCAGACTGAAACCTGATAAAGTCGTTGAATCGCAAACTCATACCTGTGCCGTGTGGGGTGGCCAGCAGCACCAGGGTTACCACCAAGGGGAGTGGGGCTGCCATTGCTCCTGGTGAATGGGGGACACTCCCCTCCGGGGAAATCTGGCCCTCAGTCCACGGGTCTCATGTCGTCCCAGCGCGAGCACTGATCCTACTCGTGACCTGCTGTATTGCGGCTGTACAGAAACAACACGATTCAGTGCTGACATTCTAGACATGTGTACTCTCAGCTGCATGACTGCATCACAATGCTTCAAACATATCGGTCAAGGTCTCAGATTCCACCGCCGAAACTGCACAGATTGGGATTAATCACCATTTAACATACTCTTCTAACTCTTGCCCAAAGAAACAGGAGCTGTGCTCCTTAGCTCACACATTTAACAGCTCGCTAGAGTCCGGGATTGGTCCCATGGACTGGGGTGAGCGAGGTCCCTGTGGTGCCTACATTCATTGTGTATTAAATTATGAGGGGCCAAGATAGAATGGATAGGAAGGACCTTAGCAGAAAGGTCAATAACCAGGGGGCAGAGATTTAAAGTAATTGGTAGAAGGATTAGAGGGGAGTTGAGGAGAACTTTTTTCACCCGGGGGGTGGTGGGGGTCTGGAACTCACTGCCTGAAAGGGTGGTCGAGGCAGAAACCCTCATCACATTTAAAAAGTACTTGTATATGCACTTGAAGTGCCGTAACCTACAGGGCTACGGACCAAGAGCTGGAGAGTGGGATTGGGGTGGAGAGCTCTTTGTCGGCCGGCACGGACACGATGGGCCGAATGGCCTCCTTCTGTGCCGTAAATTTCTATGATTCAAAAAAGGAAACCAGGCAGAACCGAGAAATGACTTGGATTCTAGACCAGTTGCTAGATGGGATCATTAGAGACACTGGGGTAGATCCTAACTGTGTGTGATGGTAAAGAGCGGGTGATAGCGAGTCGGCAGCCCATCTTACATCTCCTCCCCTCCCACCCCTGTTGACTTCAGTGGGGAGAGATGGAAAACGGGCAGCCGATTGGCTATCGCCCGATTTACACCATCGCGCAAAGTCAAGATCGAGCCCACTCTGACAGAGAAGGGGTTATTGGAGGCTTTGAGCCTGGCATTTGGAAAAGGAGATCATGCTTTAGCAACCTGGATGAACTTGTTGAGGAATTTGCTAGATTGGTGGATGTAGCTCGCCCAATTGACATTGTATACCTGACAGCGCCCATACGGAGGCCCGCTAGCTCAGCACAGGCTAGGGGATTGGACCTGGGACCTCGATGGTGGCTCTGACTTTGGACCACAACAGGCGGTCCATTCACCTGTTGAGTCACCTGGAGAGGCCTGAAAGTGCAACGATTAACTATAGCGGGAGAGACCGAGAGCGCATGCTGGGTTAGCACCCTTGCCTCGGAGTCAGAAGGTCGTGGGTTCAAGTCCCACTCCAGAGGCTTGAGCACAAAAAGCTAGGCTGACACTCCAGTGCAATACTGAGGGAGCGCCGCACTGTCGGAGGGTCAGTACTGAGGGAGCGCTGCACTGTCGGAGGGGCAGTACTGAGGGAACGCTGCACTGTCGGAGGGGCAGTACTGAAGGAACGCTGCACTGTCGGAGGGGCAGTACTGAGGGAACGCTGCACTGTCGGAGGGGCAATACTGAGGGAGCGCTGCACTGTCGGAGGGTCAGTACTGAGGGAGCGCTGCACTGTCGGAGGGGCAGTACTGAGGGAACGCTGCACTGTCGGAGGGGCAGCACTGAGGGAACGCTGCACTGTCGGAGGGGCAGTACTGAGGGAACGCTGCACTGTCGGAGGGGCAGTACTGAGGGAGCGCCGCACTGTCGGAGGGGCAGTACTGAAGGAGTGCTACACTGTCGGAGGGGCAATACTGAAGGAGTGCTACACTGTCGGAGGTGCCGTCTTTCAGATGAGACGTTAAACCAAGGCCCTGTCTGCTCTCTCAGGTGGACCTAAAAGATCCCATGGCCACTATTTCGAAGAAGAGCAGGGGGAGTTCTTCCCGGTGTCCTGGGGCCAATATTTATCCCTCAACCAACATCACTGAAACAGATTATCTGGTCATTATCACATTGCTGCTTGTTGTGCGCAAATTGGCTGCCGCGTTTCCTACATTACAACAGTGACTCCACTTCAAAAAGTACTTCATTGGATGTAAAGCGCTTTGAGGTGTCCGGTGGTCGTGAAAGGCGCTATAGAAATGCAAGTCTTTCTTTTCTTTTTAACCAGGTATACAACAAGCTGTTCACCGATAACACCTTAACAGGACAAGGAAAGGAGCAGGAGTGAGATTCCAGCCGAAGCAAGAATCGAGAATCGGCGAGTGACGGAGTGAGGCGAGACTGAGAAATAGAGGCAAGAATTTACACAGGATTCACAGTACAGATGGGCAAGAGTTCCGTTACCTGTAACATAAAACCTTCACAAACAAATACCTGTTACATCCAAAGACTGTTCACAGGATAAAATTGAAAGTGTGTGAAATTTAGGAGTTTGCAGTAAATCCACTAAATTAAGTCACGTTCTACATCTTTAAGGTTGTTCCCAAAAGTGCAACATACAAGTTTGCAAATATGCTCTAGAAAGAAAAATCCACAGAAATTTTTTAAAAGATTAGTTCAACATAAAACTACTTAAAGCCATTAATATATAGAAAAACAAGGCTCCAATTTCAAACTCCGAATGGCGTCCTGTCACTTTTGGATCGAAATTGCAGTGTGTGCGACCAGTAACACAATGTGCATGGAATTTCTCCGTCTGCGAGTTTAGCAAACCAGTTTAATATAAATAGAGAAACATTAAAATAGCAGAGAATTTCATACAGGCGCATTAATGTGTTACTGATATTGCGCGGTGCAATTTTCACCCATTTGCCTTTTCCCCATAGCCAAGGCCTGGTGTGCATATTACCCCATTCCCTTTAATTAGTTGCATGCGCTTACTTCTCTCTTCCTGTTGCATTCACCAAGTAGTGGCAACCTTGATAAATAAAAGAAGATGGTTCGTCGACGCCTTTGACAACTTCCCCGATGACTTTGGACGCGGGCCTGCGACCTTCCCTTTGAGTGAGCGGTTGTCTCTGTCTCTCTCACACTGAACAGCTTTTTTGCAGCAGATTCCTTCAGCTACAGACAGCTCTAGGTCACATTTCACACACACGTTACAGGGTGAAATAACATACAATTACTCTCAATTTTTTGAATTGAATTCTGCTTCCTCCCACCATAACCCCTGGAGGTGCTGACTTGACCCCACACTAGGATGAACTTTGGGACCTTGAACAAGACCCTCAAGCGGGAACTGGACGGTGTGCATCACCGAGCTATTCGACCGAGTGATGCAGCACAGCCGAGTGCCATCTGTCCTGGTCCAATGTCCACGCGTGTGATATTACCATTTAGTCACTGGATAGTGATCAGGAGTGACTATTTCTTCCAACTACCCCAAGAACACAGAGGGGCATTTTGCAACCGAGTCAGCGGGGGAGTTTAATGGTAGTTTTTTCCCCATCGGATACAAAGGAGAACTAAAACCCAGAGACCCACCGCATCTGATGACTTTGATCGTGTTGGTTGTAAGACAAACATTTACTGTAACAAGAATGATCTGCAATTAGAACTCATCTCACTCTCTCCAATTCCAACTCCTTCTTTCCCAAAGATCTCAAAACTGTGGAACTCCTCGCCTCCCCAGTCTTCCCTTTCTCCCACAATCTACAGGTTTACAACATTAAGAAAAAAGACACATGATCACTTCGCTCAGAAAATATGGAGAAAGCCCCCAGTTCAGGACCATCGAACCAGTAGGTGACCAGGTCTTCTCTCTCTCTCTCTGCTTGGTGTTCTCCACACTTTGAACTTCAGCCCTTCACTTGCGCTCCTCAATGATCAAAAATTAAAGTCTGGATACTTCTGCTTGTAAAGCGAGCCAAAATGGAAAGTTCTGGGCTAGATATGCAGAAACCCATTAGGCAGAAGGGCAGGCTAATCAGTGCAGTCAGTCCCATGGTTCTGTTCCAAAAAGAAAGCTTTCATTCAAATGTCACGTCAAATCGTTCAATTGAGTTTGCAATCTGAGAATATTGCATGAAAAGGTCCCCCAAACTCCATCCCTTCACAATCCCGGAATTCGAGGTACCAGGTACAATGCAATGTATAAATAATGGAGCGGGAACCAGTCAGTGTACAGGGCTGACTGGCTCAGAGAGACAACAAAGGGGAAACCAAAACCCATTTGATTCATTACCCAATTCAATGGAAGCTGCTAAGTTGCTACGGCAACTCGTCTTGCTGTCTTAAAAGCAGATATTGGCAAATTGACATTCCTCTATGCCAAAAAATACTTCTATATTATCAGGTAGCTAATTGAAGTAAAAAAAAGCCCTGTTGTTAACTGAGTTTTCTGTTATCAAAAGCTCCCAGTTCCTTCAGAGGGATAGCCTAACCTACGTGTTGGCATCTTTTATTTAACCAATTCCTGGGCTGTGGGCATCACTGGCAAGGCCGGCATTTATTGCCCATCCCTAGTTGCCCTTGAGAAGGTGGTGGTGAGCCGCCTTCTTGAACCGCTGCAGTCCGTGTGGTGAAGGTACTCCCACAGTGCTGTTAGGGAGGGAGTTCCAGGATTTTGACCCAGCGACGATGAAGGAACGGCCGATATATTTCCAAGTCAGGATGGTGTGTGACTTGGAGGGGAACTTGGAGGTGGTGGTGTTCCCATGTGTCTGCTGCCCTTGTCCTTCTAGGTGGAAGAGGTCACGGGTTTGGGAGGTGCTGCCGAAGAAGCCTTGGCGAGTTGCTGCAGTGCATCTTGTAGATGGTACACACTGCAGCCACGGTGCACCGGTGGTGGAGGGAATGAATGTTTAAGGTGGTGGATGGGGTGCCAATCAAACGGGCTGCTTTGTCCTGGATGGTGTCGAGCTTCTTGAGGGTTGTTAAAGCTCCATCCATCTATCCTGCACATAGCCTCCTCCGGTGACTCCACTGATCAAGGTAAGGAGTGGCTGACCTGAAGGTCCAAAGCCTGAATAGAAACATAGAAGATAGGAGCAGGAGTAGGCCATTTGACCCCTCGAGCCTGCTCCGCCATTCAATGAGATCATGGCTGATCATCCAAATTCAGTACCCAGTCCCTGCTTTCTCTCCATATCCCTTGATCCCTTTAGCCTTAAGAAATATATCTAACTTCTTCTTGAATATATTTAATGAATTGGCCTCAACTGCCTTCTGTGGTAGAGAATTCCACAGGTTAACCATTCTCTGGGTGAAGAAATTCCTCCTCATCTCTGTCCTAAATGGCTTACCCCTTATCTATAGACTGTGACCCCTGGTTCTGGACTCCCCCGCCATCAGGAACATCCTACCTGCATCTAGTCCTGTTAGAATTTTATAAGTTTCAATGAGATCTCCTCTCATTCTTCTAAACTCCAGCGAATATAAGCCCAATCGACCCAATCTCTCCCCATACGTCATTCCTGCCATCTCAGGTATCAGTCTGGTGAATCTTCGTTGCACTCTCTCCATGGCAAGAACATCCCTCTCCATGGCAAGAACATCCTTCCTCAGATAAGGCAACCAAAACTGCACACAATACTCAAGGTGTGGTCTCACCAAGGCCCTGTATAACTGCAGCAAGACATCCTTGCTCCTATATTCGAATCCTCTCGCTATGAAGGCCAACATACCATTTGCCTTCTTAACCGCTTGCTACACCTGCATGCTTACCTTCAGCGACTGGTGCACAAGGACACCCAGGTCTCATTGCACTTCCCCTTCTCCCAATCTATTGCCATTCAGATAATAATCTGCCTTCCTGTTTTTGCCACCAAAGTGGATAACCTCGCATTTATCCACATTATACTGCATCTGCCCAATCACCCAACCTGTCCAAATTATACTGGAGTTTCCTCGGCCTCCTCCTCACAGCACACACACCCACCCAGCTTTGTGTCATCGGCAAACTTGGAGATATTACATCTAGTTCCCTCGTCTAGATCATTAATATATATTGTGAATAGCTGGGGTCCTAGCACCGATCCCTGCAGTACCCCACTAGTCACTGCCTGCCACTCGGAAAAAGACCTATTTATTCCAACTCTTTGCTTCCTGTCTGCCAACGAGTTCTCTATCCAAGTTAGTACCTTACCGCCAATCCCATGCGCTTTAACTTTGCACGCCAATCTCTTATGCAGGGCCTTATTGAAAGCCTTCTGAAAGTCCAAATACACCACATCTACTGGTTCTCCCTTATCTATTCTACCAGTTACATCCTCAAAAAATTCCATTAGATTAGTCAAGCAATACCTTTTGTAAATGCATGTTGACTTTGTCCAATCCTGTCAGTTTTCCAAGTGCTCTGCTATTACATCTTTTATAATGGACTCTAGCATTTTCCCCACTACCGATGTCAGGCTTACTGGTCTATAATTCCCTGTTTTCTCTCTACCACCTTTCTTAAATAGTGGGGTTGCATTAGCTACCCTCCAATCCATGGGAACTGTTCCAGAGTCTTTAGAATTTTGGAAGATGACCAGCAATGCATCTACTATTTCTAGGGCCACTTCCTTAAGTACCCTAGGATGTAGATTATCAGGCCCTGGGGATTTATCGGCCTTCAATCCCATCAATTTCCCTAACACCATTTCCCTACAAATACTGATTTCTTTCAGTTCCTCCCTTTCATCAGACCCTATGTTCCCGACATCTCTGGGAGGTTATTTGTGTCCTCCTTTGTGAAGACAGAACCAAAATAAGTATTTAATTGGTCTGCCATTTCTTTGTTCCCCATTATAAATTCCCCTGAATCTGACTGCAAGGGACCCACGCTTGATTTCACCAATCTTTTTCTCTTCACATATCTATAGAAGCTTTTACAGTCAGTTTTTATGTTCTCTGCAAGCTTACTCTCATATTCTATTTCCCCCCCCCTCTTAATTAATCCCTTTGTCCTCCTTTGCTGAATTCTAAACTGCTCCCAATCCTCAGGTTTGCTGCTTTTTCTGGCCAATTTATATGTCCTCTGCTTGGATCTTATGCTATCCCTAATTTCCCTTGTTAGCCACGTTTGAGTCACCTTTTTTGTTTTATTTTTATGCCAAACAGGAATGAACAAATTCTGTAGTTCATCTATGCCAGAAATCTATCCAGCTCCCAATTGGATGTTTGCAGTGAAGCCGCACTCCCTATACGAGCAGGCATCTTGTGCCAGAGGTTGATGACCCTCGGTGAAAAAGATCATGACATCTAATCTAGTTCTATGCTGGCATAACTTCTACACCTGCCCCCTGGTTCTCCTGAACCTATCTAATTGTTATTGGGGGGCAGCAGATTTATAGTTGTTCTGTCCCATCTAATGGACAACATGAAGTACTGCAACATGTACCAAATTTCAAATCAAGAGTTCTTATTGAGAAACCTTTTTTTTGAAGAGTTAAGACTCTCTTGCGCAGGACATCAAGAATGACGATAGCAAAATACTGCGGATGCTGGAAATCCAAAATAACAGAAAATGCTGGAAAAACTCAGCAGTCCAGTCCTGATGAAGGGTTTCGACCTGAAACGTTAACCCTATTTCTCTCTCCACGGATGTTGCCTGGCCTGCTGAGTTTTTCCAGCATTTTCTGTTGTTATCAAGAATGACGAGTTGACTAGAAGGCAAAGGTAAATGGAGACGAAATGGTTAGGTGATTCCAAGCTTGGGTGTAAAAAAAAAAAGCCTGCGGGTCGAAGGAAGGCACGACTGAAGGAGGCAAGGAGTTCCACAGATGTATAGAGACTGCGAAGGTACAGGAAGGAGTGTAGGATGCTTTATTGGAAGCTTAGGAAGAGCAGGAGATGGTGGTTCAGAGGAGCACCGACTATATCAATAAAAGAGCAAAATTGCAACAGCAGGCTTGGAGGCAAGCGTGAGATAGCACACCCCTCAGATGCATGCTGTTTCTCGTATTCCGTTGAGCAGTACGAGAAGTTCATAAACACTGATCCCGAGAAGAAAACTCAAGTTGATTAAATTGAGTACGATAGCAAAATACTGCAGATGCTGGAAATCCGAAATAACAACAGAAAATGCTGGAAAAACTCAGCAGGCCAGTGGAGAGAAACCAGAATCGATGTTTCGGGTCGAACCCTTTTTCAAAACTGGAAAGGAAATGAAATAGATCGAAAGGCAGGGCTAGGAGAGAACAAAAGAAGTGAAGAGACATTAAGAGATATTCAAAACGAGACGAGATGATGATAGGACTAGTAAAGAGACAAAAGACGGCTCGGATTAGGTGTGAAATGCACTGGCAGAATGAGAGACAGCTGCCATGTAACCTCGGCCCCTATCACATTTTTACTTAAATTTTTTTTCCACCCCTTTGTTTTGGGTTTTCCCTCCCCCCCCCCCACTTCCTCTTTTTTTTTACATGGCAGCTGTCTCCCATTCTGCCAGTACATTTCACACCTAATCTGAGCCATCTTTTGTCTCCACTAGTCCTATTACCATCTCGTCTCGTTTTGAATACCTCTTAATGTCTCTTCACTTCTTTTGTTCTCTCCCAGCCCTGCCTTTCGATCTATTTCATTTCCTTTCCAGTTTTGAAAAAGGGTTCGACCCGAAACATCGATTCTGGTTTCTCTCCATGGAGACCAAAACTGCTGAGTTTTTCCAGCATTTTCTGTTGATTAAATTGAGGCAGGCTTCAACGGTCTTAGAATTTTATTTTGCGCTCACTGACGAGGCGAGGGAAGACGTAACTGGATCGGTTTCTCCTCCTTTCTCAGCCAGGAACAGTGCAGCCCCTGTATGCAGCGGCCAACAGGGATGAATCCCAATCTCAGATAAAAAGTGAATTTTAAGACAAACACCAGATTAATTGAAAGGGCTACACAGCAGTGTGTCGCAATGTAGCCAGATAGCCTTAATAGTTTTGGATTACAGCTCAAGGAGGGAAACTAAACACGATCTGGGTCCTTTTCACGAACATTACCCAGATCAGATGGCTTTGGACAATGATATGCTGACAAGCTGTCAGCTACATATACTGCCAAAGGATCACATCACAAAGAATCGAGCTTTAATGATAAAAGCACAAGGTCCCACACGATCGACAAGCAGCCGCAGTGAAAGTGACTTGACATTGGAAATTCTATTTACATTTTTATAAGGATGACATTCTAGATACATGGCAATCCTTTCAAGATTTGTTATCTGGTGTTGGTGTGACAGTTTCTACTATTATAAAAGCAAACTACTGCAGATGCTGGAAATCTGAAATAAAAACAGAAAATGCTGGAAATATTCAGGTGGTCAGGTAGCATCTGTAGAGAGAAAAACAGAGTTAACGTTTCAGGTTGCCGACCCTTCGTCAGAACTGGGAAGTTGGAGATGGAACAGGTTTTTAAGCAAGTGTAGGGGCAGGGAAAGGGGAGGAAAGAACAAAAGGGAAGGCCTGTGATAGGGTGGAAGGCAGGAGAGATTAAGAGACAAAAGGGATGATGGTGCGAGGCAAAAGGAGATGGTAATGGGACAAGTTAAGAAACAAAAGACGACTCTAGATGAAGTGTAAATGGCAATGACAGAATGATCGACAGCTGCCGAGAGAAAAAAAAGATAGGGGCCGAGGTTATGGTCTGAAATTGTTGAACTCCATGTTGAGTCCAGAAGGCTGTGAAGTGCCTAATCGAAAGACGAGTTGCTGTTCCTCGAGCTTCATTGGAACAGTGCAAGAGGCCGAATGTTCCTCCACAATGTGTGCATCACTGTGGGAGACCTGCAACCATTTTGAAATTGGGAGTTTTGGCACCTTTGTGGTAGGGGAAATGATTTAATGGGGCTGCCTCAACACCCTGCAATGAATCCGATAAAGTTCACACTCAAAGCAACTTGCTGTTAGAAGACAATAATAATGCTACATAAAACAGCCTGTAGGCAGTGGGAGTGGCAGATTGGGTGACTAAGAATGTAGAGAAATGGAGTAGGCCATCAGAGTTCCAGTACAGCTCTGTACATCCCATCAGATATTGCCAGGACCTGTTGGATATTCTGTAGTTATAAACATCTGATGTGGTACAGAACTACCAACAGTTCTTGGATATCTTTGGGACATCCACTGCTGAGCAAGTGACTTTAGTCCCACTACAATTGGGAGTTGGATAGGTTTCTGGCATAGATGAACTACATTCAGTCTTCACAGGGGTTGGAGATCACTGCTAGAGTGGCTGCCTTTCTATCGAGTATTCTGTATACATTAGCCTCTTTTATACTGTACTGCCATCTGATCAATAAAAACTTACCAAAGAGAAAGCCAAATGGATAATAACAGTTGTGTAGACAAGACGGCAGAAGGATGGCTTCACATTGGAGATGGCTTTAATTTATTTTGCTTATACCCCCACTGTTGGCCCATTAGGTTTCTTTCAATGTCTTCAATTATCTTTCAGCCCGCTGCCATTTGTCAGCAATTGGAAAACCAAACCTTGGTTTGAAGGAGAAGTGCCTGGTCAGTATAACAAGGCTCTGTTGTGCAATACCTTTTATCCACCTGGTCAGGAGAAACTGAGACAATGCGGGCATGGAAGCAGACATAAGGGGAAGAAACAAGCAGGCTCCTAGTCCTAGTGCCTCACACTGGATAATGGCAGATGCACTGGCCGTCAGAATTGACCTCAGAATATTATGTACGGAGTACTTAAAGCACACATTTCTATTATACCACTAAATGGATTGCAACAATTCCACTCCCCCATGTGCTATTTGTGCACAAACTTCTTGTAACCCAATACTGATCTACTCTACACTGTTGTACATCTTTCATTACTTGTATGTTCTCTTTTTCACCCATTCTCTCCTCCTTGACTGAAGACAGGCAATGATTTGGCACCTCAATCAGAGAGCTGGCAGAGACATGGGCCAAATGGGCCCCTGCACTGTAAGCCTCTATGGTCTCTGTTCGTACACTGGTGCTTTGTGAATGAGTGATGAAACAGTTAGCTCTTCCCATCTTCAAGAGGCCATAGTCATGATGGTAAACACCGAGTGTGACCCAAGCCATAGCACAGTATGCTCCCAGAATCACATTTTGATGTAAACACTAAGCTGATTGCAGCTTGACTGCAAAGTAACATCGCAGGTTTTGGATCTACAAACCCACAGTATTTCATGTCTGGCACTGTGCAGTATTCCAGTAAGTGTGTGTAGTCCTAAAAGCCCTCAATCCAATCATTCATAATCAACACCAATACAAGTGCACAATTTCCAATGATCGCAGACTAATTATGATTATAGCTAGGATAACAAAGCAGCAATAGCTGATTCTCTGTTATGGTTTCAACTGTTGCCATGTGGAATATGAATGATGAATTGCACACGAGTTTAGTAGATATTTTAACTGAAAGAGCTTCAGTTTTGACTGTTTATTACATAGCACTGTATAAGTTTAGACAAGTTCAAAACAATGGTCAGAATACAGACACATTTCAGTTTCCAATGCTGCCATTTACAGCCTGTTTGAGTCACCCAAAAGGTTCTCCCCCAGCTGGTGCTTACTGGGGTCACACTCCACGGTGCCTGATGCCCTCCAGTTCATCATGTCGGAGCCTCGGCAGTGAATGCCTACAGAATAATGCAGTGGGGTGCATCTCAGCCAAGTGCAATCAACCCTGTCTTCGTCCAACATGTACACACCTCAGGAGTTACTGGATAATCAGCCACAGGAGTCCCGTTTGATTTCACCCGTCCCCCCCTTCTCTTAGCCTGGGACACTGAAGCCAATGGTGGTTCCCACCACTGCCCAGGTTAAGACTGGCAAACTCAGCACAGGCCAGAGTTTGAACTTGGTACCTTCCTGACTTTGTACCACATCAGATGTTTATAAATTTTACAAAAAGACATTACAGTTTTTTTTTTAAAAAGATGTCCAACATGTTGACTTCCTAATTGCCAGCACGAAAATATTTGAACAATTTGCAAAGTCCAATAGTCTTCAGGTTAGAACAGAGACAGAGAATTCTAGATGCACAGAGAGATTGCAGTACAAATATAAGCGCTAATTTTGCCCGTCCACCTTGTCTACACGTTCGGCCCATGGTAGTCAGTTCTGAATTTGAATATTTGAAACAATGCTTAAAATTACCACTGCCCCGTGACTTTTTCATAAACAGGCACAGCACAAGCTTTCAGCAAATCAGAACAATTAATTCACTGGGGTAGGAAAGTAGGGAAGTGTTTCAAAGTACTCCATTTTATATAAAAATATTGTTTTTATAATGCCAATTTTTGCATAGTTGGTGCTACAGCAGCAATGTGTGAGCTACAGCACAACAAAATCAGATCTACTTTATCAGTAATGTAACTGCAGATCCACCAGCATCTGCAGAGAAAAGGCAGACGGACATTCCAGGTGTCGGCCTTTTATCAACAGTTCCTGTTGTGGTGAACCTGTGGAATTCTCCACCACACAGGGCAGTTGAGGCCAATTCATTAAATATATTCAAGAAGGAGTTATATATATTTCTTGAGGCTTAAGGGATCAAGGGATATGGGGAGAAAGCAGGGACCGGGTACTGAATTTGGATGATCAGCCATGATCGCATTGAATGGCGGAACAGGCTTGAGGGGCCGAATGGCCTACTCCTGCTCCTATCTTCTAGCCGATGGATCTGTCGGCGTACTCTCAGAATTTTCCGGTTTAACTGCACTACAAAAATAAACTGTTCAACATCCTTTGACGCTCTTGTAACCTATCTTCAGTAGGGAATGGGATTTTTTTAAATTGGGAATTTCGAGATTAATATTGATTTGACTTCTTAATTTGTAGTACACACCAACTGAAATTTCATACATTAAGTTTATATCAGTTCATTAAAAAAAACGGATTTTTTGACCACAAGATACATCAGGCCAGGGCTCCCTCTGTCAGTGTGCCCAGTATCAACAGCAGGAAGCAGCCTCTCACACCCCAGAGCAGCTCCACTGAAAAAGGTGCGTGCGGTGCTGCCCAACTCCCAGATCAGTTCGGGGGCAAGTCTGAAATCATGGACTCAAGTTTCCAATGAAGTCACCTCTGGGACTCAATGGACCGCTCCCTGGTAATGTCGAGATTCATCAGACCCAATTAGATAGGGCTCCACAGAAGCCAGAAAAAGAACAAGATTTTTATCTACACACATTTTTTTCCCCCCCCCTAACATAAAATGAGAGATTACTCCAAAACAAAAAGGAACTCTACCTAGGCTTTCCTTCCCCTTTAACCCAACTCAAGTTTATGAAAATCTGCCCCAAGATTGGAGATTCTTCACTCCAAGATTGAATAAATGCAGTACCTACAGTCATGGAACAGATTCAGGCAGACATAGGAAGAACACTGTCGAACATATATCAAAAACCGGAATCTTCTCAAATAGAAGATAAAAATTATGCCAGACCAGCCATCATTACTACACTATTTGGTAGCAACTAAATAAAGTCTCTGTAGCACACTATGAAGTTATGGTTAGTGTTTAAAGGCTCCCCTCACCGCCCATACAACTATTTTACAGTATGTTTTTGTAAAACATTGAGAGAAGGCTAATACAAGAATAAATAAATGAAAATGCAAAAAAGGTGCAAAACCTCATGATTAGCTTAAAAGAATATTTACACAATTTAAATGTGCAGAAATTAAAATATTTAAAACTGGGTACGATCAATTAAAAAGGACAAAAGCCATAAGATTGTGTGAAAAAAATAACCACAGCGAACCAGAGGTGGGCTATGACTTTTACAACCAGTTAGATGTCAATATTCATGCAAAGCCCCAACTGGATTAATCATCAAGATCTTCATCGCTTCCCAAACCAAAAAATAATAATTTAATTTGCAGTCATTTAGTTGGTACAATTAACTACACTATTGTGTGGTTCCATCTCTGCTAAACAGTGATACAAGAGGAGGTTGAACTTAATGCATACAGAAACAGCTGTACGCTACTATATGGAGATTACGTTCCTAAGTTCTTGATGAAGTTTCATTAAGTTTAACATTCCATACAAACACACTAAATTAGGAAAATACGATGAGCACCAATAGTGAAGGGTTTGGGCTCGCCACATTTAGCATGAACTGGGGAATTAGAGCAGCTTATTTCACTCCTTTGAGGCCTCAAAATAATTGTATAGAATGATCTGTGATCAAAAATTGATAATTCTGATTTAAAAAAAGAGAGTTGGCAACCAACTTCATAAGTTACAGACCAAAAATTAGCACCTAAAATTACACTCAGAGGACAGGGTTTTGTGGATCAATACACTATTCTAGTCGAACCCTGAAGACTCCAGATCGTTTCTCCTTCTGCTTCCTCCCCTCTCCAATGATTCTGCGGAAAGTGACTGTTGGAAACATCACGAATATTAGTACTTTATATTTAATTAACGGTATTGCACTGGGTAGGGCTATTCAGTAGGAAGATCCATTTGAATTTCTTCACATTAAAACACATGTAAAAACAACAAATGTACTTTTAAACCCCTGTTCTCCAATTCCCCGTTTTGGCAATGACACTTTTATGCAGGCTGCACAGCAAGGTCAAGCTTACCATTACCCCTCTGCTCAGCTGTGGCATTTTTCACATAACCTGTCATTTACAGTTTGAAGTAATATATTTCCTAACACGCCAGCTCTAATGCAACACGTATACAGTATGCAGACTTCATTTTGTGCACATGCAGCTGTGTGTGCCCCCAACTTTCCAGCTCCCCGCCGGTATCTCGCCACTGATTCAGGTATGGATGTTGGTGGTTGTCGAGTTGAGAATCCGCGACCGACAATCAAACTTGGAAGCTTTTGAAAGTTCTTGCTGGAAAAGAAAAAAAGGAAAACAAAAACATATGAAGTTGACAGAATACCTGTTAAACTAGTACGATATGTTCAAAAAGGACATACAGGAAACTTTGGTTTATCCAGAGGTTGTATGTCCGGAATACTCGATCTAACGGCAAAAATCAGGAGCCGTTTTCTATAAGTTATTTTTAGTTCTCGTTCTTTTTTCCCCCCAAGTCAGCCACTGCAAGGTCCGTAGCTATAGCAACAGCTTCAGCTAGAGACGCTTGCAGCTGCAGCCGACTCTTTAGAAGCTGTTGCTAAGCAACAGTGTTTTTTGTCAGATACGGAGATGAAAACCTCCGTATGCTTCAACATTAACTTTGTATGTCCGGCAGTTTTGATAGATCGGCAACACGCCGGTCCCGGATATCACAAAGTTTCCTGCATCACACAGGCAAATTTCAGTTTCTTAGATGCATCATTCATCAAAAAAGTCACCAAAACCTTTCCTCATATTACAGCAAAGACAATTCAGAGTTTCGCTAGGGAGGCATTTGGATAGAATGCAGGTCATGCATTAGTTAGAGGTGTAAAAAAAAAAGTGGCGAGAGAGATTGAGGTGTGTGATGCCATTACTTTTTGACCAGGAAAGTAGCAAATGTCATGACCCAAGAAAACACCGCAGTATGGCTCATTAGGAACAGCTTTGTTTGCAGTGCAGGTCAGATCCCAAGAGTGCTCTGAGGCGCGAGCACTGAGCATGTGTGTCACACAGTTAAAGCATTAAGAAATAATAAAGTGCTTTGTTCAAATATTAAAAAAATTAAGCTCCCATGGTTTCAATTAATTACCTAAACTGAAGCAATTACTTGAGAAAAGTTGGGAAAACGACAATATTTTCAATATTGCAGTACATTAAAATACAGTGGGAGTGATCAGAGCTTCGAGTGAGAAGCTGGATATATTGGAACACCAGGTCAATGATAAATGTAGGATAATTGTACAGGTTTTCCTTCACCATAAAGAGCTGAAACCCGGAATTATGCCAGTAGGGAAGGGACCACAGTAAAAACCTTTTACACTTGACAAAGTTTTCCCAGGAAGAAAGATGATTGAGCCATTTTTAACCATATTGTAGTCATGACTGATAATAGCTTTAAAAAAATGTGAACCCAACGTTGCAAACTTCACATTTGTTGAACCAAAATTCAAAGGGGGAACTAAAGGGACACCAATTATAATGTTAGTACATTCCGCCCTTCCTTTACCCACTAATGCTGCTCCTGCCGCCTCTCTTCTCGGATCCTGTACATTCCTGCGTCATTTCAGAAGACCATTATGGCCCATCAGACTGCTCCCAGTGTCTGGAGAGGTAACGGGGCAGATTCAGCAGAATATCAGGGGTTAAAGTATGAGTATAGGTTGCCAAACTTGGCTTGTATTCCTTGGAGTTTAGAAGGTTGTGGGGTGATCTAATTCAGGTGTTTAAAATGATAAAAGGATTCGATAGGGTAGATGCAGAGAAGCCATTTCCTCTGATGGGGGAATCCAGAACATGGGGGCACAATCTTAAAATGAGTGGTGTCTTCCAGGAGAGAAATCAGGAAGCACTTTTTCCACATGAAAGGGTAATGGAAGGAAACTGGGTCAATTGAAATGTTCAAGATTGAGAGCGACGGATATATATATATATATTTTTTTATTAGGTAAGGGTATCAAGGGATATGGATCAGAGACAGGTAAGTGGAGCTGAGGTATAGATTAACTATGATTTAATTAAATGATGGATCAGGCTTCAGGGGATTGCATGATCTCCTGTTCCTATGTTCGAGTGTGGGAATTCAGGTTGATTTTCCCCTCCCTAACCCAGGGACATTGGGTTACCAATACAGCACCCCTATTACTGCTCTGACTAAGATCAGCTAACTCTAAACTTTCTGATGTTCACATCAGTGACTCACTTCCTCAACCAGCTGAAGCATTCCAACTACACAGGAGATGTTTCAGAGGGCAAGTGCTTTAGTTATACTTTAAGCAACGGTCCTTCAGTTCCCCAATCAAATCTTGTAGCTCAAATCATTTGCTATATTGGATTCACATTGCATTAGTCCCACAGCAATAATTCAGTTGCGAAGCAAAACAGAAGAGAGAAACTGTGGTTTTTGCAGGTCCATCATTTATCCAAATACTGCAAGCATAGGATCCAAACTGACCATTAAAGCAGCACCATCTACCAATCCCTGGGAGTGTTTCCTGGTATAGAGTATTACAGCGGGACTGATCTACTAACCTTTGCAAATAGTGGATTTGAATTGCTGATTTATGATATGGACAGGAAAACTAAACAAAACACTTGCTGACTTGTACATGCTCAGTGCACATAGAGAAAAGAAAGATGTTAAGCAGGCAAAACTGTAAAGCAGAAAATGAAGCCATTAAAATGGTCTGTTAGTGTGCAGCTACAATTCCCCACCTGCTGGGGTGAAGGGCAGCACTAAGAAATACTGAATAGAAGCAAACCATCAGAGAGGGACAAGTTACTCTTGACCATCTCCTTGCATCTACAGAGCACACGAGACACGAGAGCAGGTCACCTACCTACCATCTAGAATCGTCCTCGTTCGTTATATGGCGTTCAGTTTCTATACGAAACAGAGTATTGCCATCAAGACGAAAAAATTCCACGTGTATAGTTAGGAAAACTGCATTATCTACACAGTATTCCAGGTGACCCTTTCCCAAAAACCAAGACAAGAGTGCAAATTTGCAGGGAATTTATAAAGATACTGGCAATACAATAACTGACATACTCAGCACACAAAATTTGCACATTAATTGTACACTAGTTTTGTGCCTGCATTGCCACTGGTATCAGTTGTGTATCAGTTGGCATTTTATGATCAATTATAAATATTTCAATATTTTATCATGCCAACTGCAATGGGGTGTGCGCCATCAGATGCAGCTTCCCCAGGATAAAGCAGCGTACGCTCGGGGAGGGAAATCTGTTTCCCCAAAAGGACAAAAGTATATTGCCCATGGTGGTTCATGGCCATTGGTGGCACAGGATACCTCCTCTGGTAACAATTATAGGAAGCACTTGTCAGGTATCACAAAAGGACAGGGTAAGGTTATACTGGGTAATTACTCCTGCAGTCTTGAAAGCATTAGTTTTATAGAGTAAAGGATGCTAAATGGTTAAAAGCAATGTGACTAAGCAGATACAGAGCCCAACGGTGCAAGTAAAATAGCTTTCATGCAAGCATGCCATAAACAATCAGCAACCACAAACAAAGAAACAAAATGGCAGCACACAGTCAGGAACTATGAACTCTAACCCAATACCCAACCTCTCTAATTGGAAATACACTAAATTACATGGGGAAAAGAGATCTGAAAATTTAAAAATACAATACACAAAAAACTTTCAATTACCTGCCCATTTATAAAATTACAACATTTGTCAATGCAGCATCCAGACTAGCTGTTAGAGAAGTAACTGTACACAGGATACTTTGTGCGTTAGTCTCAGTGTATTAATGCTTCTAGTTTAAAGAACAGAAGTGTTGCAGGTTGAGGGGGTATAATCCTCAGTCAATGAAGAATTACATGAACCCAGTTTGATAAACCTATCTAATCACTTGGTGGACACATATCAGAGCACCTTGAATCTACAGGTATGAGAACAGGGCTGTGTAGTTAATGGCGTTAAGACTCTTTCACTACATTGAGTTTGGAAACCCTCTATGGTGTGTTACCATACCGACCTGCAAAGGGCTGCAGTAGATTTGTGCAGGCTCCTACAGTGGAGCTGAATCCATCTACAAACACAGAATAAAATAGGTTATCAGGACTCCCAGAGTAACTGCTGATGGAGAGAACAGGGTGGATTCACTGTTTTCAGGAGAGAGTGCGAACACCTTCTGTCCAAGTCCCACAACTCAATAAGCCAAGATCATGCAAAACATTTTTAAGCTACCATCTGCAAACTGTTGGACACCATTAAAATAAATCTACTAAAAATAAACATTAACACCAGGTATCCAAGAACTGAAGTTTTTGATTGATTTACTATACTACACTATCAAATTGCTGAGCAGGAGTTTATCCCAAGTGGCAGCAGTAAACCAACCAACATTTAACCTGCACTCCACCACACTACTGAAACAAATTGCACTTGGGGCCGAGCTCGAGTTCTGGGATACCTGCAGCCAAATGGACCAAAGAAAATTGCATTTCCATCACTCCCACAACATGCTACAAATACAATATGTATCATAGACTGGATGATTATAATCCAGGTCATTCCCTAGCCCCAAGGTGGTCAGAATGGGGTCACAAGCTAATAGCTGCATAAACTGTGCTGTGCGATATTAAAGATTTGAAATAAATATATAAAAGAAACAATTGTACTGAACAGTCCTTAATGCATGGGCTCTAAATCACAAGACTCTCTTACTGGCACACCCTTTTACATCCCCCCATCCCCACAATATGCTGATTAAAAGTGTGGGTGAAACGTTGTTCTACTTTCCAAACCTGCACCTCCCCCATGACCTCCAACAACAACTGTGTGCTGCCACAGCGATTGGTAGATGACTGCAAAAAATGAAATTACCGCAAACTCAGAATAAGTGGTGGCAACTGAATTTACGCTGAGGTTATGTTGTGGGGTGGAGATGGCGGTGGACGCACCACTCATTGCTGTTGCATTTAGGTGAGAAATATTCTCTTTGTTCCTTTCAATCAGGCCAAGGCGTGGGGGCTTTGTAGCTGAACATCCTGGTGTGCGCACAGAGAGTCCTGGCTAAAAAGAGCAGGAAGAAGAGCGAATTAGACTGGAAATCCTGAAGGCAACAGCATTAATGTCAATTACTAGTGTTGTCACTAGGAAAGCATCATTTTTGGCATCTGAACTTTTTATACTATGTTCACCTCACTATCGCCCAGTAGTACAATTATAAATGTTGCCCTCCAAACTTGGGTTTTCGGGAAAGGCTATTTTGAGCTGATGCAACAATAGGGTGAAATATTGATGAGAGCAATTGTGAATACCTTTACATAGGGATAGCTCAATATATTAAAAAAGTGAGAATCAATGGCATATTGTTATTGCTACACAAAATAAGCTCTATAACTAACTTTAAAAAAAGACATAACTCTTCATTTCATAAGGTGGACAAGAGCTGTACGTCACACACAGTAAAGTACTGCGTGAGCGTGTCATTAAACTTGGAAACAAAGGATCGGTGTCCCGAGTAAGACTGCGAGATCCCCGCACAATTTCTGCCTTTGTTGTGTACGATGACAATCAAACTCGAGTTGGAAGACATTTTTATACTGTCGGGCTGCATTAAAAGAATTTTACATAAATGGAAACCAAGATCAAAAAGCACTGATTCTAGCATAAGGTAGCCACACAATTCTAACCAGAAGTCCGCCAAGGAGATCGGCAGTAAGATTCCTCCGTTAGCTCAGGTGGCATGCAATAGCTGTACACACCTTGTCTGTGTCAAGTTAACCAGCTGGGGTGCTACATTCTGAAGGTTGGTCAAGGACACAATCAGAATTGACGGTGACGCTCTCGCCAACCAACCAGCCAGCACTCATTGACTAGCCTTACACAAAGGGCTATTCAGGCTACGCACTGACGGGTTGCTGATTCCTATGGAACTGTATCCCAGCAACAATCAGCACCTTCGGGAGAGGTAGTGAGAAAATTGGGGAAAGAAAGAATACGGTCAGGAACTTTTAGAAAAGAATAGGTAAAACAAGAAAAAGACATTTGTATTTGAAAAAAGTTACGTCACCGCAGAGTCTTAACCTGAGGTAGAGATTAGCAGTGCTTACAAATGACAATACAGGTATAGCTTCAATCATTTTTTAAATTCATAAATATATTCTTACAATAGGAGATACTGACCCCTATAATTGTAATCTTAACCAGAAACAGACACCTGATCGCACATTTATTAGAGAACAAAACAAAGCGTGCAGGCTGGTGACTGACCTTGCGTCCAGACAGTGGGGGTCGGGAGACGGGTGAGTAACAGACGCTACCGCCAATGGCAGAGCGAAGGGTGCTGTTGGGGGTGGCACTGGAGATTGTTGTACCATTCAGCTAAGACAAAAGCAGGTAAAAAGGAAATATTAACGCAAGGGTCTGTGGGGCAAAAGGAGCAACAGCACATCATGCGCAAGTAGGTTTTAGTGGCAACATTGAATTCACATTTTAAAATACAAAGCTTAGATTTGTAGCTCAGCAGAAGCAATGTACAATTAACAGCAGCAAATGGTGCAATTGTTATACCATCCATACTATGCAACTTTGCAATAAACATGCAGCAACACCCAACGTTCAATACCCACAATGCAGAAGAGTTGAAAAGCAAATAGCGTTAATCTCAACCACCGAGGACGATGGATACTGTGGAGTAGTGCAAAGTAATAATCAAGTGGTTCGCTCCCCAAACCCCACGGGATGGGTTCAATCAGAATCTGGATCCTTCGAGGATATCACCGACCCAATCACAGGTATACTGGGACAGACATACACACAGACCGTTTACCAGCAGTCATCAATATGGCAGACACCAAATTGTACTCATTACCAAAGCAATCAGTGACAATCACCAAGAGGCTTGTGGGAATAGGTCACTTGCAAATTGAAAATGACCTGTATTGATTACCCGTTGTGTGCGTATTCAAAGCAAGAGACAAAAGGTACAGCTTACAACAGTTTTTAAATGCCCTTACCTTCCGTAATTTCCCCGGCGTATTCATTCCATTAAGCCTTCGCTTGCTTGGAGTCTTGGGGGCACTGCCATACAGCATTTCCACCTCAATCAGCCTGCTCTTCTTCAGTTGCTGCAGTGCAGACAAGACCCTGTTAATCCCCAATCATACACCCGAGAGGCAGATGAGATTCTACTTCCTAAACGTCTGGTACTATGGGAACAGAGACTTTTTCACCTCTGGAACCTGGTGTTCCACCGAAGGAGATAAAAGCCTTTACGCCTTATGAAAAAAAGAGCTGTCGAGACCCTCAAGTTAAGTCAATCCGACAAACACACACAAGACAACATTCATCGTTAGGCAGTTAAATGTACAGGCCCAGTGGCACATTACATCAGTGTACCCTACATTGCAATCTCAGTCAGGCCATTTAAATTTTTTACAGAAGGGAGGGAACTCTGTTCCTATGCAAGCCCTCCCAAAGGTCGACTCAGAAGCAACACTGGCAGAGATCTGTAATTGGATAAATCAGACTGCAATCAGGCAATAGTGCACATCACAGAAAACAGTGCAACCATGAACAAAGTTAAATTAAAGCTTGACCTCACCCGTTCTTGTTTCTCCTGCTCTTTCTCTAATTTATGCAGCTCCCATTGCTCTGTCACATAATCCATGAAGTTCTGTCCATTAACCAGAAACTGCAAACAATGCTTCTGCTCCCAGGCATCGATCTGAACTTTTAACTCTTCCTCCAGCTAAAATACACAGCAATTTGTTAGTACCCTTGCAGAAAAAGTACAAAGTTGCCGAATGAACACAGCCTCCCCCTGCCCCTCCAGAAACCGTTAGCTGCCTTGGGATTCAACTTTAGTATGACGCAATCCACTCTATCGAATCATTTTAAACACCTTTGGTTCCAAGAAAGACAAATTGGAATATTTCTTAATGGCAAGAAACGATAAACTGTGGAGGAGCAAAGGGCCGAGTGTGCAGGTACACAAATCACTAAAAGCTAGTGCACAGGTACAAAATGGCTAATGGACTGTTGGTTTTTATGTTAAGAGGGTTGGAGTACAAAGGGAAGGAAGTTTCAGTTGTACAGAACCTTGGTCAGACCCCATCTGGCGTATGGTATTCAGTTCTGGGCACTACACCTCGTGAAGGATAGATTGGCCTTAGAGAGGGTACATCATAGATTAATACTGGAGCTAAAAGTACTAAGTTATGAGGACAGGTTGCATAAACCTGGGTTGTAGTCCCTGGAGTTTGGATGGTGGAGGGGTGATCTAATTGAGGTATGTGGTAAACCACTGTTAACCTGTACATGCCTGTGTGGTAAACCACTGTTAACCCTGTACAAGTCCAGGCATGTCTCAGCCCCTGGCTCCACCCCTAAGCCCGGGTATAAAGGTGACTCACCACCCTTCCCCCGGGAGCTCTTAGGATGGATTCACTAGCAGAGGCATGCTCTAGTTCTTAGTCAATAAAAGCCTACTTCATACAAGTCCATCTCGTAGTCTTTGGTATTGTTGATTATCGAATCATTTTAAACACCTTGATGCGCTGAGTAGATGCAGAGAAGCTATTTCTTCTGGTGGGGGAATCTAGAACAAGGCAGCACAATCACAAAGAGAGAGCTAGGCCTTTCAGGAAGCACTTTTTCCACACGAAAGGATAGTGGAAATGTGGAACTCAAGGCTGCGGAGTCAATTGAAAATTTTAAGACTGAGATCACTAGATTTTTATTTGATAAGGGTATCAAAGGATATGGATCAAAGGCAGGTAAAATGACTTGAGGTACAGATCAGCCATGATCTAATTAAATGGCAGAACAGGTTCAAGGGGCTGAATGGTCTACTCCTGTTCCTATATTTACTATCAGGTTAAAAAAAAAGTTACACCAGGCATTAGCAGAAAACGATGTCAAAATACTGAGTACAATTGAATATCCTATTAAATCACAATGAGTCTCACCCAGCAGATATCCTAATTTTACAATTTCAAATAACTGTTCCAAACTACTTCACCCAATACCACTCCCAGTTTAAATAAAACCGTGCAAGTCAAGACGATTCTATTGCTATCACATTGGACAGGGTAGAACCATTTTTGACAAGCCCACATTGTGAACCGTGGCTAATATACAACATATTCAACATACAGACACACTATTGCGTTACGTACTTTAGGCAGCATTTTATACAGCTTTGTTCTCTGCTTCTCTTCTTTTAATAGGTTGCCACCTCGATTGGTGAACCGGTTTGGGTCCGATGCTTTCTTCTGCAAGAACAACATTTTAACATGGCATCATTTGTTTTGATGAGGTCTCCGTCAGCCTGGTTAAGTAAGCTGTCCAACTCTGAACGCAAGTGGCAGCCAGAGGGGTTGAGTTGCTATAAGCCCGTGTCTTGTGGCCTGGTCAAGAACCCCCCCACCGCCCAAAAAAGAGTGGCAGGGTTCGAGTAACAGCAGTATCACAGTACAATCTGCTTAATCAGAACGAACTTAAGTACCAACAGAATCCAAGTGCTACTGTATAGAATAGGTTCTTGCTTCTCACCTCAAACCCCAGATAAAGCTTCCAATTCTCTTCCCACTTCCAGACACCCTCAAACAGCTGCTGGTGTGCTTGATAATACTGCTTTAATCGATTGAGCTCCAGGTTATGGAGCTGCAACAAGGCCTCTGTGTAATCCTCTTTTGAGAAGAGGGTAAGAAAAAAAGAATTTTAGCAAATTATAAATCGAATCCAGTGAAATGTACATCACACCAGTCTAAACTAAACTTTCATCAAAACTGCTGCTCTGTTGAATTTCAGTTCTGAGCGAAGAGACTCAAAACCTGCACGACCCCAATTGCCGTTTGGAATTTCTGGGTGATTGGACCAAACCTTTTTCAACTCAAATGTTTCGACATAGAAACAAAGATTAGGAGGACAAATTTGCTTAACAAGGAGATAAGTTCCTAAAACTAGAAGAGTAGGACACTGACATTCTTCCTCCAACTTGATACTACTCATATTTAGTATTTCCCTTTTTTTTAATGCTGTGACTGCTGCCAACGACCGGAAGCTGCGCAGAAACGTACTGCGCATTAATCTGGAAGCTCCAACGACCGGAAGCACGAGGTTTCTGCTTTTTTAGGGAACGAGCCCGCTCCCTTCCCAGCTTTAAAAATGTTTTAAACGAGCCCGCTCCCGTATCGAACTGGAAGCTGCGTAGAAGCGTCCTTTTTTTGATTCCCTATTTATGTCACCCATTGCCTAATGCCTACAAGAGTGTGGACACACAAATTAGATGACTCCTTCAGATTTCCCTTCCCTTCTACTCCTCTTCGCCCCCACCACCCCTCTAAAGCTGGGAGACACGGCAGCGTCAGATCAGCTCGGCCCCGGCTCAACTTGAAGCAGATTGGCAACTGAACGGAATGGAAGTCAAATTCACCTCCATCCTTGCTTTGCGTTACCAAATCAGCAGACTATCCTCCACTTTCTCTCTCCTCCCCAATAGTTGCCACTATTTTATGACGTGTATTTCAGTCACTTTTCCAGCTGGGAACAGGTGTGAAAATGCATCTGCGCACAGATCCCAATAACACAGGCCAGTGCCCCAACTGCCAATTGTGGCAAAGTTCAGAGAAACTTTAAGCAGCCGCTGAAATATTTCAAATCATAGTAGCCTGGTTCGAGTACGGCTGAAATATGCAACAAGTGATGTGGAATCGGAGTTACCTACTGGTACTCCCCCAAAGTATTGTGTTCGCATCAAAGGCCAGATTCATGAAACATCTATCCTCATTTCAGTTGGCTACAATTGCCCCTCTCACCAGAAAAAACTTATGAACTGACCGTCATGAATCTTGCCATTCATGTAGAAATGACTCACGAGATAACACTGGGCGGCCAGCTGGTGGCGCCGTCCAAGGAGTATAAATACTCGGGCATGGGCCCAGCTTGCTCAGGATGTTTCTGTAACCAGGAACTAGTGATGTAACTAGAATCTCATGGTTGTGAAACAGTTGATTAAAGCCTTGTTTTATACTCAAACCAAGTGCTTACTAGTTTTACGTCACTGACCATATAAAAAACAGGAACAAAATACAGTGCGGAGAAAGGTAAAACAACCAAAAGATTAGTTCCGGTCCTAATTTATGTAGTTAACAGTACCCATCGACCGTCAGCAGAGGGATCGCTATCTACACAGCTCATGGAGATACCAATGGAAAGGAAACCAGCAACAGTAGTATTCGACAGACGCAGGCCTGTGCCCTGCCGTGCGAGAAAAGCTATTAAACGCCCAAGTCATTCGGAACAAAATTTAAACAAACCATCATAGTATGGAGCAAATGCTTGTCGCTGTCCAGAGCTGAAGAAACATTTCTCCCAGTAGGATGCCAGCTCTTGCCTGATGGCTTCAATCACATTTCTCATGTTCTGTAGTTTCAGTACCTCTAGATGCTCCAACTCTGTCTGTAACTGAACCACAAAATACACTGCTTATATCTGCAGCAATTCCTCACTAAGGATTGCTCCTTAACTTCAACCTCTACAAACCATGGATTGGAATCTAAAGATCCCTGGGAGTTTTCAACATTGGACAGAAGCAGTTAATAGCTCATTTAGATCAATTTTCTTGAGCAAACCCACTTAACCTGCTAACTGCGAGGACAGGGTGGTATCAAATAATTAGTAACGGGCTGCCAGAATAGAATTAAAGTGATGTATGGAGATCTCAACAGTTGATTTTTGGTCTATCATGTTATCTGATCTCAGCATGGGTGGCAGCATGGTTGGTTTGTGGGGTGGGGGGGGGGGGGGGGGGGGTGCTGGGGCAGGTTAAGAGACGAGGGAAGTCTGAGCTCCCATTCCTGATCACTGTCCAGTGGGCCCTACTGGAAAGTATGTGTGTAGATATCAGGTAAGGTTCAACCATGGCAGCAGCACAGCTGATAACATTTTTTTTTAAAGCTGCAAGCGTTTGCGATTACACTCTGCAAATATCAGCATGCAAGTGCTTAATGTGTCTGTATGCAATTTCTTTATTCACTACTTCCAAGGCGTTTAACCCTTTTAATGTAAATGTCTAAACACCTCCATTAAAAACAAGTGAATTGCATGTTACGGTTCCAGATGTTAATGATTGAGATTTTGCTGTAGCAGGACATCTAACAGTCTCTGCCATTAGTTAGACTTGCTCCGGCATCCTTCAGCTCAAAACAATTTTAACCATAAAGTTGCTGAAAGTGCGAGCTGATAATGGCGCAGCGAGGGAAACAGGGCATCTGGGACCCGAGTGAACAAGGCAACCAACAGGGTATCTCCTTAACCAATGAGGTTTAAGGATTGGGGAAATAAATAGTGGAAGGATTGAGAAGGAGGGTGAATTAAAGGAGGTGAACTTAATGTCAAATTTGGTACAGAAAGAGAAATAAAAAGAGGGAAAGATTGGATTGAGAGAAAGAGAAAAAAAAAAACGAGAATTTTTTTTCTCCTGAATTTGACTTTTTAAAAAAAATCTCCAAAAAATTCAAAACCTGAAGGAATGAGACTGCACACTTGCAATAGTTAATTTTCATGCCAGAGAGATTGATTGGAAATAAACAATCACATTGTTAAAAGGGTATTTGCGTTACTAATTACTAGCCCTAAATATCCGTGGTGGGTTTAGTTCTTATCTACCGTGCAGATACAGCAACGTCACGATATTCAATGTCAGTGGTGAAGCAGACATGGAAATACTGTTTTCACGAAGCTAATGGTGGTGCGGCGGAACTCGGACAGCAACTCTTAGAGATCCGTGTTTAACTGTGCATCTGCTCTTCGCCTGGGTACTTAGTGCAGGCTAAGCTCCTGGTCTACAGAGCAGCAGTGATACCCGCCCTGCTGTATGCCTCAGAGACATGGACCATGTACAGCAGGCACCTCAAAGCACTGGAGAGGTACCACCAACGCTGCCTCCGCAAGATCCTGCAAACATATTGGCAGGATAGGCGCACCAACGTCAGTATTCTCACTCAGGCCAACATCGAAGCTTTGACCACGCTCGATCAGCTCCGATGGACGGGTCACATTGTCCGCATGCCCGATACGAGACTCCCAGAACAAGCGCTCTACTCAGAGCTCCGACACGGCAAGAGCCCCAGGTGGGCAGAGGAAATGCTTCAAGGACACCCTCAAAGCCTCCTTGAAAAAGTGCAACATCCCCACTGACACCTGGGAATCCCTGGCCCAAGATCGCACAAAGTGGAGGAGAAGCATCAGAGAAGGCACCGAACACCTCGAGTCTCTTCGCCGGGAGCAAGTGGAAGCCATGCGCAAGTCAACCCAAGCACCCCAGCCACCCGCCCGCCCCTTCAGCCACCGTCTGCCCCACCTGCGACAGAGACGGTAGGTCTCACATTGGACTCATCAGTAACCTGAGAACTCATTTTTAATGTGGAAGCAAGCCATCCTTGGTTCCGAGGGACTGCCCAAGAAGAATATACATATATAGGTACTTACTGCCTGCATTGTCTTAGCCCTGGAACCAATCATGTGTACAGCAGAAGCATCACGCTCTTCATGGGAAATCTGCAGCCAGTCCCACAGGTTCATTATTTGAGCTCTCAGCTCTGAGCACTTCATCTCATTCTGAGCTCTCTTCACCTCCAACTAAAGAGAAAATTGCATCAGAATTAATTATTCCAGACACAGGGACACAAAATGGAGACCCATTCATAGTGTAGTGTACAAAAAACTATTAGCTACAGCAGAGAACATATAGGCTAAAACATTTCTACAACATTCAAGGTCTTATTTACATCAATGCAAACAGCTGAATGCGAATGGTTTTCTTGAGAGCTTTAAAAATGTTTTTGAATTGTGTGTTCAGAGAAGAGGGCGCTGTTGCTGGTCCGATGCAGAATGAAGGCACTCCATTTTGACCCAATGGGCCTAGATTTCAACATAAGAGCAACTCCTATTGCACCAGTGTGTCATTTACATTTCCCATACCAGTCACCCCGTGGTCCAAGAGATTGCCAACTCAATGCCTGTTAATGCAAAATTAGGGCATGTTTTGTATTGTGAGCCCACGCCCGTTAAAAGTTGGGTTACGACTGCCCCAGATTCAGTTCATTAAACACACTTACAGTCAGCAACAGAAAACACTTTAATTCCAGTCAGGCCTGGCTTCAAACCCAGGTCCTAAAGCTGCAAGGATAAATGCAACCCACGCACTGGCTGTGACACATATATTCGATTCCTCAGCTTTTAAAGGTTGGACATCCTTAAAATTATGCTCTTAAATCCTTGGGCGAGCTTTAATGCCTTCGGACTCAGACTACATGCTACCAAATGAGCTAAGTCGATATGTTTGGAAGGGGAAGCGAATTAGTTTGCATATCAAATCAATACTTTCATCATTTGAAGCAGCTTGCAGTATTAAGTGATTACCAGTTTGCATCAATTTCCTTGAAGCTGGCTAACAGTTCCTTAGCAGGCTGTAAAAAGATATTAAATGAAAATGTGTTTTGACAGAATATTGGAATTTCTGTGCTTTAAAAAAAGATATGGGCCACTAACTTACAATTAGATAAATGAGCAACAGCAGCTGATGGAACACTGACTAGTCCCAGAGTTCAAAAATATCTGTGGTATTATGGGATGGCTTTGACAGACAGTCAAAACACTGCAATTTTATCCCCCAAGAGCTTCAGCCTGAACAAATAGGGCATAAATTGCTCCAAATGGAAATGCATGCACAGCACAAACATATCAGATTAAAGCAAATGTTCAGGAAAACTGCTCAGGCAGCCAATCACAGCTTGCAACAAGTATACTGCATTCGTAAAGTGGGCAGTAACCTTCCAATATCAGGCTGGGTGCAAATCAGAACTGGCTTAATTTCACTGCCACATTCATCCTTTGTTGGCCTTGATAAAATTGCCTTCTTTGGCAAAAATTGAAAATAATTCTCAGTATGCCTACCACTCAGACTCATCTGCCTGGTTAGGTGGTCAGAAAAGAGCCAACAGCACAATTGGAAGAGCAGCAGGAAATTCTCCCAGTGTCCTGGTCAACATTTATTCCGAATTAACACGTCCAAGAACAGGCAAACTGCTGATTTATCTCACTGCTATCTGTGGGACTTTGCTGCCACATTTTACTATGTAAAAAGGGAGTACAGTTCAACAGCAATTAATTGGCTGTGGAGCATTTCAGGATGTCCTGAGGATGTGAAAGGTGTGATATAGATGTAGTTCTTGCTTGATTTTATTTACACACCTGTTGAAGAAGTGTTTTCAGACCCATAAGGTTCTCATTAGACAGACAGAATGCATCCTCATCCTCGCACACAATATCTCTCTCAAAGCTGGTATCAGGCAGTTGATCGAGTTCGTCCATGCAAAGAATGATTTTTTTCTTTGTTTCAACAAACTCAGCCCTTCTGCGAGTCTAGAAATAAAATAGATCTATTAGGGAATTCAACGGTCCAGGGTTCCACACCTGCAGTTCAAGAACATCACACTCGAGCTTCATTTATACTGTGTAGGCAGGTGGTGATTTGTACATTAGGGGGTTCCAGATCACAGTAACATCACCTCATTAAGACAGTAGGGGTTAATGGGACGCTTACAACACGGCACATAGGTGTACATTAGGTAAATCTGTTGAATGCAATTTTACAACCGAGTTGGTACACTCCAAGATTTATCTGCTTCAAGATCTTAAATTTCTCTTTACCTTCTCTACATTAAGTGAAGCAATGTGCTCACGAAACAAGTTGAGCTGTTCAACACTGGGGACAGCGTCAGCATCAATGGAGAAGGATGCTGTACAGAGAATGTCGCAAAGGTCCTCATCTTGTTCCTTAAGGCACTTTAATTTCAGCATTCTCTCTTTCTTCTCCTTCAGGAGGACCTCCAATTGTGTCCGCAGATCTTTTTCCAGTTGCAGCATCGTACAATCTTCTTCTGGCTGTCACAGATGCAAGTTTAAACAGTTAACAAGACTGGGGGGGAAAAATTGAAATCTTTCCCTCTCCTTTCCCCCCTTATTCCAGAAAGAGGCGGTGTGTGGTGAAATTTTACTCTTACCATGCATACAGCCAAGTTGAGTTCCTGGCACACTGCACGCAGTTCCTTCTGGCACACATCAATGCTCCTTTTCAGCCGCTGCCTCAGATTTTCTTCCTCTGCAATCATCATATCCAATAGGCCCTATGTGCAATGGAAGGAGATAAATACCAGTCATGTTTCAGGACCTTTTTTTTCTTAAAAAGGATTTGGGAACGAGCTATGTTTGTGTTGTGTTTTAGCTGAATTCATATAGTTTTTCTTTTTAAAAAGCCACAGGCTGCGGGCATTGTAGATGTGTATTAAAGTCAGACTGTCACGTTTGTAAAGTTTAACAGTGCACAGTCTATTTGAAAACAGATACAGGGAGGGCCCAATTCATTTTGATGGGATGTTTTGTTTAAACTGGCACCCCAACAAAGTAAAAAAAGACAAAGCAGCACAGCCAGCTAGATCTGGGAGGAAGCTGAATCAGCGAAGAGTAACTTGCTCTTCAACCCAGAACCCGTCAGGATCAGAAGGCTGACCAGGAAAAGTTAAGTGAGGTTTAGCACATTAAAAAAAAAAAATTGTCTTTTGCTCGAGGAGGAATCTGTAGTTAGTTAAATCAAGGAGATATGTTTGTAAAATAAAACAACTTAAGGATTTGTAGTGTGTAATTCATATGGGGCCTATTGGCACTAAGTGTTTCAATCTGCCTTTGGAAAGATTGGAGGGACGTCTTGTGCGAACACATATGAAAGACAGCAGCCAGTTCAGATCACAAGGGGGTCTTTTTGCTACATGCTACTGTGTAACTCGATACTTGTAATACCAGAACAGCTTAGGTTTGGACAGTTGATTAATGCACCTTGTGATGTTTCACTGAAGTGCAAGTAGTTAATTCTGAAAATAATTTGTCACTTGCCTTGATGTGCTTTTTAACGACTTCTGTTCTTTGCAATCGTTGCTCTTCTGGGATCCCTATCTCTTCCCAGATATTCCGCAGATGGGAAAGTGCTCCATTGAGACATGTCACTGACTCTGTGGCCAGTGCGTCACTGCAAAGAGAGATAAAATGGTTAATTTCTGTGGTGACAGCAAAATATTAGCACAATCTGCTCAAAAATGCTAAAAAGTGAAAAGGACTTTCAATTTCACCTGCGTCTCAAACCAAACTAGAAAATTCAGATCTTAGAGAGCCTCAGAGAAATATCCTATAACAGAACTGAAGAATACATCATATTGCTAAATATTAATTAGTGCAGGACTTCAGGTCAAAAAAAAGCAAGTAGTTTGTTGTTGACACATCAGATTCTAGACTATTTCACAGATCATTGAGAGAAACTTAACATCGGTGGTAGGAAAAATAATGGAATCCCCACTAACGGAGAAAATGGAAGAACATCTAGAAACCAAAAATATAATAAATAGTTAACATAGATTTCAAAAGGGAAAGTCTTGCTTGACCAATCTAATTGAAATTTTTGAAGAGGTAAGAGAGAGAGTAGACAAGGGTAATGCAGTAGATGTAATTTATCTAGATTTTCAAAAGGCCTTTGATAAGGTTCCCCATAATAGACTGATGAACAAGGTCAGAGAATGCAGAGTCAGGGGACAAGTAGCAGAATGGATAGCTAGCTGGCTTCAAGAAAGCAGAGGTAAAGGGTAGCTATTCACAGTGGCAGAAGGTGGGAAGTGGAGTCCCACAAGGATCAGTGCTGGGACCACTGTTGTTCACAATTTATATTAACGATTTAGACTTTGAAATCAAAAACAAAATCAATCGATTTAGACTTTGAAATCAAAAAGACTAGATAAGCATATGAGGGAGAAGGGAATCGAGGGTTATGCTGATAGAGTTAGATGAGGAAAGACGGGAGGAGGCTCGAGTGGAGCATAAACACCGGCATGGACTGGGTGGGCCGAATGGCCTGTTTCTGCGCTGTATATCCTACGTAACTTCAAGCTCAGTGATAGAGGACTCTCTGGATATTTATCCACGTTAAAAAACTACTGAAATAATGCAAAAGTGTCAAAATTCCTACATATACCCAAACAGGACCAGGGGTTCAGTCGCAATGGTAGAACACATTTTGTTTTTCATTTTAATCTTGCCAAAAAATTCTGAGTCCTTTTGTTAATGCAGCTTAAGTTGGTCGCATGAGTTTGGGGGAGGGGATGTTAGGACCGGAGGAAGTTACAGAGATGGAGAGGATAAGAATTTTATGTTGAAGGCACTGGAGGACCAGGGGTCAATGTAGATCAGCAAGGACTGAAGTGATAGGCAAGTGGGACTTGGTGCAGGATCGGATATAGGCAGAACAATTTTGGATGTGCTGAAGTTTAGAGGGTGGAGGATGGGAACTGGCCAGGAAATCATTCGAATAGTCGAGTCTGGAGGTGCAAAAGACATGGATGAGAGTTAGAGCTGATGCAAGAGCAGGGACAGAGGTGGGTGATTTTTGGAGGTCAAAATGGTGATCTTTGTGATGGGAGAGGACATGGAGTCGAAGCTCAGGTCAGGATGAAATAGGACGCCGAGCTTGTGAACTGTCTGGTCCATTTGGAGACAGTGGCCAGGGAGCGGAATAGAATTAGTGGCAAACATGCAGAGTCTGTGGTGGGGACCAAAGACAATGGCTTTGGAATTCCCAGTATCTTACAGGAGTAAATTTCAGCTCATCCAAGATGTTGAACAAGTGGTCTGACAGCACAGAAGTAGTGGAAGGCTTTAGAGGTACTGGAGGGCTTTAGAGGTAGTGGAGGGTGTTGTTGGTATACATATGGAATCTGACCCCATGTCGTCGGGAGATGTCGCCGAGGGGGGCCATGTAGATGAGGAAGCGGAGAGGGTCGAGGATAATCCAGCATAATGGTGTGGGGGCAGGAAGAGAAGCCATTGCTGGAAATGCTCTGGCTACAATTCTATAGCGTGGAACCAAGCAAGGGCAGTCTCACTCAGCTGGACAACGGAGGAGAGGCATTGGAGGAGAATGGCATGGTTGACTGTCAAAGGTTGCAGAAAGGTCGAGGAAGGAAAAATACACCTCGGTGACAGAGGATGTTTTTGTGACTTTGATTAGCATGGTTTCAGTGTTGTGGCAAGGATAGAAACCGGACTGGAGAGATTCAAACGTGGACTTGCAGGAAAGATGGACACTGATTTAGGAAGCGAGAAAATGTGCAAAAACTTGAACAAAAATAAATTGGTGATGATGGTTGTTTTGATGGGGAGAGAGACTGAATCCAAATTAAAGGGAACCGTTTATAACGTCAGCTAGCATAGGGTCTGGGAAGGGAAGTTAGATAATCAGTTAGTGGAAATGGGGTCAAGGGAGCAGGAGGTGGGTCTCGTTGACAAGGTGAGCTCAGAGAAGGTAGGAGGGAGATAAGAGAGAAACTACAGAAGGATGCAGGACCAGGGATGGGGCAGAGGTAAGGTTTTGCCTGGTGAAAAAGGGGAAGGTGATAGTAATTAAAGGGCGCAGGAGGAAAAAAAAAATTGCTGACCTCTATTCCTACTTCTGTGCGACATATTCTACAACCCTTTAGAGAATGTAGAATGAGAAATATTCTAACACCCCTGCATTGAAAAATTTAATTAAAATGTTGCTACTGAACAAATACATTTACATAGGATATACGGCACAGAAACAGGCCATTCGGCCCAACCAGTCTATGCCGGCGTTTATGCTCCACTCGAGCCTACCCCAATCTTTCTTAATCTATCAGCATAACCCTCTATTCCCTTTTCCCTCACGTGCTTATCTAGCCTCCCTTAAATGCCTCTATACTATTTGCCTCAACTATTCCCTGTGGTAGCAAATTCCACATTCTCACCACTCTCTGGGTAAAGAAGTTTCTTCTGAATTCCTTATTGGATTTCTTGGTGAACTAAAATAATGGCTCTACCCAAAGCAATGCAGCATGTCAGCCTACAGGCAGTTAAAACGAGTCAGTGCCTTGCTCTGGAATTTTAAAAACTCCCTGCCAATGTCTGCTTAGGAAGACACACCCAAAGTTTGTTCTTCAGTTACACGAAACGTTCTCTCGAATGTCAAGCTTATTTTACGGGTCTCTGGAATCTGTCCAATTAACGTTATGGGGCAGCTCACTAAAATAAAAATAACACTGCTGGCATTAAGGGCACCTTGAAGCGACCATATTGCAGCTGTGATTGCTATCTCCAACAGTAAAGAGAACCACTGTTCTCCATGCCATCAGATGCAGTGGCACTGCTTCATTTAACTTGGTGCCCGCATTAAAGAGAGGGTTGCACCTGATGACACTAAGTTATGGCTCAACCATATTCTATACTGAAGTGGTTCAGACTGTGATCCAATTTGATGAACCAAATTTTTGGTAGCACTGGTAAATTGTGATTTTGCCAATCACATCATCGGTTTGAATCAGAAGCCGGTTTTACAATACATAGCACCTCTCTGCCCAAACAGTGAAGGAAACTGCCAGCAGGATCATTTAAAAATACAATCTGAATTAAAGCGCCGGTGAGCGGAACAAGGGCTGACCAATTAATAGCAAACCAAATACTTCTCACTGCGGAATTTTGAAACAAGCACTTACTCAGCCATAACATCAGTAGTATTCACTAACAACTTGCAATTATACAGCACCTTTAACGCAGTAAAATGTCCCAAGGCGTTTTACAGCCAATGTGATAATGACCAGATCATCTATTTTAGTAATGTTAGTTACATCAGTGACTACACTTCAAAAGTACCTCATTGGAAGTGCTTTGGGACGGCCTGAGGTTGTGAAAGGCGCTGTAGAAATGCAAGTCTTTCTTTTATAAATATTGGCCAGGACACCGGGGATAACTCCCCTGCACTTCTTCGAAATAGTGCCCGTGGGATCTTTTACATCCACCCGAGAGCAGACGGGGTCCCACATTAACATCTCAACCGTAAGACACTAATAGGTGGAATGGTGGCAACTTTTGTCAACTTGCATTTATAATGTCCCTTTAAGGTCCTAATGTGTTTACAAACACTATACTTGTTGCTTTGTTGAAGTGGGAATGTTTGTGGACAAACAACCCCTGATGAGGAGGGGGGGGGGAAGACAGGGGCCGAGGGGGGAAAGACAGGGGCCGAGGGGGGGGGGGGGGGGGGGGGGAAAGACAGGGGCCGAGGGGGGGGGGGGGAAAGACAGGGGCCGAGGGGGGGGGGGGGGGGGAAAGACAGGGGCCGAGGGGGGGAAAGACAGGGGCCGGGGGGGGAGACAGGGGCCGAGGGGGAGGGGGGAGACAGGGGCCGAGGGGGGGAAGACAGGGGCCGAGGGGGGCGGTCGTGCCCCGAGTCCCTTTCCAACTAGCTGAGATTCGCGTCTTCGCGAGGGGACTTTTCCTGACCGGGCTCCGACGGTCGGTGCGGGTCGGGGGGTCAGAGCCGGCTCCCTCCCCACACACTCACACACTGATCGCTCACCTTCTCCTCACCATGCCGCCGCTGCTGCTGCTCCGGGGCCGCGGTCTGACGGAAAGTCTCTCGGTGTTGGGGTGTCCGCTCTCTCCCCGGGCTCGGGGTGTGTGCCGGGCTCTCTCTCTCTCTCTGACCGTTACTCCTCTCAGTTCAAATTTTCCAACCGCCAACCCACAGCAGGGCTCCCATTGGTTACGCCGCCCAGACGTCGGGCGCAAGCCAGCGATGACCTCACCCGAGGAGTGGGAACGGCCGGCGCATGCGTCACCCCTCATATCGGCGCATGCGCTTCCCCCCTTATATCGGCGCATGCGCTTCCCCTTCACAGAGGCCATTCAGCCCCTCCAACCTGTCCCTCCACCATGGCCAATCCATAGCTGACCCAGGCTGTACACTACATCTTAAATGGGAAGAATAGGCCTTTGTGTTCAGAGTACTCGCCCATTTTAATAACAAAATTAATACTGAGGGGATTTTTTTTAGTTAAAAAGCTATTTTTAAACCTGTGAGGGGGGCGGGGTCAGGTCTTGCTTAATGCTAGGGGGCCTCTTATAATGCCATCACTGAGGGTGCAGAGCATCTCTATGTAGGGGAACCTACTTCAAAGCCATTCTGAACTCGCAAAATCTCAGGAAACCACACTGCAACCTATAAAATCTGAACCCACCCCTCCTAATGTGGTTTCTCACAGTCAAAGGCTCCACTGCTGTGGTTATAGCTTTATTGAGTCCGGCAGAACTTTATTTTAAACCAATCGTACTCTAATTTTTTCATAAGTAAAATTTTAAAAATATCATCCCTTGCCAGCTTTTCATTTCATAATTGTTCTTTTCATTGAATCATAGAAATTTATGGCACAGAAGGCCATTTGGTCCATGCCGGCCAAAAAGAGCTCTCCAGCCTAATCCCACTTTCCAGCTCTTGGTCCGTAGCCCTGTAGGTTACAGCACTTTGAGTGCATATCCAAGTACTTTTTAAATGTGATGAGGGTTTCTGCCTCTCCCACCCTTTCAGGCAGTGAGTTCCAGACCCCCACCACCCTCTGGGTGAAAAAATTTCTCTCCAACTCCCCTCCAATCCTTCTACCAATTACAGGAAACTTTGATTTATCCGGAGGTTAACTGTCCGGAATGCTCGAGCCACCGGCAAAAATCAGGAGCCGTTTCGTTAGGTTTTTTTTCTTTTCGTTGCTTTTTTTTCCCCACCAGTCAGGCTCTGCAAGGTCTCGCTTAAGCTGTTGCTAAGCTACAGAGACGCTTGCAAGGTACAGCCGACTGTTTAGAAGCTGTTGCTAAGCAACAGGGTTTGTTGCCAGATACGGAGCTCAAAATCTCCGTATGTTTCAACATTAGCGCTAGTTTGTCCGGCAGTTTTGATGGGACGGCAACACCTCGGTCCCGTCGGTGCCGGATAGCACAAAGTTGCCTGTACTTTAAAGTTTATTAAGAAACCTGTTGAAAAGTGGAGAGGAAAGACCAGATGAAACAGTAAGTAGTGGTTAAAAGGCAGCAAGCTTCAGTTTTAAAACCCTGTAGATTGCAGGAAGGGAAAACTCTGCTGGAAAAGGACAAATTAAGAGTACAAGATGGTACAAATCTCAATTTCAACACAATACGGTTGCAGAGAGGAGAAAGACTGTGTAGTACAGACTATTTTGTGTAAGAGGAACACGAGAGGAAATTTCAGAGGCGCAATGACGGTAGTAGTATCGATGAACTAGAGACAAGAAAGGTTGCAACAGAGAGAAGTTGGATACATTATACATGTGTTTACAGACATGCAAAATAATTCATAGAAACATGCAAAATCAGAACTTGTAAAAATGGTATTACAATGGTCAGAGTGGTACAAACACAACCAGTCTGTGACAGGGTACGGTCGTGTAGTGGTTATGTTACTAGTCTAGTGATCAGTGAAACACGAGTTCAAATCCCACTACAGCAGCTGGGGGAATTTAAATTCAAATAATTAAATAAATCTGGAATAAAAAGCAGACCATGAAACTACTGGATTGTCGTAAAAACCCACCGTCCTTACCCGGTCTGGCCTACATGTGACTCCAGACCCACAGCAATGTGATTGACTCTTAACTGCCCTCTGAAATGGCAGCTCACCACCTCCTTCTCCAGGGCAATAGGGATGGGCAATAAATGCTGGCTTTGCCAGCGATGCCCACAATATCCCATGAATGAATTTTTTAAAAATTGCTGAAATTAATAGAAAGATTAATTTTTAAGTACTGGAAGTGTGAGTCTTGACAAGGTATTTGGTCACAACCCTAACTTGTTCTCTTAATTCGACCAGTTAAATATTCCATAGGCACATTCCGAGGTCAACTCGAGACTAATTACTGTTGTTTATGGAAGATTCTCCAGATTGGTAGGTGTTTAGCCCATCTTCTCGGGGAGAGGTCAGGTTATCTCCAGGCCAGGGAAACCAACAGGAAATGTTTAGCTTTCTCCATTTACTTTGCTGAAAAAAGAATGTTCAATTGTGATTTGTTGACATCTTTAATATGTCTTCTGCAGTATGACAGATGCGAGGGCCATCAGTCGAATAGCCTCCCAACAATCATGGTCTTGGCTCCTACTTGAAGAATGACCACTTCGGTGAGATATTGGCGAGCAGCCAGCACCCACAGAAATGTACGCCAGCTAGTCTGGAGGGGGGAACATCTAAGCTCAGTTGGTAGCACTCTTGCCTCTGAGTCAGAAAACTGTGGGCTCAAGCCCCACTCGAAGGACTTGAGCACATCATCCAGGCTGATGCTCCAGTGCATTACTGAGGGAGTGCTTCATCTGTCAGAGGTGCCGTCTTTCGGATGAGTCGCTAGACTGAGACGTCTGCTAGGGAGAGGGTAAAAATCAGGCAGGATGTGCACACAGCTGAATAGCCTGGTCACACTCCGTGCCTTTAGGACAGGGGCAAAAAAACCCTAAAGTGTACAAAACAAACCGAATTTCAAATGTTAGCCTCAATCGAGCATACATACAAACACGTTTTTCTTTAAATAGATTTATTACACATTATGTACAGAAACAGACAGTTCAGTGCAAGGCACAATTTCACAGTTCTAAAGCTAACAGCGTATCGGTGCAGGTGACCTTTCACATCCTTCAAACTGAAACTTTCAAATATTACCGATAATAAATTTTGTTGGTTGTACTTAAATCATGTCTTCGCGTAACCGGCAATAGTCCAATTCAAAATAGGCCTTTTGACATTTTAACTACTGAAGTAGCTACACTTTTGGCATTTAAAAGCAAACTGGGTAAGAATTTGAAAAGGAGGAAGGTAAAAGTATGAGAGGAAGGGGCGGGGAAATGGAATTAGATGAAATCACTTCAGTTGAAGAGCACTGGTGAGGTGGAACAAACGGCCTCCCTGACTTGTCATTTCTGATTCGACTTAATATTTGTTCATTCTTTTTTAAATTCCGAGGTCACCCCTTATAGTTGTTACTATAAAAAGTCCAGCACATTTTTATAAACAAGAAAGATAAATTGCATGTTAATATCAGGGAGATTAAGATTTCATGTGTTTTGTGTACACTGGCGATACCAATTTTAATAAGCAGCTTATATTCAGAACTATGCAAAAGATCGGAGTAACACCACACGAAATGGGAAACTCACTGAGAACCTTAAAAGCGTCTGCTTTGGGATGGTCCACTGCGATACTGATCCACACAGATCGTCAATGTCCCAGACTCCATGCTTGCTCTGTCCCGAGTTACCTGATCACACAGGGCAGGTGACCGGGGGGGGGCTACAATTGGTATGGGTATGGAGTATAAAAGTAGGGAAGTTTTGATTCAACTGTACAGGGCGCTGGTGAGACCGCACCTGGAGTACTGCGTACAGTTTTGGTCTCCTTATTTAAGGAAGGATATCCTTGCATTGGAGGCAGTGCAGAGAAGGTTCACTCGGTTAATTCCTGGGATGAAGGGGTTGACGTATGATAGGTTGAGCAGGTTGGGCCTATACTCATTGGAGTTTAGAAGAATGAGAGGTGATCTTATTGAAACATATAAGATTCTGAGGGGGATTGACAGGGTAGATGCTGAGAGGTTGTTTCCCCTCGTGGGGGAATCTAGAACTAGGGGGCATAGTTTCAGAATAAGGGGTCGCCCATTTAAGACGGAGATGAGGAGGAATTTCTTCTCTCAGAGGGTCGTGAATCTTTGGAATTCTCTACACCGGAGAGCTGTGGAGGCGGAGTCATTGAATATATTCAAGGCGGAGATTGACAGACATTTGAACTACAGGGGAGTCGAGGGGTCTGGGGAGAGAGCGGGAAAGTGGAGTTGAGGCCAAGATTGGATCAGCCATGATCTTATTGAATGGCGGAGCAGGCTCGAGGGGCCGATTGGCCGACACCTGCTCCTGTTTCTTATGTTCTTATGTCTCAAACACCCCTGGGCTCGGGAGCGGCAAAAATCAGCAGGGGATCCCACTCCTAATTTCTATTTAGTCGGTCCCGCTGGAAAGTGCGTCAGGGCAGACAGTATTAGGCTTTGCTGTAATTCTGTTCACCCACCACTCCCCACCATGCTCGAATATTGGCCCAAACATTAAGAACAACCACTTGGCTGAGGTACCAGAACCCAGGAGTTAGTGCCTTCAGGAAAGCAGAAGAGAAAGTTGGGGATATAAAAGATGTGTTAGCTGAGTATTTTAAACGTTAGGATCTATTAATAAGTACACCACCTCAAACACCTGCCGCACGGATCACGGGTATTTACAGAGGTTACGAATGTTTTCTGGACAGAATACTGCTGGCCCTTCTGATCATGCAGCTTTGGTATAAAATAAAACTGATTTAATTCAAATGGATCCTCGACATTCACAGTGCAGCAGTTTTCCTCTAATTAATGGCATCGCAAAACTTCGTATTCAATCCTTAATCTACAGCATATTCTGAAAGAGAAGGATAAATGTTTCATCTGGAATCCTGTCAGATAAGGACGGGTCTCAATGCAAAATATTAACCTACTTTTTTTCTCCTTCAGGTGCTGGACATTTCCATTGTTATTAACCCAGATTCCCAGTATTCCTGGTATTTCCTTTTATCTCTGCGCGACCTCCTCTCCCCAATTTTAATATCTGACAAACATAATTTCCAGTTCTCCAGATCCATTCCATTCAGTAATTGGTGAGGTCTCATTGAGAAAACGATGAGCATGCTTTACGTTCTTGGCTGTCCAAGAGGGAAAGGAAATGACTGGTCACGGGGGGACAAGTGAACCCAGCACGGAAGTTCCAATGGCAGCTTTAGAAGGTGGGGGGGGGGGGGGGGGGGGGGGGAGGGAGTTGGAATCTCAGACAAATTCTCCTGGGTAAGGTTATTGAATTCCCTTATTCAGAAATGTTCTTTTAAGAGAATTATGGTTTAACCAGAGACAGCTGACTTCACACATTGTACTTGGACAGTTCTTGGGGCGGGGGGGGGGGGGGGGGCTGAATTTACAAACGTACAGGCGAGGACCAATGTTCGCTGTGAGTTGCACTTTGTTCTGCGCGGCCTCTTTCTTTTAATGCGCGGTCCCTTTAAATTTCTGCGCATGCGCGGTATTTACAGTGTAAAAGCAAGTGAGTGCGGGACCTTTCAAATTACTGCGCTGCCGTGCGCACAGCTTAGCGGGAAAATTGGTGCGGACAGGAGTCAGCTCAATTGTGATGCTTCCCATGGTGAAATAGCCTCAATGTGGTTAGTCATCTCCCTTAAGAGATTGAGCGGGTTGGGCAGAGTCGATGATGGGGCAAATTGTAGGGAGTATGTTTAGTGAAGACTTCAGACCAAGTGTATTACATTCCATAGCATCCCCTCTCTTCCCCAGTCCCAGTGCAGCCTAATTTAGGCTGTCATCTTGACTCAGTGGTAGCACCTCTGGAGTCAGAAGGTTATGGGTTCAAGCCCCACTTCAGGACTTGAGCACATAATCAAGGCCAACAATACAGTGCAGTACTTGAAGTAGCGCTGCACTGGCGAAGGTGCCGTCTTTTGGATGAGACATTAAATCGAGGCCCCATCTGCTCTCTCAGATGGATGCAAAAAAAAAAAAAAATCCCATGGCCACTATTCAAAGAAAATCAAGGGAGCTCTCCCCGGTGTCCTGGGCCAACATTTATCCCTCAACCAACACCACCATAAACAGATTATCTGGTCATTATCTCATTGCTATTTGTGGGAGCTTGCTGTGCACAAATTGGCTGCCACATTTGCCAGAGAGGGCAGCAGTGACTACACTTCGAAAGTAGATCATTGGCTGTAAAGCACTGTGGGACGTCCCGGGGATGTGAAAGGCGCTATATCAACACAAGTTCTTTCCTTCTAATCTCCAAACTCAAGTTTTCTTCCAAAAACTGTTCCGAGTGCAATGTGAATCCAGCTCTCTCTCGGGCTTTAGTCGAGGCCAATGTCTTGCACATTCTTTGCTTCTGCTTCTTGAGCTGGAATCCATTCTGTCCGGTCCCCAAATACGAGTTACATCCAGTCAAATTCCTCGGCCAACCAACCAAACAATGGAGCTCCTTAGAGCCAGCTCACTAATCACACTTGCACACTGCCATTTTATAGGCTCAATACCTCCAAAAATACTTGGCCACGGGCGAAGGTTTAAATTTCAGAACGCGCCCGAAGCTTCTTCAGAAGTTAGTGAGGTACCAGCACTCACTTTTCACCATCAGACTCCAGTCAGTTGGTTTACAATGGGGTCGAGGCAAGCTTCTCTTTCGTCTTATCTGCTAGGTTTAAGTTGGTACAGCTTGCTCCATCTCTCTCTGTCCTTGCCCTCTGCAGATCTGTTGCTGGGAGGAGGCTGGTGCATTTTTCACGAACGTGTTTCTAACAAAGATTCCAGCATCCGAGAACTGTTTGTGATGGCTGTGGTAACAAAAACAAACTTGTAGCCTGTGGGGGGGAAAAAAAAAACAGAAAATAACCAATTTTGGCTGGAGTCAAATATAGTCCCCTGGTCGACATGCAACTGTGTGAAATGCCATTTTGATCTCCCTCCCTTCCTCCTCTCCTGAAGTGAATGAGTCATGTTGGAGTGCAGGTCCACAAGGGCAGGCTGCCCTCTGGTACCTCGTCCAAATGCCCATGCTTCGTGCGTGAGCTTTGATAGTGAGCGTTGACAGGCCATTGACCGTGGGGGCAGGGGATCACAACCAAGCCTGCCCGGCCCTGACCTGACCTGACCCAGCATCCACACACTCGCATGTTCCAGCAGGGGATACTGGAGAGCAGTCAGGAATGGGAGCCCGGGGTGATTTTGTTTCTTTACCCTCCCTCGCCCAGGCACAGTGATTATAGACTCATAGAATGATTCAGCACAGAAGGAAGCCATTCGGCCCATCGTGCCTCTTTGGCAGAGCGATCCAATTAATCCCACTCCCCTGCACTTTCCCCAGAGCCCTGTAAATCTTTCCCCTTCAAGTATTTATCCAGTTCCCTTTTGAAAGTTACTATTGAATCTGCTCCCACCGCCCTTTCAGGCAGCACATTCCAGATTACAACAACTCGCTGCGTAATAAAATGTGTCCACATCTCCCCTCTGGTTCTTTTGCCAATCACCTTAAATCTGTGCCCTCTGGTGATTGACCCTTCTGCCAATGGAAACAGCCAACTGTATCGCCCCTCCTACTGTCCTGGCTGAAATTAGTTAATTCAGGACAGACCAGAGATTGAATCCAGGAGCTTCTAGTCCTAGTGTTCAGTACCACACTGGGTGGTGCATTCTCCCAGCGGGAGAGCTCAGCCATCGGTCTTGGTGACAATCCAAGCCCGAACGGTGTTTCTCATCTTCACAGCTCTCATTTCTCCAGCCTTTTTTATTTTGCCATTACAGAAGGGCAGCCCCTCTTTCATTCTCGTCATTTCAAACACGCATTTAAACCGCAGCTTCACGGGAACCCTCGCGGGATAACGGCGACGGAAGAAGCTGGGGGAAAGGCTTGTGCATTTAGTGACCCAAGCTGATGCTCGTTACCTTTCTCTCTGCCCAGGAACCTCAGCGCTGCAATTTCAGAGAAAGTGCAGCCCCCGAGAAATACCACAAGAATGACTCTCTGCGCACTGCAACTGGACGGTGCCTCCGTGGATCTTTCTAGAAAAAAGAAACATGGACAGCACTTCAAACATCACCAACAGAACAGCAACATGGGATTAGGCCATAAGATGTTACAGTTACAAAGTACGATTCTTTTTTTGGTCCCTTTTTTTCCTCTCTTTTCCCACCACCCCCTTAACATCTCCCGAAAACACTGTTCTTGATTCTGTGCAGTATCCACAGGGGCAGTCACCCGCCTTCAATGTTTCCCCCCAAGGGCGTGCGACTGCGCATCGATCAGGAGGTCCCGCGCGTGGCCGCTCACAAGCTACTGCTGGAAGATACCGTGCAGCCACGCAGCTATTTTAAAGGGACTGCGGACGGGGAAATTTTTTTTAAAAAAAGGAACATTGCCCGCCAGTACCTCACACCATTCTTTATGCGCGGGCCCCCAATAGAGAGTTGTAGCAGGTTACTCTCTTCTAGCGATCACCCAGCCAAGCCCAATCCTATCCCTCACCAGTCAAATAGCTTGTCAACAACTCTCTGGCTGTAAATGAAGAATCAGCAAGGATGCCTCAGAAGTACAGCAGGCACCTCAAAGCACTGGAGAGGTACCACCAACGCTGTCTCCGCAAGATCCTGCAAATCCACTGGCAGGATAGGCGCACCGTCAGTGTTCTCGCTCAGGCCAACATCCCCAGCATCGAAGCTTTGACCGCGCTCGATCAGCTCCGATGGACGGGTCACATCGTCCGCATGCCGGATACGAGACTCCCAAAACAAGCGCACTACTCGGAGCTCCGACACGGCAAGAGAGCCCCAGGCGGGCAGAGGAAACGCTTCAAGGAAACCCTCAGAGCCTCCTTGAAAATGTGTAACATCCCCACCGACACCTGGGAATCCCTGGCCCAAGACCGCACAAAGGAGGAGAAGCATCCGGGAAGGCGCCAAACACCTGGAGTCTCTTCGCCGGGAGCAAGCGGAAGCCAAGCGCAGGCAGCGCACATCAACCCAAGCACCCCACCCACCTGTCCCTTCAACCACTGTCTGCCCCACCTGTGACAGAGACTGTAGGTTCCACATTGGACTCATCAGTCACCCGAGAACTCATTTTTAGTGTGGAAGCAAGTCATCCTCGGTTCTGAGGGACTGCCTAAGAAGAAGAAGGATGGCTACCAAAGGCCATGAAACTGCACAGTAGCCGTCAGCACCTTTAGATGAGACCATAATGCGAGGCGAACAAAAACCAAAGCAACAGCGTAGCACACTCTGGAGAGAGCACCACCGTGAGCGACTCAAAAAACTTACCAATAGTGATGAATTCATTGCTGTTCAGTAACCGCGACACCTCCTCCATTCCTGCCCAGCTGTCACGCTCCAGCACCTGACAGAATACAAACAGATGTTGCACTGAACATGGATCAGAGAGAGCGCGCAACCTGCATTTATACAGCACCTGTATCACAGCAAAATGTCCCAAGGATCAGCACAAAGGGGAGGAAAGTAACACTGGTCAGGAGTTAAGAGAAGTGGAGGAAGTGACTAAACGCAAGGTCAGAGTTAGGCAGAGGTTTTTGAAGGAGGGGGAGAGATGTACTGAGGTGGAGCGATGTGGTGTCTGAAGGCATTGACACTGACGGTGGAGCAAGGGGAGGGTGGCAGGGGGGGTACTGCACAACAGACCAGAGTGGGAAGCACTGAGTGTCTAAGCTGAGAATGAGTGTGGCACAGCAATGCAGCAATAGACCATCAGAGACACAGATACAAAGACACACACACACGTAAAAGGTTTTTTCTTACAACCCCTGCTTACTGTTGATAACCAGTCAAAATTCAGGAATTATATTTATGCCCAACAAACTAAACCACAACAACCAAAGAAATACATTTAAAGATTTCAAGATACATAGCTTCATACAAATTTAATTAAATAGAACAAAAGGCTCTCACAGTTCAGCTTTCAATGTGTATGAGACAAGATGGGTTTATTCTCCTCGCCGTTTAGATGCATAAGGATTGCCCCGCCAAGTCGCAGATTGCGAAGAACCCACCTGCTCTATAATCTTGCAGCTCAGTGGAATGTATGCACCGCTAAATACATAGGCCATGTCCCGTGGCACCTTCAGATCATACTCTTCTTCTGTGCGGGGGATCTGTAAAGGGATGGGAGAAGATGCCGAGTGCTATGGTACGGAAAACAGATAAATCATAGACTCGTACAGCACAGGAAGAGGCTATCTGGCCCAACGCGTCTGCGCGGAAAGAGCAGGAGTGGATTTCCCGCAGTGTGAAAGTGCAGTGCTCTGAACAGCAGGCACGGTAAATTAATTCATTAAAGTGGCTAAACAAACAAGCTTATAGATGCAATAACTGCCACACTACTTAGCGCTTGTTGCCCGAGTCTGAAGCAGGTATAAAATATCAAAGTACAGAGTGGGAGATGGTCATTCTGCTCATTCAACATGCTCCCTACAATTTGCCCCGTCATCGACTCTGCCCAACCCGCTCAATCTCTTAAGGGAGACAACTAACCACATTGAGACTATTTTTTTTATTCGTTTGTGGAATGTGGGCGTCGCTGGCAAGGCCGGCATTTATTGCCCATCCCTAATCACCCTCGAGAAGGTGGTGGTGAGCCGCCTTCTTGAACCGCTGCAGTCCGTGCGGTGAAGGTACTCCCACAGTGCTGTTAGGGAGGGAGTTCCAGGATTTTGACCCAGCGACGATGAAGGAATGGCCGATATATTTCCAAGTCAGGATGGTGTGTGACTTGGAGGGGAACTTGGAGGTGGCGGTGTTCCCATGCGCCTGCTGCCCTTGTCCTTCTAGGTGGAAGAGGTCGCGGGTTTGGGAGGTGCTGCCGAAGAAGCCTTGACGAGTTGCTGCAGTGCATCTTGTAGATGGTACACACTGCAGCCACGGTGCGCCGGTGGTGGAGGGAGTGAATGTTTAAGGTGGTGGATGGGGTGCCAATCAAGCGGGCTGCTTTGTCCTGGATGGTGTCGAGTTTCTTGAGTGTTGTTGGAGCTGCACTCATCCAGGCAAGTGGAGAGTATTCCATCACACTCCTAACTTGTGCCTTGTAGATGGTGGAAAGGCTTTGGGGAGTCAGGAGGTGAGACACTCACCGCAGAATACGCAGCCTCTGACCTGCTCTTGTTGCCACAGTATTTATGTGGCTGGTCCAGTTAAGTTTCTGGTCAATGGTGACCCCCAGGATGTTGATGGTGGGGGATTCAGCGATGGTAATGCCATTTCACCATAGGAAGCATCACGAGCGAGCCGAATCCGGTCCTCACCTGTACTATCCAGCTGCAGCCACTGAATTGTGATCAGTGACATCCCCACATCCCCAGCCTAGGGGCGCTGTGCTAAACTATCAGCCAATTCAGCACAAAGTGAACCGGGGGCCCTCCTGCTGAGTATTGGTCAGTTCCACACTGGGTGGAGCACTTATCCCGGGAGACATCAGGGGAGCTTGTGTATTTTATTTTTTAAGTTTGTCCCAAATTGCACGTGCTGTTCGCTCCAGTACTTACCAGGTTCAGTCGTTTGCTCAAAGCTCTGAAATGGCTTTTCCTGGCCAGGGACGAAAAGGCATCAGTCAACTTCCCTGAAAAGAAATGATTCATAGTTCATTTAAAGGGCTAGAATACAAGGGGGTAGAAGTTATGCTGCAGCTGTACAAAGCCCTGGTTAGACCACACCTGGAGCACTGTGAGCAGTTCTGGGCACCACACCTTAGGAAGGATATATTGACCTTGGAGGGAGTGCAGCGTAGGTTTACCAGAATGATACCCGGACTTCAAGGGTTAAATTACGAGGTGCGATTACACAAACTAGGGTTGTATTCCCTGGAATTTAGAAGGTTAAGGGGTGATTTGATTGAAGTTTTCAAGATATTAAGGGGACAGATAGGGTCGATAGAGAAACTATTTCCGCTGGTTGGGGAGTCTAGGACTAGGGGGCAGAGTCTAAAAATTAGAGCCAGACCTTTGAGGAGTGAAGTTAGGAAACACTTCTACACACAAAGGGTGGTAGAAGGTTGGAACTCTTCCGCAAATGGCAATTGATGCTAGATCAATTGTTAATTTTAAATCGGAGATTGATAGATTTTTGTTAACCAAAGGTATTAAGGGATGTGGGGCAAAGGCGGGTAGATGGAGTTAGGTCGCAGATCAGCCATGATCTCATTGAATGCCGGAACAGGCTCGAGGGGCTGAATGGCCTCCTCCTGTTCCTATGTTCGTATTTAATTATATAAAATCACGAGACAGATAAACCGGCAATATCCAGGCAGTGGAAACGGGACTCGGAGGCAGCAGAGGCAGCACTGTGTTGGAGCTGCAGTGCACGGTGCCACAGGCCATGTATCAAGCTTGTGCCATACACAGCTTAGCAGTCACGGTCAGCATTGGTGGGAGAAAACGTCACAGCCAAGGAGACAGAAGTCCAGGGAGTGCATGAAGAGTGAAAACTAGTAGAAGAATTTATATGACCGATCTTCCTCCCGCGCACCCCAGATTTTCTCCCGCTTTTCCTGAAGGTGCTGACTTTTGCTGGGATACAGTTCCATGGACACCATGTGCCCTCTGATATCTTGCCCAGGTGCCCATTCTTCTTGAGTGAGCCCAGATAGTGAGAGTTGGCAGGTTATTTCATCATGGGATGCATCATGGACAAGCCCAGTCCTGTCCTCAACCCCGCTTCCACATATATGCATTGGACAAAAGAAAGAACCTGCATTTATATAGCGCCTTTCACATATAGCGCTATATATAGCGCAGGACGTCCCAAAGCGCTTTACAGCCAATGAAGCACTTTTGAAGTGTAGTCACTGTTGTAATGTAGGAAACGGGGCAGCCATAATGCGCACAGCAAGCTTCCACAATCAACATTGCGACAATGACCAAATAATCTGTTTTTTTAAGTGATGTTGATTGAGGGATAAATATTGGCCAGGACACCAGGGAGAACTCCGCTGCTGCTCATCGAAATAGTGGCACGGGGTCTTTTACATCCACCTGCGAGAGCAGACGGGCCCTCGGTTTAACGTCTCCTCCGACAGTGAAGCACTGCCTCGGTACAGCACTGGATTATTGGCCTCGATTATGGGCTCAAGTCTCTGGAGTGGGACTGGAACCCACGGCCAAATGACTCAAGAAGCAAGAGTGCTACCAACAGCTGACACCGTAAGAAACAGGAACCCACTGTCCTGTAAGACATCCTCCTCCACCGCAGCGGAGGTTGGCAAACCCAACACGGTCCAAGGGATTCACTGGTCTGTATGGGTCAGTTCCACACTGGTCGGCGTGCTTACAAACTAAACCATCAGGGAAACAGTTTTAAAAAATGATGGGGAAGGAACCATAATTTTTTATTGATGCGATGAAAATTTCAGTTTTCAAGAATCTGATGCACCTTTCATTGTCCCATTATGACACGGTTATAGCCTTGCCTGGGTCGAACACGATGTACAACACAAATAAACCTCCTACAATCTCCTAACGTCTAATATATCACAACTTCATGTTTCCACTGGCTCCTTACCGACTGCTTTGTCGGTCACGAGTTTCCCCATGGTGCTCTCCACTGCAGTCAGGGTCTCCCCTGGCTGCTGTTCTGTCAGCAGTCCAATCTGTTTCAGGTTGGCGAATGTCAGGATGTGCTCATAACCGTAACTCTGGAGGGGAATAAATGTGAATGGAGTTACAGATCAGGACAGTGAACACCAGCAGAGAGCTGTTAATCGCTGTTGGGTGTATTGCACACAATCCCTAATAAAAACATGCAGTAAAGATACGCTCGTCAACAACCCCCTAAAGCTTTAAGTGGAAACACTTGGAGTATAATCGGATACTGTTCAATCGGATACAGTGATCTGCCAGAACATGACAGCAGAAGTCAGATCCCCCACAATCCTAAAGGTCCCCATTCATAAATCGCCATTCACAGACCAAGTCCCAATTCATAAAATCAGGAATTGCAGAATCGACAGCGTCATGATATTCAATGAAGACACGTTGGTCAGGTGCCCGGTGAGCTGATGCGCGTTTACACCATGTCAGGGTGATCAATAATGGATGGCGGCCGAGGTCAGTTGTAGAGTAAATATCACCGTTTGCTTTGATCACATTAAGCCTGGGTCATGTGTCAGATCACACTGTCAATCCGGTCGCCTGTCATTTTAATTCACCGCTCCATTCCCACTCGGACCTCACCGTCCTTGGCCTCTTGTATCGTTCCACGGAAGCTCAACGTAAACTCGAGGAACAGCACCTCATCTTCCGATTAGGCACTCTGCAGCCTTCCGGACTCAATATTGAGTTCAACAATTTCAGATCATAACCTCGGCCACTATTTCATTTTTTCTTGTAATTTTTCCACTTTTTCCCCCCCCGCCCCCTTTCCTTTTGTTTCTCTCTCACACCTGGCAGCTATCTCTTGCCCTGCCAGTACACTTTACACCTAATCTCAGCCTATTACCATCTCGTCTAGCTTCTAATACCTTTTATTGTCTCTTTTTTACTTCTTTTGTTTCTTTTATTCTTTTGTCTGATCGCAGCCCTGCCTCCGATCTATCTTTTCTTTCCAGTTTTGAAGAAGGGTTCGACCCGAAACGTCAACTCAAATTTCTGTCCACGGATGTTGCCTGACCTGCTGAGTTTTTCCAGCATTTTCTGTTGTTATTTCTGTCAATTTCATTGTTGGGTAGACAATGTATCGATCAATCACGGTGTGAATGTCAATTTCACCCTTTGTTTAATGCATCAATTAACCATGAGTGAATGAATGGGCTGCCCTGCAGTGATGGGTACATCATGTTAGTGGCACTTAGAGCAAAAGTACAGCAGTTCCATATACAGTAATGTGCTTTTGACAATTGCGATTTAAGCACAACATCAGCATGATCACCTCCAGCCGATTCTACTGCACCCCTTTACAGCACTACAGCACTAATGCCTCCCAAGAACTGAGGAGCACCAGTAAGGGGATGTTTTCCCATCATCTCTGCTGCGCGAAAGGCAAATGTGCTGCAGAAGCAGAGACCACCATCTTTTCTGAGTGTGGGTGGGCTGAGCTGAGCCCCTCCTGCCCTCTTCCCCCAACTCCGCCCTCTCTCTCTCTCTGCCCCATCCTCCCTCTCTCCCCCTCCCGCCCTCCCTCTCTCTCCCCCCTCCTGCCCTCTCTCTCTCTCCCCCCTCCTGCCCCCTCTCTCTCTCCCCCCCCTCCTGCCCCCTCTCTCCCTCCCCCCTCCTGCCCCCTCTCTCTCCCTCTCCCCCTCCCGCCCCCTCTCTCCCCCTCCCTCTCTCCCCCCCTCCCTCTCTCCCCCCCTCCCTCTCTCCCCCCCTCCCTCTCTCCCCCCCTCCCTCTCTCCCCCCTCCCTCTCCCCCCCTCCCTCTCTCCCCCCCTCCCTCTCTCCCCCTCCATCCCTCCCGCCCTCTCTCTCTCCCCCCCCCCCCGCCCTCTCTCTTGCCCCATCCTCCCGCTCCCCCTCCCACGCCCTCTCTCTTCCCCTCTCACTCTCCCTTTCTCTCCCACCCCTCCTGATACAGGGCAGTTTCTCCCATTGTTGTAAGGTCCTTCCCAGTCACTGAGGAAGGGCAGATGGCCAAACACAAAGTTGCAAACCGCAGCTTCTAAGCCAAGTCCTGGGTAACATTCCTCCCTCAACCCCTAGCATCAAATATGGCTCAGTGGGCAGCACTCACTTTGGCCTCCGAGTCAGAAGGTTGTGGGTTCAAGTCCCACTCCAGAGACGTCAGCACATAATCCAGGCCGACACTCGAGTGGTAGGACTGGAGTGAGAAGGTCCACCATCGTCCCAATGTTGCCCCCCAGCCCAAAACTAAATAAATCCAAAGGGCTCCGACTCACCATCACTGGTGTAACAGTGACAGCTTCCTTTGCTTACCTGCAGATACTGAGTTTTCAATGAACGATAATCCTTGGAAATCAGACCTGAGGGGAAATAACCAGAAATACAAACACACGAGATGGTGATCAGAAAAAAAAATTGCAAATGCTGAAAATCTGAAATAAAGACAGAAAGTGTTGCAGTACATAGTGGGCCTGCCAACTTCTATAAAGAGAAAAGTCAGGGTAATGCTTCAGGAAAAGATCCTTCGTTAGAGAAAAGATCCAGCTTCTTAGAGCAGAGACGGTTAAGGGGAGATTTAATAGAGGTGTTCAAAATTATAAGGGGTTTTGATAGAGTAAACAGGGAGAATCTGTTCCTACTGGTAGGAGGGTCAGTAACCAGAGGACACAGATTCAAGATAACTGGTGAAAGAACCGGGGTGGGGGGGGAGATGAGGAAAACACTTTTTCCGCAGCGAGTTGTTGTGATCTGGAACGCGCTGCCTGAAAGGGCGGTGGGAGCAGATTCAATAACAACTTTCAAAAGGGAATTGGATAAATACTTGAAAAGGAAAAATTTGCAGGGCTGTGGGGAAAGAGCAGAGGGAGTGGGACTAATTGGAGAGCTCTTTCAAAGAGCCAGCACAGGCACGGTGGGCCGAATGGGCTCCTTGACATAAGAAAACTACTAGGCACTTGGTCTGAGTATTAAACAAGGCTTTAATCAACTGTTTTACAACATGGAGGTCTAGTTGTGTCCTTCACTAGTTCCTGTTAAAGAATGTCCTGAGCAAGCTGGGCCCATGCCCGAGTATTTATACTCTCCCTGGACAGCGCCACCCGCAGGCCGCCCAGTATTATTTCATAAGTCATTTTCACATGAATGACAAGATTCATGTCACTCCTTCTGTGCTGTAAGAATCTATGATTGGAACATGGTCTCCAGCTGAAAGATTAAGCTGCCTTTTTTTCTTTTCAGATGCTGACGGACCTGTTGTGTGGTTGTAGCATTTTCCGTTTGTATTTCTGCGTTCAATGGTTTCTCGTTAGTATTTTAGCGTTTCCCCCTCCACCGTAGGTGTTGGCTGCCTTACCGGGGCACACTGCCACAGGTGGCAGTTGTACCCTGGATCCTCACTTATGTAGCCATTAGCCATGATTCATGTGCAAGCCTCGATAGTGAAAGTTGATGAGCTGTGCAATGGTGGAAGACATTACAGCCAAACAGGAGCTGGTCCACACCTGGTGCCCACACTCATGCACTCATGCCCAAGGTGCTGCAGGGATTTGGAGCAGCAATTGAAGCTGGGCCCTGCCTATTCTGTACGGCTCAGAGAAGGTGACTTTACCTTTAAGCCTGCGGATGGGCAGCATTTAAACTCCAGCACTATCCTGTTCAACTGTGTCTTTTGCCTGGGCCATCAAGTAGACTGGCAGGCCACTCTATAATGTTACTGTGTATGGTGCTTGAGTAATATATAGCGCTGATCGTCTCACTAGGATATTATTGCCCTTGAGAGGTGTGACTCCAGGTATCAGGCATCTAATACGATAGCAAAATACTGCGGATGCTAGAAATCCAAAATAACAACAGAAAACGCTGGAAAAACTCAGCAGGCCAGGCAACATCCGTGGAGAGAGAAACAGAGTTAACGTTTCAGGTCGTCAGAACTGAGAAAAAAAGCAGGAAATGAAACAGATTAAAAAGCAAGTTTGGGGGCTAGGAAATGGGGGAGGGGATGAAAGAACAAAAGGGAAGGTCTGGGGGAGGTGAAGAGACATTAAGAGATATTCAAGGCGAGACGAGATGGTAATAGGACCGGTAAAGAAACCTTTATAATCGTTTCATGTCCAGCTTTTTTCTCAGTTCTGATGAAGGGTCTGCGACCTGAAACGTTGACTCTGTTTTTCTCTCCACGGGTGTTGCCCTGGCCTGCTGAGTTTTTCCAGCATTTTCTGTCGTTATCAGGCATCTAAGTTATGCCAAGGTTAATGAAGCTGGGCTTGTTTTCTTTGGAAATGAGGAGACTTCAAGGTGACATAGCTTGAAGTTTTCAATATTATGGAGAGAATTAATGCAGACAAATTATTCACAGTGGCCAAGGACACAAATACCAGAGGACACAAGCTACACATTAGGATGTTAGGAGTAAAACGGGAAGTCATGCAGAACTTGTTTCTTATACCGATGGTAACAGGGCTGTGGGATAAACTACCAGGGAAGGACACTGAATATTAATGGGTTCAGGAGACAATTACATGTGAAAAGAGAGACTTGCATTTCTATAGCGCCATTCACAACCTCAGGACGTCCCAAAGCGCTTTACAGCCAATTAAGTACTTTCTGAAGTGTAGTCACTGTTGTAATGTGGGAAACACGGCAGCCAATTTGCACACAGCAAGCTCCCACAGACTGCAATGTGATAATGACCGGATAATCTGTTTTAGTGATGTTGATTGAGGGATAAATATTGGCCCAGGACACTGGGGAGAACTCCCCCCTGCTCTTCTCCGAAATAGTGGCCGTGGGATCTTTTACATCCACCCGAGAGGACAGACGGGGCCTCAGTTTAATGTCCCATCCGAAAGACGGCACCCTCTGACAGTGAGGCGCTCCCTCAGCACTGCCCCTCCGACAGTGCGGAGCTCCCTCAGCACTGCCCCTCCGACAGTGCGGCACTCCCTCATTACTGCACTGGGAGTGTCAGCCTGGATTTTGTGCTCAAGTCCCTGGAGTGGGACTTGAACCCACGACCTTCTGACCCAGAGGCGAGAGTGCTGCCCACTGAGCCACGGCTGATACTTTTGTAGAGACAATGAATTGAGGAATGGAGGGTTGAAAGCGCAATTGGTCTCTCAATAAGGGAAGTGTTTGTTGGGCCTAACAACCTGCCCCTGCTGCTAAAAGTTCCTATATTCTTTCAGAGCTTATAGTTTCATGATAACTGATCTTTAAGGTACATACTGGCAGAGTTCTTACTTAAGGAATGATTTAGAGGTCAAAGGTTTTGGACTCACCGCTTTCCGTCAGGGAAAGGAGACACATCAGCCGAAGACTCTCGATTGGGGAAATCTGAAAGATCAAAATGAGTCAGGAGAGAGCAGAAATAAACGGGACCTGTGCAGGAAATGTTGGCGTGCAGGTTTTGCAATGTAAAATAGCAAGATCAGAAGAGTCAGTCAGTCATTCTTCACCAAAGAGTTTTCTTCTCCTTACCTCCCAATCAAGAAATCCAATCGGGAATTCAGGAGAAACTTCTTTACCCAGAGAGTGGTGAGAATGTGGAACTCGCTACCACAGGGAGTGGTTGAGGCGAATAGTACAGATGCATTTAAGGGGCGGTTAGACAAGCACATGAGGGAGAAGGGAATAGAGGGTTACGCTGATAGAGTTAGATGAAGAAAGACGGGAGGAGGCTCGAGTGGAGCACAAACGCCGGCATGGACTGGTTGGGCCAAATGGCCTGTTTCTCTGCTGTATATCTGATGTAATCCTACGTAACCAAAAGCACGTTCCCTGGTCTGTTTAGCTGCTTTTGCTATCAAACCATTAGGGAATCGGTGATCTTATAGAAGAGATTGTTAACAAAGTTTTAGCCCACCCTCCAAGAGTACGCTCTATGGAAATGACAATTGTAGATAGTCCATAAAACAAGTCCATTCTGGCCATTTTACTGTGAGGTATGAACATCACCAACATGTGTTTGTGAGATTCACAGTGTTTAGCTTTACTGTGTCTCTAAATGAAAGCACCTTCCCCTGTATTGGTGTGTGTTCATTACTGACTGGTGACTTTTCTTGTATCTTTGCACAATGATTACTCAATTAATAATACCCATTACATCCATTATATTGATCACTCGCTCGTACCCAAGCATAATTCCTAATATATGTGTCTTATCCAGCTACTCAATCCAGTATCCCCTGTGCCTGTCTAAGGGACTGGCTGAAACTGAACACCTCCTGAGCCTGCCCGACCAGCCTAACTCAAAGCCAATACCTCCTGAGCCTGCCCGACCAGCCTAACTCAAAGCCAATACCTCCTGAGCCTGCCCGACCAGCCTAACTCAAAGCCAATACCTCCTGAGCCTGCCCGACCTGCCTAACTCAAAGCCAATACCTCCTGAGCCTGCCCAACCAGCCTAACTCAAAGCCAATACCTCCTGAGCCTGCCCGACCTGCCTAACTCAAAGCCAATACCTCCTGAGCCTGCCCGACCAGCCTAACTCAAAGCCAATACCTCCTGAGCCTGTACGACAACTGTATAACTTCTGTTTGCACAGAGGTACCTTAACCTCACTACCTCCTGTACTGGGTGACTGAGCGATCTCAAACCACGTCTACAAGTGCACATACCTGCCTGTTAATGTGCTCCTCAATACAGCTGGTGCTCTCTCTGATCTCGAATCCCTCCAATAGTGCTGCGGAGGAAAAGTCAGTCAGTAAACAGAACCCTGACCAAAAGCACACAAAAGTAGTTCAGAAAACTGGTAAATGAACAAAAGACAAGTTGGCCTTTGGGACACTCCTTCAAAAACATACTTGCAAGAGGCACCGACATATGACAAAAGGCCCTTGCTGCCATCGGTTCAGCTCCCAAATGTTACCTATTGAAACGAGACACTCCTGGCGTTGGTGGTTGTCCCTCCTGTGATACGTCTATCATACTGTCACTGGAATTTTACAAACCTATCAACTTCCGACACAAGGAAATTCCTGCAGATGTCCCAATAGGTGGAATCTGTATCCAAATCCCACTTTTGCTCTTCACTAAGGGTCTCATTAATCACTTCAGCAGGATGACATTTGGCCTCCTCCTGTATCACAATTTCGATGATCTTTTGTGTAGAAATCAAGATTCATCGCACTGTCTCATCAAACTGATTCTTCCCCAGGAAACCCCAAACTGTGGGGTTCCTCACCTCCCTCAGTCTCGCCTTCCACTTACAATCTGCAGGCTTTTAAAAGGCTAGCTCGGGGGGACATCTGATCACTAGTTTCTCATTCGTCTCACTTCTCTCCTACTCTTCGCCACCTTGTTGGTGCTTTGTGGACCTCGGCCCCTCACCTAGGTTCCTTCATTTGTAACAAAACACCTGTGTGTGCAGTGAGCGAGCCGCCCGCCCAGCGGTTGGGAGTGTGTCTGTCTGTCTGTCTGTGTGCGCGCGCACACAGTGAGTGAGCTGCCCGCCCAGCGGTTGGGACTCTCTGTGCTTCATACCATGCTCAGACTTTAGCAGCTCCTGAAAGTCCTGTTTTGTCTTCTTTTTCATAATGGACTCACACGCTCCAATATCTAAGAGAAAAAGAAATGCATAAAAGTATTAATCGCCGAGATTCTACAGAAATTACTTACACCTTGTCCAGAACGGTAGGACCAGAGGACACGGCCTGCGCTTGAAGGGAGGGTAAATACAAAACTAATCTGCAGAAACATTATCTCAGTGAGCAAGTGGTCAATCTGTGGAGACAGTGGAAGTAGTTAGTACCGATTCATTCAAAATGCAAATTGGATGGATTTCTTTCAGAAAATAACATTTTGGGCCGCAGTATCCGAGTAATTTGCGACGTGACGTGTGGTGAGTGCAGCGTGCTCGGGAGGAACAAGTGACTTTGGACCTCTGGTTCCCAAAGCTCTCCCCCACTGGGGGTTTTCCTCGCCTCGTGTCTGGGTCAGTTGTAGACTCATTGATAGAGATTGATCGCTGTGATTAATCAACAACTCCATTATCGCTGTATCGTGCAACTACCAGGATGGGAGAAGGCCAACTAGATGGACCTCGGTCTTTTCTCATCTCGCAATTCCTATGTTCTGAAATAAAAGTAGTTTCCGTCAATTGTGTTTAATGGCCCTCTTGTCAAGAGACAGAATATGGCCACAAAAAGGGAGCTTTAAGGCAGCTCAGAAAATTAGGACTTACTTGGTATGACTTAAATAATTATTTTTAGTGGCTTAAATCAATAACAAATTATTTTGATGTTTCTAGATTATTTATTTGAATCTTAATACCTGACGTAATAAAACTCACTACGCACTTGGTTCGAGTATAAAGCAAGGCTTTAATCAACTTGTTTCAGAACATGGAGGTCTAGTTGTACTTCACTAGTTCCTGTCTTACAAAATGGGCGTGGGCAAGCTGGGCCCACGCCCGAGTATTTATACTCCTTGGACGGCGCCACCAGCTGGCCGTCCAGCGTTATTTCATGAGTAGTTTCTTTATGATGATGAGATTTATAACAATAATACCCAAGAACTTAATAGCACCAGGTGACATTACTATACCTGTCCGGTCTCTCACTCCTAGGAAAGGCCTTCCAAACCCCTAGGTTATGGGCCCAACGCACATTAAAGAGCCATAGTTAAAGAAAGGGCTCCGACTCAGGTGCACGAGTGCCACCAATAGTTAATCACCTGTGGCACAGTGTTCCTATACGTGACTCCAGGCCAGCCTCTCGTGTACTTACGAAGACTCAGTAATCGATGTTCCTGCTTCAAGTTCTTTAGTTCCTGAGATACAAAGTCTTTCATCTGTTTAATGTCCATCCCTTGGCGTTTCTGTGTGGAACAGCAAAAAGAAGCCACTCAGGACCTGGTCTATGGCACTCACACATGGAAATGTCCCTTTCTTCTTTTCCAATTTTCTCGCCTCCTCTCCTGAAGGCGCTGATTCTTGTTGGGGTAACTCGCACCCATCACCCCCTGTGCTCGCTGACCTACATAGGCTCCCGGTCCAGCACCGCCTCCATTTTAAAATCCTCATCCTTGTTTTCAAATCCCTCCATGTCCTCGTCCCTCCCCATCTCTGCAACCTCCTCCAGCACTACAACCCCCCACGCTACCCCCCCCACCCCCAAGATCTCTGTGCTCCTCCAATTCTGGCCTCCTGCACATCCCCGATTTTAATCGCTCCACCATTGGCGGCCGTGCCTTCAGCTGCCTGGGCCCTAAGCTCTGGAATTCCCTCCCTAAACCTCTCTGCCTCTCTACCTTTCTCTCCTCCTTTAAGACGCTTCTTAAAACCTACCTCTGTGAACTTCCCCACCCGTCCTAATATAGCCTTGAGGGGCTCGGTGTCAAATCTTGTTTGATAATGCTCCTGTGAAGCGCCTTAGGGCATTTTACCGTGTTTAAAGCGCTAGATAAAGACAAGTAGTTGTTGGGGCATAGTTCCACGGTAACTGCCAAATTGATCCCTCTTCATGTATGAACCTGGACAGAGAGAGTCAGCAAGTCTGGAACCAGGAGTGGCACCATTACTGAGCCTGATCCTGTCCCCACGTGACCTCTACAGTCACACGCCTTCCAGCAAGAGTCACTGGACAGTGAGCCCAGCCTGCCTAGCTCATGGTGCTGAATGCTGCCCCAACTCTGATCAGCACAGGGCAATAATCTAGACTGCAATCTCCTGCTCTGCACCACTCAGCATTTGACAGGATGGTGATATACTCACTGAGCTATCTTAATGGAGGCGTTAACCCACGTGTTCGGTTAAAGTAATTCGGTCGGAACACCAGCGACTGTAATTTCTAACCCAACACTGCTCAAAGTCCCGCGGGACAGTATTACTACAAATGAGAGCTCTTGTCCATCGATACTCACGTCATACTGTTTCTGGAGCCTTCTTGCTTTCTGGCTCAGGAACCCAAACACGTTGGAGAAATGCTCATTCCGAATCTCTTTGAAAACCTGTAAAAGCAGCAACGTTTAAACAAAGGACAGACAATTGATGGCCGAGCGTTAAAATTGCACATTCAACTCACTCGGTCATTGAGTCCCGATCCAAAGCCCAGTCTTATTCACCCAAAGGGTGATAGAGTTATGGAATGCGTTGTCAGGGAGGCTGTTGAAGCAGAAAGTATAAATGGGTGCAAGAGACAATTCGATGAGTTTCTGGAGAAAGAAGGGATTAAGAGATATGGCGGAAAAATTGATTAATGGGATTGATATCAAAAATGAATGGCTTTTGGGACCAATGGCCATTCCCTTCTTCAAACCCACAATCCTCACTCAATCAGGAATCAATTCAGTTCCCTTTTGAATACTTCAACTCAACGAGTGATTACTAGTCTAGGTGTCAGTGTGTCGTGAACGTCAATAGAAATCTACACAAACAACAGACAGGAAAACATCATCAACGCCTGTCCCGTACTGTGATAGTGCAACTTTTGCACACCATGACACACCACCCCCCCGCAAGAGGATTCAAGTACAGGAGCAAGGATGTCTTGCTGCAGTTGTACAGGGCCTTGGTGAGACCACACCTTGAGTATTGTGGGCAGTTTTGGTCGTTTTATCTGAGGAAGGATGTTCTTGCCATGGAGGGAGTGCAGCGAAGATTCACCAGACTGATACCTGGGATGGCAGGAATGACGTATGAGGAGAGGTTGGGTCGATTGGGCTTATACTCGCTGGAGTTTAGAAGAATGAGAGGGGATCTCATTGAAACTTATAAAATTCTAACAGGACTGGACAGACTGGATGCTGGAAGGATGTTCCTGATGGCGGGGGAGTGCAGAACCAAGGGTCACAGTCTAAGGATAAGGGGTAAGCCATTTAGGACTGAGATGAGGAGGGATTTCTTCACCCAGAGAGTGGTGAACCTGTGGAATTCTCTACCACAGAAGTCAATGGAGGCCAATTCATTAAATATATTCAAGAAGGAGTTGGATATATTTCTTAAGGCTAAAGGGATCAAGGGATATGGGGAGAAAGCAGGGACAGGGTACTGAATTTGGATGATCAGCCATGATCTCATTGAATGGTGGAGCAGGCGCGAGGGGCCGAATGGCCTACTCCTATCTTCTATGTTTCTATGTTTCAGCCACGCAATCTTCTGGAAGAGGCAAAAGCACAGAGGAACGACCCCAGGTCAATTTAGGGAAAGACTCTGGGAAGTTCCTCTCTGACCCACAAAGGTGATCAAACAAGTTCCCAGAGACCAGAGAGACTGGGAGACACATTGCCCAATACGCCACCTATCCTTTATACAGAGTGATGTCAGCCACAGTTAGGGCCTTGTCCAGTTCCCCTTTGAGCATATGCAGCAAAACCACACTCACTGCACGAGCTGGCAACTTTTCCAACAGTTGACGACTCCCTTGTCAAAAGAAGTATTTCCTGCCATCTGAACTAGCTCTACACTCGGGTCTCTTTTACTCACTTCCTCATGTCCTACCTAACCTATCGAACTCAAACAGCCTTAAAATTCACAACTCTTGCTGGGGGTCTGCGTCATAGGTACCAGCTGTCATTGGCTTCCTCACCCCAGGTGTAAGCACAGACAGCGAGTGGGCACAGCCCTCTCGCCCACACGCGGAATCACAGTCAGTGTAAGTATGTGACCAAGTGAACGCTTGCATAATCAGTCACGGTTGGTACGTCTAGCTCATCCAGGACAGCAGTTTCTGCGGCCTTTGCTCTCAGGACAGGGCTGTGTGACTGCGGAGAGCTATGAGAACACAAGGATCCCCACCCTCCACAACAGAGAAACCTGGGTGAAGAGCCAATCCCCTTATTGCAGGACCCCAAAGTTAAAAAGAGCAAGAAGGGGAAAAGTATGATTAGGCAACACCAAGTGCGGGTGTCTTTTTGGGCTGCTTAGGTGCGTACCGTGAAGCCTCATGGGCCACTAGTTGCTGATACTAACAGATCCTGGCGTACTGATTTAGGATTAGTCCATCAGTGAAGCAACAGCACTAAGAGCAGCCATTCCCAAACCGCCAGGCCAATAAAATTCAATCAGGACAAACCAGCGAGTGAGAAATAGGCACCAATAGGCCAGGGTCAGCCAGTTGTCAGGCTGTACGTTGCACATTTCTGCTGTAAATGGTAGGAGAAAGGAAGGGCGAGAGGTGTGAGGAGTTCCACAGTTTTGGAAATATTGCTAAACCGTAAAACTTCTAGTTTACTTTACTGTGAGGTAAATCAGCCCAGGGTTTGAACAAATGGCTAGTTTGTTATTGAGTCTGTAGAGGTTGCGTTTGTTTTATTGTAGGACCATTGAAAGGTTTCTCTCTCTCTCTCACCTTGTCCTGAGAGTTCAGCAACACTTTCACACTCTTATCCGACGACGTTACTTCTGAGCCAAAGTCGACACTCCCTGAAATTCACCAAAACACATTCCAGTTACATTTCCAGAGAAGCACGCCTGTTCTGTACATCAGCAGACTGTGAAAGTGAGGGACTTCGACAGGGGAGATAGCTGAACTGTCCACCCGCCGACCCTGTCTGAACAGTTACACACTCCAAAACCAATTACATTCAGTCGCCTGTTCTTCCTCTACTCCCCTCTGCGGGAAACACCAACTTGTGCTGTGATACGGTTCTCCGCTGCTCGGCAGAGAGTCCTGGTACCCTGCCTGAGTCACCATTATTCATCTACGTGTGCCGTGATAGTGAGTGTCAACAGCCTATTCAAACATAGTGGTTCAATAGGCAGCTCTCTCACTCTTGAGTCAGAAGGTTGTGGGTTCAAGTCCCACTCCAGGGACTGCAGCACAAAATCTAGGCTGACACTCCCAGTGCAGTACTGAGGGAGTGCTGCACTGTCTGAGGTGCCGTCTTTCAGATGAGATCTTAAACTGAGGCCCTCTCAGGTGGATGTGAAAGATCCCACGGCCACTATTTCGAAGAGGAGCAGGAGAGTTCTCCCCGGTGTCCTGGGGCCAATATTTATCCCTCAACCAACATCACTAAAACAGATTATCTGGTCATCATTACATTGCTGTTTGTGGGAGCTTGCTGTGTGCAAAATGACTGCCACATTTCCTACATTACAACAGTGACCACACTTCAAAAAGTACTTCATTGACTGTATACATCATAGCCCAATCCTGCCCCTACCTAATGTCCATGCATGCACTTTCTGGCAAGGAGTCAATGGGAAGTGATCAGGAGTGGAATCCCTGGTGGATTGTCACCCTCACTGGGAGAATCTCCTCACCCATGGTGTGGCCCACAGACAAAACTGAAGTAAATGACCCTCTTTCTTCCTGTAATTGGTTCGGTTTGTGTCCTACTCTCGAATGCCGTCTTTCTGTCCTTTTCCGCCTCGTGTTCCTGTACTGATTTACTCAATTGGTATTTTTTAAAAAGCCGAGTGTGTGCTGATCCCCAGAGGTGAAGGCCACTGCCTGCCTGACCCATTGCCCTGCCTGACCCACTGCCTGACCCACTGCCCCTCTGCCTGACCCACTGCCCTGCCCAGTCCCCCTCTGCCTGACCCACTGCCCCTCTGCCTGACCCACTGCCTGACCCACTGCCCTGCCCAGTCCCCCTCTGCCTGCCATCAGTTACGGTCAATTCTGAATCTTACTGTGAACTCACGGCCATCAGTGGAACGCAACAAGTAGGAAAGTGGAGACTCACTCACCGCATTTAATCCTGAACACATCGTCCACAAGTCCCTCGTACACAACTTGCGAACACATAGGAGTCACGTAATCCACATCTGCAGATAAAGCACAACCGGTTTAACTATTTACAGGTCGAGCTACCCTGGGTGCTGCATCCCACTCGTGGCTCAGAGGGTCAAGGCACTGCCTACCCTGGGAAGGAGCCATATAACCAAGGAAGGTCGTAGGTTTGTTCCGAGTTTGTTGATTTTAGCCAGGGCAATAGTACACAGATCACAACTGCACTCAGCACCCCGTAGGAGCGAAAATCAGCCAGCTTTCCTGTTCCTGATCACTATCCAGTGCCTTCTGACGGTGTATGTGTGTGAAGGTTATGTTGACAAGGTTAGGTGAAGAGGAGTGGAGCATAAACACCGGCATGGACCCGATGGGCTGAATGGCCTGTTTCTGTGCTCTGTAGGGTGTGAGTGTGAGTGTGAGTGTGAGTGTGTGTGTGAGTGTGTGTGTGTGTTTGTGTGTACGTTGGACGAGTTCAGGATCCGCCTTGCCTGCGATGCCCTCCCCACCGTGAGTGAACAGTCTTTCGAGACTCGACCCCTCGTTTCAAACCAGAGCAACGTCGCCGATTAAGATACCAGAGGACGGCCTGTGGCACTCTCCCCTAGCCAGGGACAGTGCCTTCTATAGCAGTGGTGGGAAACATGGCGCAGGACAAACTGCACTGGGAAATCAGACGCTCGGAGCTGTAGGTTCTTAGCGCAGGTTCATTACTCAGTTTTGTACATTACTAATTTGCGTTACACTGCAGCACCTCTGTCAACGAAGAAAACTCGACCAATCTCAGCCTGGCGTGGTTTCACTTCATTCTCTGAGTCCTCCACAATCTCCTTCCACAGCTCATAGGTCATCTAAA